>NC_072794.1:127796683-128099714 GCF_028583425.1 Eublepharis macularius
CTCTGCAAAAACTGATCCAATTGTCAAGGTGCCACATGAGCAGCTATTGTGGTTTAACACCATTTTTGAAGAGGTGCCATATTTAGACAAACACTGGATGAGCACTGAATGAATTACTTCTAATGCTACATCCTGAATTCGGCAACCTGCTCATCCCCAGGTTCTCTGCCTGTATTTAGTATCTGCCACATGAACTTATGAAACATTCTATATGCATCCCTTAGTCCACAGACTGATGCACCATTTTGCATAGAAGTCTGAATTCTATGCCACTCATTATGATGTAAAACAAAGTATAACACCTCTGCATTCAGAAAATATTTTTATAGCGCTTTCAAGTCAGCAAGAAATGACTGAAATTTTGCCTGTGGAAACTAGCAACTTAAGAATGGAAGGCTAAGGATTTCCATTTTCATATAGACAATTGATTTCTAGGTATAATAGATACAGTAAGTCACTTAAGAAAAAAATAACCTAATATATTGGTACGGAGTATTACCTCTTGTCTAGAGAATAGGAGAGGGTCCTTCCAGTGGAAACCAGTATCGAGTCTGAGCAAGGCAACTTCAAAGAGCGAGGCTTTAACAAGAGCACCCCTACCCAACCCACCGCCCCCAAGCCAGATGCCTGGATGGAGGAATGCCGGCAGGGAACAGCTTGGAATGCTAAACTTTGAGGCTATTTTGGCAGTGTCGGCTGAAGCCTCTTGCGCAACCCATTTCTCATTTCTCCCCCTCCCATGAGCCCATATAAGCACTTGCTATTGTATGGCCTCAGAGAACTGCTATTTTAAACCCGAGATATCCAAGTGCCCAAGAGTCTGACACAAGCCAGCCAGCTGTCACTCTCAAGTGGCCTAGAACTCTAACATGGAACGTGTGTGTGTGTGTGTGTTGTCCCTCAATTGTAATATAGAAGGCTAACAAATGAGCCTCAACACTTAGTTTGGGTCTTTCTGCCCTATCCTTTTAATGGGGCCATCACAGACCCCACCCCCCAAGTTCTTATGCAGCTGCTTCTGCAAATGGAAGAAAACAAAGGACCTACATTTTTAAAGGGCCTGCTTAGAAAAGCAATCCTAAATCTGGCAGTTTATTGGCCTGGAGAGGTACCTCTCTGAAGTAAATGGTGGTAGAGTCTTCTCCTGTGAGCTACATAGTATGTTTATCCTTACATCTAAGAGAATTTGAAGAGAAAAGGCTGGTCCCGTGAATATGAAATTCTCTTATCTTTAGAACTGACCTTTCACTAAGAACAAAGTTCTCACTGGGAGTTCTGATCCAGATTTTGGCTCTGACTTTTCTCTCACACACACTGATTTATCTGACTCATGTCAGTCTTTCCCAAACATTATGCTTTAAAGGGATCTTTTTCATATTGAACTGACTCCCAAGGAACATTGTATAACAAAAGATCTGGATGCATTTCTGAATGCATAGTCAGTTCATACCAAGTGCAGGCTAGTACTGTGGGGCCTTTTTTACTGATTTGTGGTTTAGGTCACCTCTAACACCCTCCTTCAGAAGGTAAGCAAGCTGTCTTTCTGGAAAACATATTCACCATTTCTGGTACTCATATTGAGGAACATTTGATTAACTTACAAGGGATCCCAGAGTCTCTAGAACACACTTTGAAAACCACTGGATTATACTGAACATATTACTACTGACCTTGTTGTATATACTTCTTCTCTCTTCTTGTCACCCCAATGTTATCATATTATTTATATTATATTTTTATCCTATCCTTTTCTGAAAAAGCTTAGGACTGTATACATAGGTTTCCTTCCTCCATTTTATCCTCACAACTTTGTGAGGTATGATAGGCTGAGAGATTTGACTGGCTCAAGGTCATCCAGTGAGCTTCATAGCTGAGCAGGAATTTGAACTCAGATCTCCTAATCTAACATTCTAGCCAGTACACTGCCTTAGCTCTTTACTACCTTTATCCAATTGAGACCAGAGTGACTTAGGTCGCTTCCATACGTCCTTATTGAGACACCCCACAAACGGAAATTCAGCGGGTTATTTCACTCATTACATACGTTACAAAATTTGGCTATATTATACTTGGTGTAATCACGTCCAGGCTTGTTTACTGTAATACTTTGTACCTTTAAAGACCTCTTAGAAACTTCATCCAAAAGGGCATGCTGCTGACAGAGGCCATGTTTGCCTTGTTTGAAGAGAATCCTGTTTCTTACCAAGTAATTGTTTCCAAGTAATTCAATTAAAAGTCCTTTGTGATCTTGGTCTGGTGAGTTTAAAAAGCCATCTTCTCCCCTTATGAATCGGTTAAGAAATTTTGGAGAGACTTTTCTCTGGGAGCCGCCATTTATATCTGAACTGAAGTAAACTGGCTGGTGACAAGAGATTCGTGGTTGCCGCAAAGCTTTAAAACATTCTTGCACTGAAAATCTGCCAGCACCTTCTTTGATGGCATCCGGGCAGCAGGTGGAAACATGGCTGTTCTCTGTGTGTGTGCGTGCGTGCGTGTGTTGAAGTGTTCTGCTTGCCCTTGGTGATGTTTAGTGATGCTGGTTGTATTCTATCAAGCTATTCTTTCTAATTTTTTTGTTATTTGTAATGTTTTAAGATTGTAACATTTGTAATGTTTTATGATAGTTCTAAAACTTTTGTGAACCACTTTAAACTTTAGAAAGGAGAAACATATTTTAAATAAAGTACAAACTGTACACATTTTACATAACTTGTTTGGTTTTGCTTCACAGTGCTATGATAATTAAATTCCTTCCTGTTTCTCTTCCTACCTCTTGCTAGAATCTTGTGACTCTGTCTCTGAGGGCCCATTTTCATGAGGGTGCAAAGCTTATTTATTTACTAAGAGAATTTTTATTTTGCCTTATTTAAAACTCAAGGCATCTAGTGCTCAAGCATATGATACATTCAGAAAAATATCTGTGACGTATACAACTTTTTTTACATGTTGCTCCATAAGCTGTAAACCAATAAAGTTATGCCCTCCTTTAACTCCAGCAAAATGTTGTGCTGTGCATCTTGTCACCGTGCCTCGCACCCCTCCTCACCCACCAGCACTGGGCCTGCAATAAGAAACCTAAACAGCAAGACAAATTTTGTACAGAAGAAACCAACATTTGCATACAAAATAAATTGGGTACCTTTGTATATATTAAATTTATAAGCCATACATTGAATATTCATGGAAAAGTTCAGATGTAGTTCTTTCTGGCTTAGATGGCTTAGACAAATTCATAAGTCTATCAATGGCTATTAGCCATGAAAGATAACTAGACCCCCAGTGTTCAGGGAACGATACTTTCTTTTACCGCCAGCCTGGGGAATTCCTGGAGGCTCTGGGGCTGCCTACTGTAGGAGGCAGGGTTCTGGCCCAGATGGACCCTTGAGTTGACCCAACATGGCTGCCCTTCTGTTCTTAACAACTCAAAGCAAAAGTATTGAAGGCTAGTCAAAGACAGAACTTCTTGAACCAAAGTGATATTTATTATGAAACACAGCGAGAGCCAAATATCCCCTCAACCACTGAATCTAAAATTAGGTGAATGTAGCCAAATAAAATTAAAATCTTCAGCTCAAGCTAAAATGACTTTCAATGAATTACAGTGATAAAAGAACCTGCTGCCCTAATGCAGCTCCCAGTTGCCATGACTTTTTCTCCACTAAAATGGTCTCAGTTAGGAGACCAGTTTTCTTGGACACTGAAAACCCCAGCTCCCAGCCCTTAGGGAGTTTAGAAAGGTCTTTGGGACAATTATTTTCATGGAGGGAGCAGCAGATAGAATCCCCACAATACCCATTTGGGCAGACATTTTTCCCTGCTCCAGGCATTCAAACAGCAGTGTCAAGCACTCCATGTAAACCTCCTTCCATCTCAAATAGTTGCAACTTTGTGTCTTTTTTGTTCCTTCAAACTGGCCTTCTTCATCCTTACAACACCAGCACTGGTATATAGCCAGTCAGATTTGGCCACTGGATGACATCAGTGAGGGCAAACAAAGCTAGCTGCTGGTAGATACACATGGACCTTATTATGTTAGTCATCACAACAAATGCAAAAGTACCATCCAATGATTAGGTGGTCTGCATTTGGGGGCTAGGAAATGCAGAACTGGGAAGAAATGAGCAGGGTAATACAGTTTTTATTCCGTAAGTATCAATTTTCCCATCCACCAATCAGAAGCAATATTTTTTAAAGGCACCAAGAATCCCCATTTGTGCAAAGGCACTGAAGGCAGCTTTGGCCGATAGACGCTCTTTTACAGATGAATGGCCTAATGGAAAGGAACATTCCAAAACCAAGAGAAACAGGAGAATTTCAAGCGGTCCAGGCCTTTCATTAAATGGAGATAAACGTTCCCCAGAGCAGCTTGCTGTGTTATATCTGAAAGACACAAGGAAACATTAGGCTAGTACAGAGTGGGGAGAGTGAATGATCTTTGCACTTGAAGGTACAATATTCAAAACCTCTCCTAGCTTTGGAACTACATAAGGACCAGTTGACATACACTGTCATGCTGACAAGAAGGCTTTCCTAATAAATATTCCAATCAGAATTTTTTTTTCCAAATGGGCATAATTACATCCCTTCCAAAGACTCCTTGTATAGAAACTAATTTATCTAAGCCAGTTACCCCCAAAGAGATGCAAAGGATCTCCAGCCTTCAAATGACTGGGAGCTCATAACAGTTATCCCTCTGAGAGATCCATGCCTAGTTCCATTGGCCAGATGTTATTTCACTGAATCCCTGTTTCACCCTTCTAATATTGTACCTGCAATGTTAACCTTCAGGGTCAATTGACTCAGCCAAATCCACAGGCAGGGAAGATGGGTCAAGGCTATATGGGATGGCCTCCCAGAGTGCCCAGCTTGTAGTTATCTTCCTTCTGATTAATCCAACAGCTTGGCAGTAGCATGGTCAACATGATCTGAGTTGAACATGCATGCAAGAATACAAGAAAAGAATCTCCCTATTGCTTGCTCACATCCTGAACTCTATGCAGATCAATTGAAGATGCATTCTCACAAAAGTATTTTGGCACTCATTATGAACTGGTCAAGTCACCTCATGTCCTGATTGACTTTATTTCGCCCTTACCCTCATTTTCTTTCAAGACTCACTGGGCCCTTCCCTCCACTGACTTTGCTGTGCCATGTTCTCAGGTCTCCGAGTATCCTGCAGAAAAGGATAGCAAGGACTCTTAAAAGCACTCCTTCATGAGACAAGTTGTTGGTTGGTATTTTGTGATCTGAACTACAGAAAAGGCTTGAAAAAGAACAGCAGATCCAAGCAGATCCATGAGGTTTGAGTGAAATCCAGACAACCCATCCACATCTTCAAGTATATTTAGGATGGACTTTTAACATTATCATAAATAATCCTGATTCCAGGAATAGATCCATAGCAGTTGTGCAGATTCCAGAATGATGCAGCCATAGCAACTCTCTGAAAAACCTCCCACCCTCTATGGAAGGCTAGGGAGGGATTGGGGTTTGTTTGAGGAGGGAGGGATATGGTAGACAGAAGAGAATAAAGGCAAGGGAATCAGCTTTGTAGTAATCCATCCTGGAACAGGTGTCCTTGAGAGCTCCCCAAAATAATCTCTCTTATTCCTGAATCAGACAAAATCACAAAGACCTTTCATGGTATGATGGATCCTGCTGGGCACAAAGCAATTACACCCACTGTGGGCACTCAATTTGGCCCTTCTAAGCTGTCACATGTCCTTGGTGGATCAGCATTCTCATACCTTGAGTCCTTCATCCTTGCTGGGCTCCTGAGATCGGCTGATCCACAGATTGATGCGAGATGTAACTCCTCCTGGAATTGTCAAACTCTCCTAAACCACAAAGGAGTAGAGAGCAAAGAATTGTGGAGCTGAAAAGCTGTCATCCTTTTTTGTCCCATGTCTGAGCTTCCAAGTATGACAAACATTTTAGTAAAGAAGAATCTCTTCAGGAGGTTCAGAGAAGAAAGGATACTGGAAAACCACATACCAATATTGCAATATAGTCAAACAAGGAAAACAGAAGGCTTTTGATCTCTTGCAGAAGTTTCCACCAAAGAGTTTGGAAAAATTTCATATCTATTCAGCTGTCTCCCTTGTAGGTGGCACTTGTCACCTTAACTAGTTCCATCTTCATTATCAAATACTTATTTTTATCTTTATTTTATTTAAAGCCCATGCTTCTCAGTAAGACAGGAGAAATTTCTAGGCAGCTCTCCTTTGATTCAAAATATGACAAGGAGTAAGCTGTTGCACTAGAGAATACATCTTCCTTGCCTGCCCTACACTTTGGCATCTACACAGGCAGTGAGCAGCTTTTTCATACTGCTGGCTCTGGACAGAGAATGATGCTGACCTGGTTAAATGAGACTCCAAACTGCCAAGATTCAGTGGGTCTTCCGTGATCAGGACCAAGATGATTGTTATGATTAGTCTTCAGAATAAACTTTTTGATTTTTTTTTAATTTTAGAGTTTTCTACCCTGCCTTGGAGAGCTGATGGAGCAATTTTATTTATTTATTTATTTATGTCATTTCTATTCCTCCTTTCTCACTGAGAATCAAGGCGGATTACACAGTATGAGATTAGTACAATCAATATCAAGGACATTTCCATAAACAGTGCCATAGGGTAAATAGATACAAGTTTAAAAGACATAGTATTAGCAAGAATCCAATACAGAGTAGAAAAAATAATGAAGCAGAACATAATCAATTCTACATAGGAGTACATATTTGAAGCAGCAGATAATATGTAAGGCAATATAGTGATGAAGTCTATGGTCCCTAACTCATTAGCGAAGCATCGTCCCTACAATACAGCCCTCCCATTTGAGTAAAAAGCCTTTTTGAATAGTTTGGTTTTGCATTGTTTACAAAAAGCCAGGAGAGCACTTTGCTGGTTTGAATCTCACCAGGTGGCCTTGCAGAAGCCACCACTCTCACTCCAGCCCCCCAGCTGAATTGTAGGGATAATAATAACGCTAACTTTGTTCACCACTCTAAGTTGGCACTAATCTGTCCAGAAGAGCAGTATACAAATGAACTGATATTATCAAATCAAACAAGGATTATGGCTCTTTCTAGGATCACAGACACAAACACATTATTATAGTATCATATTCAAGTTTAGAATATGCAGATTTTCTCCCCCAAAGAATGAATTCAGGAAGGGTGGCCTGGCGGGAGAGAGGGGAGACAGTGATCCTGGGGCCCCATGCTGGACTTTTGTTCCATCCAAGCTTAGCACCATAAAAGAACACAAAACCTAGCTGTCCTATTAAAAACTTTTTGTCTTTTCCCTTAAAATGCTAATAATGAGAGCAGAGAAGAATTTTAAAGAACTGAATGGAGGCTGAAGGGATAATACTCCTCTCCTTTCACTGCATGTTTCCAAGGCAAACTGAGACTGTACACGCCTGTAATTTGCATTTGATTTTAAGTTGTTACTCATTTCTCTCTCTCTCTCTCTCTGTTTTAAAGTAGCATATATACACATATACAAGTGTACTATGCATTTAATTGTAATAGCAGAACTGCAACTGGTAACAACTTTAGCATCCCAATTAGTGTAAGCGCTTTAGGAGGCTTAATGGGCTTGCTAGCATTTGGGAAATCCCACATTGGTTTCTCACTGTTCTTGTTTGCACACAAAAGTTGTACCAAGAGATGTCATCAAGGCCACTCACTGCCCTATACTAGACAGCATGAAGGTTCAGGCATCAACAGACAGTACCAGGACATTTTGCTCCCCAGGAGCCTGGACTTGACAACCCAAAGTATCCAATTTGATTATCTTTCCCTATCCCACAATATTGCATGATACTTTCACCTTGCAAGCATCTCAGTCCTTTGCAACTTCATGGTTATGATGAGGCTCCTCACAACAGGATTCCGCCCCCCCCCCAACACCCAAAATCCCCTCACACTGGAGGATATAGCCCAGGCCTAGTGGAAGAGGAGTGAGGCATAGGCAGGCCCCTAGCCTTAGGGCCTTCTGGCAAGAAAGTAAGACAGAATTGCTTTAAAGAGCTTATGGGAAGGTTGTACAGGCTCTAGCTTAACTGTGTGACTGTTTTAATTATCTGCTTTAGCTCAGTTTTTCTTTAATTATAACAATAATAATAATATTTGATTTATACACTGGCCTTTAGGACAACTTACACCCACTCAGAGTGGTTTACAAAATACGTCATTATTATCTCCACAACAAAACACCCTGTGAGGTGGGTGACGCTGAGAGAGCTCTGAGACACTGTGACTGACCCAAGGTCACACAGCTGGCTTCAAGTGGAGGAGTGAGGAATCAAACCCAGTTCTCTAGATTAGAGTCCCGCTGCTCTAACTACTACACAAAACTTGTTTTTAACTGGGTTTTTAAAATTCATTTAATGTCAACATTTTAATATTTTATTTATTGTTCTCACTTGCTTTGGGTCTTAGCTGTGTTGGAAGATAGAGCTATATGTTAATTTACTAAATAAATAAAAATTATCTATACTCAGTCCTTACCTTCCGGACAGTGGTGACAGGCTCAGCCCTGACAGCAGCATTGGCTTCAAAGATGTTGCGCTTGCTGGCCACGCCCTCTGAGGATGGTTGGAAGTTTTTCCGAGCAGATGGAGACAGTTTAATTGATCCTGCTCTCTGAGAACAAGAGTCAGTGAAGAGGGGAAAACCATGCTTGCTCTTCTAATAGATACCCTGTCCCTTTCCCTGAAAACCTTTGGTCTCCTGTTACTAGTAACCTACTCCTTTCAGTAGCAATTGGATGCCTTCTTCCCCTCTTCCCCAGTGCAGCATGCTGCACATACATCCTTCACTCATCTTTGTTTTGAACTAAAAGTTAAAAAAGAAGAAAGTTTTCTGAGCCCCTCTGCATCGTTCAAGAGCTTTACCCCACTACGCACAAACAAGAGAGAAAGAAGTAAACGACTGGACTGAACTACATCAAACAGCAGAATGTGGATTCCAGGGCTGAACATTCATTGGCATAAAAACTCCATACAAACTAGCACTGGGTTGGATCAAGTGGAAGGGCTTTCCACCAGCCAAATAGGACTTCCTTGCCTCCCTCATCTTTACAGTTGCCAGCCAGGAATCTTCAGGCAGCAGGAAACTGGGGAAAGACATAGCTCAATGCCATAATGTCACTTCCAGTGTGCTTGGAAATGTCATAGAACTGTACAACCATGCATCCCTCCCCCCCCCCCCCGGCTCCTGCCACTCCACTGAGCAAGGGCAGGGGCCAAGCAGTGAGAGTGGAAGGTTGCCCATCATGGCAGGTGACTAGTTAAGTCTACCCATCTTGCTGCAGCCATAAGGCTTCCAAAATGCTGTTCCTGGGAGACAAGGGATGCCCAGAAACAGCATGAGTAGGCTTGCCAGGTTACTGCAGATGTCAGGCAAACTCCCAGCAATTGCAGCCTTTGCCTGCCAATTGGTTGCTATTAGTGAGAGAAAGCAGGCTGCTTGGAGCCTGCCTGCCATCAGCAGGAACATGGGAAGGAGGCCATGGGAATGGACACAAATGTGCCCACAAACCTGGCCAATGACATCACATCTGCTGCAACCAGAATATAGCAAAAATGCTGTGTTTTGGGCCACTTCCTGAAAAAAACGGGCCCAGTGCAACACTACTGCTTCCAGGTTGCACAGGAAGTGACATCATCTCAGGATGCTGGTGATGCATGCACACCATATATGTAAAGATGATGAGTACTCTGACTGCCCTCAGCACCCCCCTGCCCAGTAGTTGCCAGGGGGAACCTGGTAACCCTATGCATAAGGAGTGAATCTGCAATGGACAGAGAAAAAATCTGTTAGTGGAAATGGAACAGCAAAAATCTGTTAGTGGAAATCTACCACTGGATCCAGCCCCCTCGCTGTGCTTGCATTCTGGTTTCCTAGTTGCAGGGAGTTTTTAACAAACAGGAACATCCCCAAATATCATCATCCCTGGGTTCTCCATCTTATGCAGTACATTCCACTCTACTTCGGCATTCTAGCACCCCATTCACCCGATATGTAACTGAAATCTTAATAATTTCTTGGCTCTGTTTAGAGCTGCATCATTTACCTGAAGGCATGGTACAAATGTGCCAGCCCACTCTGCACATTTACCTGCACAGCAGATGTATATTTCTCCAGCTTCTCCCCAAATTTAGCTGTACTTGCTGGAAGCCTCATACTAGCACTATTGAAGAAGAGACAGAGAAAAGAAAATGTGATCAAACTTTCTCCAGGCTTTAATCAAGGCAATTACAATGTTGACATGTGAAAACCAATGGATTCTTCTTATAGTTTGGATAACTACATTGTGGTATACTATAAAACAGAAAAGAAACTTTATACTAACTTGGAATGTCAGAATTCTTGACCATTTTCACATTTTGCTTTTGAAACTTCAAAAACTAGGCTTTCTCAAAAAAAAAGGCGGCAATCTTAAGTCTTGTTAACATACCATTTTGCTAAACTAATATTCTGAACTTCAGGGGGCGGGGGGGGCGGGTAAAAACTCAAAATTCAACAGCATCGTAACTGGGATGTTTTTTGCAAGCAAATATAAATTAAAAATAGTTGAAATTTCCCTCTTTGTTTCAACTTGAGTCTGTCCATGATAGATGAGTGCATATTTATTTATCGTACTTCATTCATATTCTGCCTTTTACAGCAGTGAGGATCCAAAGCAGCTTACATTGTTCTCTCATCCAACCCTGCTTGAGTTTGTGACTGACTCATGGTCATCCACCAAGCTTCCATGTAGGGTTCCCAGTTGCCTGCCAGTGGCGGGCAAACTCCTGGCAGTTTGCGCCATTGCCCATCAATCACTGGCAATCAGCGGGAGGTGGCAGACTGCCCAGTGAACATTGCCACCGGAAGGCAACCTGGACAAGTGCACTGCAGGCATGCTTCCAGCGGGGCGCAATGAGTTTGTCAATCTGACAGAAAGCTCTGACTGTTGAAGCTCATACCCTGGAAATCTAGGTGGTCTTTAAGGTGCTACTGGACCCAAATCTTGTTCCCAACAAAGATGATATTGCTGTCTGACCAGATGGCAGTGGGGAGGTGTCACTGTTCCAAAATCAGTGTAGTAGTTCCCAAAATCACTTCAGAGAGCATACCCACAGAACAAGTCTTGTTCTTGCCATTCCTCCCCTTGCCATCCTCCCTCCTTTGGCACTCAGTGGCAGCAGCCTTTCTCCTGAAGCTCCTGCCACGCTGATTCCAGAAGTGACAAAGGTGGGATGGAGGATGTCTTAATGTCATAAATGTTTGTTTACTACATTAATACCCTAGTTTTCTCCCCAATGGGGGACCCAAAGTGGCTTACAAAGTTCTCCCCCGACCCATTTTATCTTCACAATAACCCTATGAGGTGGATAGGGGGAATAAAGGAGGTGTGGAGGAGCATGCTTTACTTTTGCCCAGGGCCCCAGAACAACTAAACCGCATCTGTCTGATGGGGGATCTGCCTGTCAGCATTGTCATGAGGTGAACCGCACACAGCAGTGGTGGTACTTGGTGGCCTACCCCTTACTCTGCCTCCTGCTCAGTGGGCTGCCTTTCTAAGCCACCTGGTCCCCACATGGTCAACAAATTGTTATCAAGTGCATCCACTATTTTGCTGAAACCATCTGACAACCTTACTCAGCCTGGTGGCCTGCATCACATGACCAGGCCCAGCTGCCCACACTGTGCAACTGGGCCTGGCGGCCTGCATTATGTAACTGGGCCCTGCTAGGAATGCCAACTTTGGGTTGGGAAATACTTGGATATTTGGGGATGGAGGCTTGGGAAGGCAGGGACTGGGAATGAGAGGGACCTCAGCAGGATATTATGAAGCCATAGAGACTACCCTCAGAAGTAGCTGTTTATCCAGGAGAACTGATTTTGTTGTCTGGAGATCAGTTGTAATTTGGGAGGTCTCCAGGCCCTATCTGGAGGCTGGCAACTCTACTTTGAGCACAAAACCGAAAATTATGTCATTGGCTTGGGGTGCTACTCCATTATTCACCCAAAACTTTGTGGTAAAACTATACAGTTTGAGGTGACATCTAGAGCATCATGCCACCATGTTGATGTCACTCTTGGTATCATGCCAGAAGCAATGCCCCCACATTGCCATGTGGGGGCATTACTTACCCCCTCCTTCCCTCTGCTCTCTTTCACTTGCCCCCTCTTTTTTTCCCCCTGCCTTCTATCAAGAGGCAGAAGGGAACAGGGTAGGTGTCCTACTATAGCCTAATATTGTGTGGCCAGACTAATTATTCACCACAAGTTGGCATAATTTTTTCATGTAGCTGGCTGAGCAACCTTGGACCAGTCATTGTCTTTCAGTCTAATCTACTTCACAGGGTTGTTGTGAGGATAAAAGGGGGAAGAGAAACCACATATATGACCCTAAGCTTCCTGGAGGAAGGGTGGAAATGCATTAAATGGAAACGGAAATAGAATTCTTCAGGTAGTTCCACAAGTTCAGCCACAGTAAAAAGCTAGGGCAATTTTAACCATACCCCTAAAGCAAAATCATGCAATGATTCTATTTAGCATTGCCCAAGTAATTTGCACTGTAGTTCAGTGCTGCTGGAGTGTGTGAGGTAGCAACAATTTTGGTGTGCCAAAATTCACCCAAGGATTTCTAGAACCAAGAGAGTATCCTAGCCTCCCCCATTTTAGACTTGTCCGCATAGAATCCCAACAATCTTTTAAAAATATATTTAAATGCCCATAAGAAAGACAACCTATCAAACAGAAGTATCCCAAACAACTAGAAAATAAATCCAAAAGAAGTGTTAACTAAAATCTGCTGACCTTCTGCTTAGTGTATCTTGTTTATCTTTCGGGGAGACCACCTAGAAATACAAAAGTGGAGGTGAGAAATCAGGGTTGCCAGGTACCCTGGAGGCCAAACTGGGGAGGCAGTGGGGAAATGGGGGCAGCAGGTACTTACCTTGTGCACGTGCGAAGAGCATGCATGATCCCACACCCACCCATCATGACAGAAAATGACATCATTTCTAGCATAATCCAGAAGTATCGGGTCATGCCAGGGGACGATTCTCTAAAAAATCAGCTCAGAACTTTGTGTTTGAGGGTGATTTTTAGAGAATCACCCTCCAGTGCAACCTGTTGCTTCTGCATCACACTGGAAATGACATCATTTTCTGGCACAATGGCTGGGCTCAAACACACTTCATGCTCTTTCCAACTGCTTCTTCCCCCCTTCTAGTAAGGGGCAGTGAGGGGCAGAGGCTGGAAGAGGTGAGGCAGAGATCTGGCAAGCCTATGAGCAATTAGGTTCTCTGTCAGAACAGAAGAGTTTAGAATAGGACTGAGCCCTCATCTGCCTCAGGACCCAGCAGCTTTAAATGTTTCTGAAGACTCTTGTGTCTTCTTTGAGGCACATAAGCAAGATTGTCTTGGCATGTGAGAAGCAAAGGCTCCAGGGGAGCCACCAGGCTCAAGGGGGGATAGTCTGCACATGGCCCCCTCTCGGAGGTCAAACTTTCCAGAAGAGGATACAGGTAATATCAAAAGGACAAAAGGAAGTACTTCTTTACCCAGTGAGCAATTGTGTCATTCATGGGCAGAAAATGTAACAATGGCAATGAGCATAGATGGCTTTAAAAGGGGATTGTACAGATTCATGGTCCATCAGTGGCTATTAGCCACAGAGACTAAATGGAACCGCTACCATCCAGAGACAGTAAATCTCTGAATACCAGAGCTGAGAGGCAACATCAGAGGAAGATCTCGGCCTCTATGCCCTGTTGATTTGCCCTCCAGAGCGACTAATTGGGGTGCTGTGTGAAACAGGATGCTGGGATAAATGGACTACTGGTCTAATCCAACAGGGCTCTTCTTATGTTCTTATGGTAAAACATTTGCTAGGATATCATATCATAGATCATCGTCCTTCTTGGATGTTTTCCAGGACCTTGTGTGCCATATCTTCTGGAAACGTGGGAACAAGACCAGTGCACCCTAAAAACTGAGAGGTGGTTTTCACTATTTAGACAATAATTGTGTGAACCAACCCTGAGCTCTCAAATGATATAAAATTTCCAGGAGTCAGCTGGAGATCTGTTTCTTAGTATTTATACTGGCTTCTATTGTTTACTCCTGATAAAGTGTGCTATAATACAGTAAGACAATAAGGATAATTTAGAATGTTACAAACAAAGCATTCTCTAGCTCTGAGCATTGAGCATCAACCAGCCTGTGTTTATGAGCGTGTGTACATGCATGATGCATGATCTCTCTCTCTCTCTCTCTCTCTCTCTCTCACACACACACACACACACACACACACACGTTTGAGTGGGTATTTGTAAAATACACTAAAGCATATTATTCAGTGACATTTCAGCTCAGCTGAATTTAGCCTGTGCTACATGTCCTTTTGCTCAACTGCAAGTACAATTGCAGCATGAATACCTGCCAGTTTCCATTAGGAAAAGAATACCCTGCTGTGATACTGAAGCTTAAGCATGAGACAAAGAAATAAAACTCTGGCAAAAACAAAAAACAAACATGACCATAACTCAAAATAGCCAGAATTATCCAGCACTACTGAAAACTGCTGATGGGAAAGAGACAGGGAAGTAGGGGTGTGCAAGCCAAAAATTTTCGGCTATAGCCGAAAGTAGAAAGCCGAAAGAAGATTCTCTATCGTTAAAGCCGAAAGCCGAAACAAGAATCTCTTTCGGCTTTCAGCTTTCGGGATTCTTTCGGCATTATTTCGGCATTCTTTCGGCTTTTTTCTAAGGGAAAATGCCTCCGTCTTCCAGGACGCCTGGAGGAGGCATTTTCCCACCGAATAAGCCCAAAATTGGTGGGGACCTTCCTCTAACCCTTCTCTAACAACCACCCAAGTTTCAGACAGATTGGACTTTGGGGGCCATGTTATGGCCCCCCAAAGCAGGTCCCCCCATCCTCCCATAAGAAAGCGAAGGAGCAGCATATTGTTAGCATGCTGCTGCTCATCTTTCTTCATTATTTCCTATGGGGAAAAAATGAAGAGGCAGGCTTCCTTTGCCAGGGGTGGCATTTTGCATGCAAAATGCCCCCCAGCCCTCAGGGGCCCTTCTCCCACCCCTCCTCCCACCCCCCACCAAGGCTCAGCCTGCTCCCACTTGGGGGGGCCATTTCATGGCCTCCCCAAGTAGGTGCTCTAATCTCTACCACTGACAGCTGGGGGAGGCTTGTGTTGCCAGGGGTGGCATTTTGCATGCAAAATGCCCCCCAACCCTCTGGGGCCCTTCTCCCACCCCTCCCCCCACCCCCCACCAAGGCTCAGCCTGCTCCCACTTGGGGGGGGCATTTCATGGCCTCCCCAAGTAGGTGCTCTGCTCTCATCTCTACCACTGACAGCTGGGGGAGGCTTGTGTTGCCAGGGGTGGCATTTTGGATGCAAAATACCCCCCAGCCCTCTGGGGCCCTTCTCCCACCCTTCCTCCCACCCCCCACCAAGGCTCAGACTGCTCCCACTTGGGGGGCCATTTCATGGCTTCCCCAAGTAGGTCCTCTCAGCCCCTAAAGTCCACCCCTTACAGCCCCACACAAACCCAATTCCCCCCCAGCTGCCACACACAGACCCAAATCCCCACATTAGCCCCTCACAGACCCAAATCCACCCCCACCTGCCCCACACCCATAACCCCAGGAACAGGCTGGCAAAGGCCAGCCCTCTCCCTTTGTTCCCTATGCTGGGAACTTCTAAACTCTCTTTCCCTGGGCAATTCTGCACAGCCCAGGGGTGCCACAATGGTGGGCACACTTCTGAGTGCCAGCTGGTCCCTGTGAAAGAGCACCTGAACCACAGACACCCTCCCTCAAATTCCCCCACCACCTACAGAGATGGCTGGCCAGCCAGCCCCATTGTTCCCTATGATGGGAACCAACTGCACAACAAAGAATAAAACAAGAACAACACAAAATAAAGTTTTAAAAAAATTATATTCTCCCTTCCAAAGTACAAGTAGGCAAAGCATTATGACACATTACACCAGCAGTCCCCCACACAGAAAAATTAAAACAAAACTCACTTAACATCAGAGAATCACAAAACATGATTCCTGTCAAAAACACTTTATTTCTTGAACAGCTTTAGGTTACACAGCAGGGGGGAACACCAAAGGGCATGGCAGCACTATCTTACACAAAAATAACACAACTCACTTCACATTAAAGAATCACCCCAAAAAATTGCTGTCAAAAGCACTTTATTTCTGTAACTGCTTTAGGTTACACAGTAGGAAGGCACCACAGAGCAGGAAAGCAGTGTACTACACAAAAATAACACAACTCACTTCACATCAGAGAATCACAGAAACACAATTGCTGTCAAAAACGGTGAAGTGGGTTGTATTATTTTTTGTAGTACATTGCTATCATGCCCTGTTGTGCCCTCCTACTGTGTAACCTAAAGCTGTTCAAGAAATAAAGTGTTTTTGCCAGGAATTGTGTTTTTGTGATTCTCTGATGTGAAGTGAGTTGTGTTATTTTTGTGTAAGATAGTGCTGCCATGCCCTTTGGTGTTCCCCCCTGCTGTGTAACCTAAAGCTGTTCAAGAAATAAAGTGTTTTTGACAGGAATCATGTTTTGTGATTCTCTGATGTTAAGTGAGTTTTGTTTTAATTTTTCTGTGTGGGGGACTGCTGGTGTAATGTGTCATAATGCTTTGCCTACTTGTACTTTGGAAGGGAGAATATAATTTTTTTAAAACTTTATTTTGTGTTGTTCTTGTTTTATTCTTTGTTGTGCAGTTGGTTCCCATCATAGGGAACAATGGGGCTGGCTGGCCAGCCATCTCTGTAGGTGGTGGGGGAATTTGAGGGAGGGTGTCTGTGGTTCAGGTGCTCTTTCACAGGGACCAGCTGGCACTCAGAAGTGTGCCCACCATTGTGGCACCCCTGGGCTGTGCAGAATTGCCCAGGGAAAGAGAGTTTAGAAGTTCCCAGCATAGGGAACAAAGGGAGAGGGCTGGCCTTTGCCAGCCTGTTCCTGGGGTTATGAGTGTGGGGCAGGTGGGGGTGGATTTGGGTCTGTGAGGGGCTAATGTGGGGATTTGGGTCTGTGTGTGGCAGCTGGGGGGGAATTGGGTTTGTGTGGGGCTGTAAGGGGTGGACTTTAGGGGCTGAGAGGACCTACTTGGGGAAGCCATGAAATGGCCCCCCCAAGTGGGAGCAGTCTGAGCCTTGGTGGGGGGTGGGAGGAAGGGTGGGAGAAGGGCCCCAGGGGGCTGGGGGGCATTTTGCATGCAAAATGCCACCCCTGGCAACACAAGCCTCCCCCAGCTGTCAGTGGTAGAGATGAGAGCAGAGCACCTACTTGGGGAGGCCATGAAATGCCCCCCCCAAGTGGGAGCAGGCTGAGCCTGGGTGGGGGGTGGGAGGAGGGGTGGGAGAAGGGCCCCAGAGGGTTGGGGGCATTTTGCATGCAAAATGCCACCCCTGGCAACACAAGCCTCCCCCAGCTGTCAGTGGTAGAGATTAGAGCACCTACTTGGGGAGGCCATGAAATGGCCCCCCCAAGTGGGAGCAGGCTGAGCCTTGGTGGGGGGTGGGAGGAGGGGTGGGAGAAGGGCCCCTGAGGGCTGGGGGGCATTTTGCATGCAAAATGCCACCCCTGGCAAAGGAAGCCTGCCTCTTCATTTTCCCCCCATAGGAAATAATGAAGAAAGATCAGCAGCAGCATGCTAACAATATGCTGCTCCTTCGCTTTCTTATGGGAGGATGGGGGGACCTGCTTTGGGGGGCCATAACATGGCCCCCCAAAGTCCAATCTGTCTGAAACTTGGGTGGTTGTTAGAGAAGGGTTAGAGGAAGGTCCCCACCAATTTTGGGCTTATTCGGTGGGAAAATGCCTCCTCCAGGCGTCCTGGAAGACGGAGGCATTTTCCCATAGAAAAGCCGAAAGAAAGCCGAAAGAATCCCGAAACGTTTCGGCTTTTTTCTTTCGGCTACCCGAAACGTTTCGGCATTCCCCGAAACGTTTCGGCATTCCCCGAAAGAAGCCGAAACACTTTTGTTTCGGCATTCTTTCGGCATTCTGAATGCCGAAACGCACATCCCTACAGGGAAGTCAGCTTCACAAAGCCCATTATATAAGGAATTCTGGAATAGAATCCTTGATCCATTTGAAATGGATGGTTTGTTAGATAGTTTGAAAAGTACTTAAAATGGGATGCATTAAGCACAGGGAGCGGTAAAACACTAAGAGACTCCCTGTTTGTCCAACAAGAAAGGGCATGTCCTTTTAAGAATTTAAGGACATAAGAAGAGGCCTGCTGGATCCAGGGACCCATCTAGTCTAGGATCCTATCTCATACAGTAGCCAACCAGTTACTATGGAAGGCCAACAATAGGGCATGGAGGCCAAGGCCTTCCCCCAAAGTTGCCTCCTGGCATTGCTGTTCGGAGGTTTATGCCTCTGAATGTGGAGGTTCCCTTTAATCACCATGGCTAGTAGCCACTGATAGACCTACCCATCCAGAGAAAGTAAATCTCTGAATCTATCCAGTCCTCTTGATTTTCAAGATAGGCATCATGCCATACCTTGCTCATTCACGCTTACCCGGAAGGAGATTGTCCTTGGACTGACTCGTCTGAATGAGCTACTGTAGGTAACCAAAGGGTGAGAGACTGAAGAGGAGACCTCTGATCCATCTTGACCATCAGCTTCATCAATTTTAGGGATACTTCTTTCTGTGGCCTGGGAAACACACAGAAATCAACGAAAGGGGGACATAAGAGTCTGTGGATGCACAGAAACATGTAAACTGGGCATGTCTAGATCCAACTGATCGCCTAACTTGATAGGCGTTGACTGGTTATACATTCCTGAATTTCTGAGGGAGAGGGTGAACCAACTAGCTGAGAAATAAGAAAGGAGGCTTAGCAATCAATTACAGCAGTGTTGGTGACATTTACAGAAGTTTCATTAAATTCCTTGTAACTGTGGCCATTTTCATACGTGCCCCGAGAGATCGCACAAACTCACGGCATGAAGCATCTTCCTAACAACATTTCCTGACATTATCCCCTTTAATGACCTGGTGACATCAGAAAAAGCGCCATTAAATGGGATCATGCCGGGAAATCACGCTAGGAAGACACTTTTATGCTGTGAGTTTTGCGCAGTCTTCCAGGCATGTGGCCATGTGAAAGGATTATGTTATGGTAGAACTTGCATGTACCAGTATCCACTAACATTGGATGAGGCTAGTCTTTCAAATGCGCTGAATGGTCCTCAAAGCTCCATAGACCATCTCTGAGCCATTTGGCTACCCTGGCTAAATCCAACTCAGGAGTCAGTGCTAATTGCCTTTTGCAAAGCTGCCAGCTTTGGAAACAGATATGGGTCATGACAGGTCCATCTGTCCACACTGCCTGTAGCTGGCATTCATACCCATCATCACTCATCTCTTCTTTTCACCCCTATGGCTTCTATTTCTCTGCTCTCTATGCATATCAAGATTGAATCACCTGTGGGCCAGAGGGAGGTGGAGGTGAAGATGCTTCTGTGCTGTTTCTTACTCTTGAGTTAATCTTCACTTCAAGCCGACTGATGCTCCTACGTTCCCAAGCAGCTCGCTGAGATTTTTGTGTTGTCATCTCATTCTGGGTTTCAGGTGCCCCCTGGGATTCATGTGCATTCAGAACCTTCTGCTTCTCATTGGATTGCTGATCCTTAGACAATTGAGGGTTTTTGTTGTCCTGCTCCAAGTTTTCATGTTTTTTCACTACTGGCTCCCTCTTTATCAGACGCAAGTTTTGAGGTTTGTCTTCTGTAGGGTTTTTCTGTTGACCCATGTCCGGGTATTCTTCCAGTTTGGGCTCTTTCTGTTCCTGCACTGGTTCCACAACAGACTCAGCTTTCTCTTCATCAACTTCCAACTTCCTGACATTCACTGTATCCTTCTTATCCTGTTTCACATTATTTAAGTTCTCTGCCTTCCACTTTGTCCTTCTACTGTTTGGCTTATTTAATGTCTCTACCAGTTTCCTATCAATCTCCAGTATGGAGTTCCCCGAGTTTAATGGCTTTTCTTCAGAGGAATTATGGAACCTACAACAAAAGAGAAAGGAAGGCATTATAACCTTAGATTCAACAGTGGGGGGGGGGCATTACAGATTAGTTTGATACAGCAGGAAAATGCATTATTGCCAAAATGTGCATGGGAGGGCGAATTATGTTATGTAGGCACTGAATTTCTAAACCAGGGTATTATATATGTCTTTAATGGATGGAATAGAAAGTTTGCTTACAAATGTCCTGATATATTTTGGAACTTGGGGGTGTATTTCTAAGAGGGAAGGCTTTTCAATGGGTAGGAACACCCCTAGAAACCATGAGAAAGCATCAGGATAGTAGGACTGAGAATGGAGAACTGATATTTGGGACAATATCCCTACCCTCACCCATAGCACCCAACAGTTCCATCTTCTCAGTGTTCCACCTGGCCCCAAGAGATGTTGAGCATTTGTGAAGCTTCTTGCATTTTATATTCTAAAAAATTGAAAAGTACATCTCAGCCATTGGCTTAAAATTCAAAATGCATAGAAGGGATGACCTAGCCAGGGAAAGTTGACAAGAGCAACTCAAAGCTCAAGTAGGAAAAGGAGGAGGAGAGGAGGAGGAGGAGGAGGAGGAGACTGAGCAATCAATTCCCCCCACACCTCTCCTCTCCCAGCCAAATACACTCACATGCATTGCTTATATAGTACACACAAATGATTTTTAATTCTGACTCTGGGCATCAGTTTGGATGGAAAGCAGTACATACATTAAATAAAATTAATTAATAATTTAAACCATAGATCTTTATATTATAATTTACAGTTAGATTACCATACAAATTTGGCCTTTATATAATATGTGTTTTTGAGTACAGACGTAGTTCATTCTCTGCACACCCTTTTCTCACTCACAACTTTCCATGCATGGGAAGGGGATGAATGGAAGAAGAATCACAAATGTTAAACAATGACAGAAAAGAAAGGATGGCTCTGTCCAAAGACTAGATCATTCCTACCTCCCAATTTCCACTACATAACAATCGCAACTAATCAAGGATGTGTTTCTTTTGCAAGTCAATGGAGAGCTGAAGTGCTACTTGTGCAGCATCCAAATGAAAGCTCTTCCCTCAACTCCTGGACATGCTATTTAGCCTCTCTGTACCTTTTGACCAAGCAATGCCCACATAGTTTCAAGATTTTCAGCAGATGAATTCATCATGCAATACAAGGTTATTTGGTTGTGTGAATTTACGGACAATGGTGGTGTGGTTAGGCTAGGATCTGGGAGACCCAGATGGAAGCTTGCTGGGTGATCTTGGGCCAGCCATGCACTTGCAACCTAACCTACCTCATGGAGTTTTTGAGAGTATGAAATGGAGAAGAGGACAATGTTGTAAACCATTTTGGATCCCCATTTAGGGTGAAAAGTGGGGTATAAATGAAATAAATACGTAAGTTCAAGGCCCTGATAATAGTCCTTCATTCTGGCACTCAAATGTTCGGCCTACATGGTGCAGCCTCTAGGAGTAAAATAGGTTAAGCCTGATAGCAACTGGCCCAGGATCATTCAGTAAACTACTTGGCACAAGTGAGATTAGAATGTGAGTTTCCTAGTCCAGCACTACACCACATTGGCTGTCAGCATGCAATTTGTACATATAAAATTGTCTTCAGACTTTCAGATCAATATGTGGAGGGCAGAAGCAGGGACAACAGGTGCTGTTCCATGACCCCCTCCAATCTCTGGTTATCTTGATGTATCTGCCCCCCCCCCATCCTAACTTAATCCATTAGAATAAACAGAAACATACCACCTGATTTCAGAATTGGTGGAATTTAGGTCAGGCTCTGTGACAGCCAGAAACCATTTCAACCTGCACTGCCAAACAGACTCTCTTATGTGCCAGTCTGTAATTTCTAGAACAGCCTCCCGAGCATTCGCCCCTGCCACCCATAAGCATACACACATACCTATTTGGTACTCGACAGGTGACCTTTTGCTCTGTACTGGAAGTTTCCTGCTTGGCATCAGAGCTGGAACTCAACTGCCGATGTCTTCGCCGGCGCTCCCTTTCTTGTTCTTCCTCATCTTCTACACTCCATTGTTGGGCCAGGCTGAAGACAAAAGCATGAAAGAAGGAGAACCACATTTTATTCAGATGTTACCTCAGGAATAGAGAAGACCAAAAGGACAGAATACTTTCCACACAACTTTCTCCTTTCTTACTAGCTGTCCCCCTTATTTTAAGATAACATAAATAAAACTTCATAAAACACTGTGGATGTCTCTTTTTTCAACAAACATCGCAGCTCTGCACACAAAATATTCTCTGCATAGTACTTCCAGAAGGCATCTTGTTTCCTTTTTCATCACAACAACCTTAACTCCAGATAAGCTTGTACAATGGGAAGAATATCAAGATGTAGAGTTCTAGTAGTAGGGAATAAAAGAAGGAAAACTCTTCCACAGCACACATATGGTTCCCTATTTTTGTTTCTGGCATTCTAATGCCATGAATAGGGCAAACACACATTTCTAGAGACCTAACAGAAAGAATTCAAAAATGTCTCTCTCCAAGCCCCTTCAAGGGGGAAAAAATCAAGTGGCACTCATCTACAGTTAATGGCTGAAGTCAATGTTCAGTTTGGAAAGGGTATGTATGTTTGTAAGGAGCCCCGCGGCGCAGAGTGGTAAGCTGCAGTACTGCAGCCCAAGCTCTGCACTCATGACTTGAGTTCAATCCTGGCAGAAGCCAGGTTCAAATAACTGGCTCAAGGTTGACTCAGGGCCAAGCTACAAGTGACGAATGACACTTGAACGGCAAGTGGATTGAGTGGAGCGCAAGTGAACAGGGAGAGATACACTTGCCGTTCAAGTGTCATTCGTCACTTGTAGCTTCGCCCTGAGCCTTCCATCCTTCCAAGGTTGGTAAAATGAGTACCCAGTTTCCTGGGGGTTAAGTGTAGATGACTGGGGAAGGCAATGGCAAACCACCTCGTAACAAAAGTCTGCCAAGAAAATGTCATGATGCAACATCCCCCCATGGGTCAGTAATGACTCGGTTCTTGCACAGGGGACTACCTTTACCTTTTACCGTTCTGTATGTATGTATGGTCTCTGAGACTCAAGGTGGATTACATAATGCAATCAATAGGATGAGACTTCCAATAAGCAATGTAATAGGACTAGGATTACAGAAATCTGAAACAAAGCATATATTATATCGTACATATTACAATACATATTGCATATATTACAGTGGAAAAGAAATTGTCTACACATTTTGAAATTTTGATCTGAAAGTTGCCCACTCTCACCTTTACCCCACCTATTATTCCTGCTTTAGCTATCCTCTGTTACTTCAAAAAGAGTCCAGTAGCACCTTTAAGACTAACCAATTTTATTTTATTGTAGCATAAGCTTTCGAGAATCAAGTTCTCTTCATCAGATGCCTGATCCGAACTGGTCAAATACAGAAGAGGAGGGGAGGGGAAAGAACAGGACATATATCACAAGAAGACAGGATGCAATTAGTGTGAAGGCAATCAAAACATTCCTTTGCTTGTAAATGTAAACATCTCCTTTTGGTGTGGAGTCAGTTTGCTGCAGTGAAGGTATACAATTCCTATGTAGTATAAGCCCTCGATAACCACAGCTCTCCCTGCCAGCTGCATCTGACAAAGAGAACTGTGGTCTCCGAAAGCCCACAGGCACTCAGGCTGAGATAATTGACAAACAAAGCCCACACCAGGTCTCTGGGCTCCCCCAGACCACGCCTCTGTAAAGGAAATCTGTTACCTGTGATAATGTGATAACCATTCATAGTCTCTATTCAGTCCCAGCTTGACAGAGTCAAATTTGCATATGATTTCCAATTCAGCAGCCTCCCGTTGGATTTTGTTTTTGAAGGGTTTCTGTTGAACCACAGCGACTTTTAAGTCTTTGGTGGAATGTCCTGGTAGATTGAAGTGTTCTCCCACTGGTTTTTGGACGTTTCCATTTCTAATGTCAGATTTGTGTCCATTTATTCTTTTGCGTAGAGGTTGGCTGGTTTGTCCAATGTACAGAGCAGAAGGACATTGTTGGCACATGAGGGCATATATCAGATTGGAGGATGAGCAGCTGTAAGAGCCAGAGACAGTGTAGTTGATGCCATTGGGTCCTGTAATTGTATTCCCTGGGTAGATATAGGGGCAGAGCTGGCATCTGGGTCTGTTGCAGGGCCTGGTACCTGTGCTGGTGGCCCTGCTGGCCGATTCATGATTGTAAGTGAGAAGTCGTTTAAGATTGGGGGGCTGTCTGTAGGCAAGGAAAGGTCTTCCACCCAGGACTTCTGAGAGAGAGGTATCATTTTCCAGGATGTTTACATTTATAAGCAAAGGAATGTTTTGATTGCCTTCACACTAATTGCATCCTGTCTTCTTGTGATATATGTCCTGTTCTTTCCCCTCCCCTCCTCTTCTGTATTTGACCAGTTCGGATCAGGCATCTGATGAAGAGAACTTGATTCTCGAAAGCTTATGCTACAATAAAATAAAATTGGTTAGTCTTAAAGGTGCTACTGGACTCTTTTTGATTTTGCTACTACAGACTAACACGGCTAACTCCTCTGGATCTGTTACTTCAGGAACCTTTACCATTCCTACCACTTTACTCATGTTTGTTTCTCTCTGTCCAGTCCCATCTTCTGCTTTCATGCCTAGGTACCCATTCAAAAATCCTCTGGTAGTTATTGTAATCATATTTGACATGCCCAGTTGTAGTGACTGAATTTACAGTTTGGAGATATTCCCTTATATTCTGCAATTGTTAAGGAATTGGCAATTTCTAGACTTCCCCTAAGATCACATTGCCTTAGTTTATTTTAGAGCAAGGCTTAGAAACTGCTGTGCAAGATTTTTTAGTTGCTGTTCATAGAAGAGTTGTTTTAAGCCATTCCACATTCTGGTAGTCTTATCTGTGGATGCAGAAATATCACACCAATAATATCATTAAAGGAATTTATTAAATAGAACATGCAATCCAATGACCATTCAGAGCAGTCTCTGTGATATGTTCCTCTCCTGGGGTACCTTTTAAAAAATTATTAGCATGCACATGCATGTCCCAGAGCTTTTAATTCATGGTCCTTCACTAGGTCTTAAACCTTTTTTGGAGCTAGAGGTGAATGTGGGAAGGAAAGACACATCTTGGCTGAAATGATCAGGTATATAAATGTGTATACACAAACACAAAGCCTCCCATTTCACACAATGCAGTTTACAAAGCTCACAGCAACAAGACAATTTTGTTTTTCCAGTATGTCTTTAACTGAAACAACAAACACATTGTTTGTCTTTAAATCAGCACAGACTTTGTTATTAAAGATAATTCAAAATGAATATTCATGAATACACCAGGGGGAGAAGAAAGCCATCAATAAAGTGTGATTACGGGTGATTCTGGCAGTGATCCTGAGTGTACAAACAGGGGCATTGCAACAAGCATGCACAAGTGCCCCTTACTTTTATCCATAATATGTCAGAAGATTGGAAAGCATGGCTAACCATTATATAGAATATTCTTGAATCTCCAATTTGCTTGTATTATTTTACCTCATGATGCCAACACATGAAAAACATTTGCCTTTTATGTACCACATATCTGATTTGCTTTCTGAGACACACACATCCAAGTACCATGCCCAAAATTCTTGTACCAATTCTAAAACAAAAATCTGGATTATAATATTTGGTGAAACCAGCACCAAAAGCCAGCCACATGTAAAAATGAACCAAATAAGGAGGTAAAAAGTTCTACCCACTTGATCTGCCGCTCTTTTGGCTCAGGGAACCACTTATACTGATTTCCTGCCTCCCTGGCAATCGATTCTTGTTGGACTACTTGACCATGGCAACTGCTTATCAAAGTGAACCAACCCAGATTGTCATCACAGAGCTGTACCCAGCTGCTTTCTTGCCTTACAATTTTATGGCTGTGTGGAGGTGTCACCATCACCTGTCACACTAAAGGTGTGACATTGTGCACATTTCCTGCTCTTCTGCTTTGGGTATTAGCACATAGCCAACCACGTGGGAAAGCCAACCGTGTGGGAAAGGCTTTTTAAAAATTATGAGTGTGCACATACATGTCCCAGAGCTGTTACTCGTGGGCCTTCACTAGGTCTTAAAACTTTTTTGGAGATAGAGGTGAATGGGGGGTGGAAAGACACGTCTTGGCTGAAATGATCAGGTATATAAATGTGCATACACAAACACAAAGCCTCCCGTTTCATACAATGCCTATGAATACTGTGATAGGATGTAGTATGGGAATCCTCCTATCATCTGTTGCATTTTACTGCTTTTCTAGCAGCAATGGTGCTTAATGGAAGAATATTTTATGCCAGAACTAGTGAATTCCACCAGTGTTATAGCATTTTTGCAGCACATCACTAATGCCTACAAATGCTATCAGACTGCGGTTGTTATTGCTTTCATAGTGCTTTAAACAACACAAGGCCAACAATACAAACTGAGGAATAACCTCAGTCTTTTGTTGATTGTACCAGCTTTGCCCCGGAACTTTCTGACAGGTTTTGTAAACACACCTCCTGGTTGATCAAAACATGACTTAGCTAGTGTTGTAAGAACAATTGCATCTTCCTGTACTGTCCTGCAGTCTGCAACACCTGGTTCCCCCCACATGTGCAGAGAAGCAGAGGAGGATGTGTTATAGAGATACCAACCTCCAGGTGAAGCCTGGAGTTCTGAAAGGAGACCTCCAGACTACAGCAGGCAGTTTCCCTGGAAGAAATGGCAGCTTCAAAAGATGGACTCTACCACGTCACATACCTACTAAGCTCCTTCCCCTCCAAAAAGTCCACCCTTTCCAGGTTCTCTCTGCAAACCTCCAGAAATTTCCCAGGCTGGAGTTGGCAAGCCTAGCTGTGTATGAGCAACCATATGGCAGATAAGCGTAAAGGAGGCCCACAAAAAGCTCTGAGTGAAAGCCCTCCAGCACTGTTCACGTGTTTTGATGGCTACACCTTGATAGGTGAGGACTCCTGTGACAGACTGAACCACAACTACAGACTGTGGCATGAAAGGTGCCTTGTCACCTGCTCTGCCACGCCAGTGTACAGCAATCACAGGGGGCTGGTTAATCATTATCACCCCATTGAGTTTTATTTTCAATAAAAGTTAAGCTGTGTTGTTTTTCTGTGTGAGAGAATCTGTGTGAACAAGGAAAAGAGGAAAAGCAAGAAAAACGATTGTGGAGCCAGGGAGAGGGAAACATCCAGAAACCTTTGGCACTAAACTTTACAATCAGACTCGGAGCAACAAGCTATCCACCCTCAACTAGTAGTGAACCAAGAAAGGGCACCAAGCTGCTTGAAATGCACAGGAGTGCCTGTGCCATTCATGACTCATAGGCCCTTTTGTTGGATTTTGAACACAACAAGGCCGCCCCACCCACTTCTACAGTGGCCTGGTTTTGTTTTTATGCATGCAGAGTTTGCAGCAATGCCTGTGCCACGGTGATCACTGTTCTCCACTCACACCTATAAGAAAACCACACACACCGAAAGATAAGAGACTTGTTGTTTAATAGTCTGAGGGATTACTTATTTTTTAAAAAAAATTAGCTGAAAACTTGCAGTGTGAAACCCAGATTGTACAAACAAATTACAAAAATGCTGCTCTGTTTTCATTTTTTATTATTATTTATTTTTTTATTTACATTATTTATAGTCTGCCTTTCTCACTGAGACTCAAGGCAGATTACACAGTGCGAGTCAGTACAGACAATTTTAAAGTTATTTCAGTAAACAATGTAATAGGGTATATAAATGCACATTTGCAAAGATTTCAAACTAGCAAAAATCTAATAACAGGATTGTCATTTTAGGGGCCTAATACCTTCATGTACCAGGACTCAGCCAGAACTCAGGCTTTTGCCATGAAATTGGAGCTTGGGTCCCAGCACAGCAAGTTGAAATCTCAGAACTATCAGCCAGCCTGCACATTGGATGTTCACATCTACACCTTCAGTGCATGCCTGCTCATGGAAACAACTGCACATATAAACTGAAGATGGGAGACAAAGTCTTAGAACCAAACTGTTTCGTCCATTTACACAGTGTGTCCTATCCTTTGGAGATGGTGGTCCAATGTGGACTGTATTCCTCCAAGACTAAGCATTTCTGCTTATTGCAAGATGCTGAGCTGAAAGCACTTAGCACCAGCAGTATACCCTCTGCAACAGAGGACTGCCTTCACAATAGAGAACGCACTGCAGAAACAGAAGAAAGGGCTGGGATCCAAGCAGAGGGGACCAAGTCTCTTACTATAGCAAGACACCTCCTGTCCTCTGCCTCCAATCCCCTACTGCTGTCCAGTGCAGCATGTGGGAGAAACTGGGGGGGGGGGGTGATGTCGCAATGGTGCAATGCCACAATGTCACATCCAGCAGCATAACTGGAAATGACATCATGAGTTGCCATGGCACTCCAGCAACTCTGTAAAATTCTATGGTAAAACCATAGAATAGCAATGTACATTCAGATGTTTCTGGTGGGGTTGCTGGTCACCCAGTAGAGGCCTTTGCCCCCCTGCCCAACTCATCTGGCTGGAGGGGGGGAGGTGTGAAAACAGGCCTCCCAGGGTGCACTCCCAGGAATGACATCATTGTTCAAGCTGTGGGAGTTCTCCCATGCTTCATGCCAGGCCAATTTAGGCTCCAAACACAGAACTCCCGCAGCCTGTGCAAGGACATCAGTCCTGGAAGTGACATCATCCTGCACCGGTAGCACGTGCATGTGAAGACTTCAGGAAGTCCCCCCTCCCTCCCACCAGGTGGGTAAGGAGGACACCTTGCAACTCTAGTTTCTGGTCCAAATATATATCCAAAAATACCTTACTGATATTTTTGGATATATTCAGGTGTCCAGAGCAATGTTCAGATTTTCCAGAATATCAGTAATAGGGTGCAGAAAACCTCCAGAAATATTCTGGAGAGAGATTATGCTGGACTAGATGGATCACAGGACTAGATATATCACTGGTCTGATCCAGCTGGGCTCTTCCTATGTTCTTATGGCATTGTGATTGTATTTCCCATGGTTCTACTGGATTTCTTTGGTTTGACATTGATTCGGTTTGGCTTGTTGGTTCTATTTGCATTTGGAGGCTTTGCTCTTTTGTGTTTAGCTATTGGCTTCTTTACTCTAGAGAAAGCATAGATTTTCCCCCCATAGGAAACAAAGGAGACAAGTAGGATGGCTTGGGACACCTTTTGCAGAGACCTGTAGAATAGGACACCTTGATCCAATTCTATGAAACTTGAGGGAGAGAATTAGTGAACAGGCAGGACTAGGTTCCCTGCAATGTTGGTTTCATTTTCTTGAAAAACGATCACTCCAGTCCCCTAGAAAGAGTCCTGCACAGGGAATAACGGACCCCAAAAATTCAGCATTCTGAAAAAAAATTACCTGAATATGAATTCCAGAATGGTATTGGAGACCTGAATAATCCAGAACACCACTATGGATACCTTTTCTGAAATCTTAATTCAAAAAATTCCATTTTTTTTCAAGAGCTCATTCCTACCATAGAGTTTGGGGGGATGGCTCTAGAGCATTGCCACTATGTCATGACATCAGTTCTGGCTATGTGGTCGGAAGTGATGTTGTGGTGTCATGCAGCATCCCATGATCCTGTGCAATGCTGGGCCCACCCCCAGCAGCTTACAGGATCCGAGCCATTAAGCCTGGCACTAGCTACATTTACATTTGGCACACAGTAAATGTTCAAGCTATTTTTTATATGGAAAATATCTCTTCAAAGGCACCTAGTTATGATACACACAAGCCCACAGATACCATGTGGTAGAATTTCCAGTGGTGTGTGGAAGTACAATAATTAATTATTGCTATTCAATGTGATATCACCAGGACCCACCTGATGAGCCTTAGGATTTGGCATGCAGAGGACCTGGTAATCCTACTCCTATTACAACTGAACAGTTTGTCTTTTGCTGAGTCACAGTGCCACACAACTGCTGTTAAAGTTGCTCTAAAGCCTTCTGCTAGAAAATGCAGTGATAACCAACATCTTGGTGTTCTTACCACTGGTGTGGTAGGCCAAGGCCAGTATGGGGTAATGACTAGAATGTTGGAATAGGACCAGGGAGAGTAACAGGGCAATCCTAATTAAAGTTACATCCCAGTGACTTCAATGAGTCTAGAAAGGTATAATTCTACTGGGCCCCATGGCGCAGAGTGGTAAGTGGCAGTACTGCAGCCCAAGCCCTGCTCACAACCTGAGTTCGATCCTGGAGGAAGCCGGGTTCAGGTAGCCAGCTCCAGGTTGACTCAGCTTTCCATCCTTCCAAGGTCGGTAAAATGAGTACCCAGTCTTCTGGGGGTAAAGTGTAAATGACTGGGGAAGGTAATGACAAACCACCTCATAAAATTTCTGCCAAGAAGATGTCGTGATGCGACATCCCTCCATGGGTCAGTAATGACTCAGTACTTGCACCTTTACCTTTTTTAAAAAAATTCTACTTAGGATGGCACTACAAGATTTAATTTCATAAGTTCAGTAGGTGATCCTGGGAAGTCATGTCTCTTGTCCCAATATTCTTCACAGGGTTTTTGAGAGGACAAAACTGGAAGGAGTCCCTGAACATATTAGGAAAAGGACAGGGGGAAATGTACAGATAGGGGCATCTGCTCCAGCTGTCCTTACACTTTGATCTTCCCATCTCTTCCCTTGTTGTCCTGGAACTTCTTTGTAAATAAGGTTTCCTATTCCTTGTAAGCATTGCTGCAATGTGCTGAATTAAAGGCTGGGATTTAATGAAGGGAGCTTAACTCTCGAAAGCTTATATCCTCAGAATCTTCTTGGTCTTTTAGCTGCTACTGGACTCAAGGCTGGGAAAGATTTTCCAACAGCATATTTGGGTGTCTGCTCCAAACTAGGGAACTTACTCAGTTTGCTGGTACTCCATCAAGTCCAAACACTTGCAACAGTGTGATGGCTTTCAAGTTCAAAAATAGGCTGCAGTACATTTGATACTGCAAGGTTCTTACTGTATTGGTCTAAGTTTACAAGATTAATGCTCAGGCCTTTTCTCCTATAGCAAAGCCGCAGTTCTGTGGCACATGATTGTATATTAGCTGAGGATGTTTGGGAGTGTGCTTTGCATAGTTCTGGCAGGAGGAACAGATACTTCTATTATCTAAATCTCATTTGTCCAAAATTCCAAGAGATATGAATTCACTGTCTCCTCCCACATACAAATTAAACTGCCTATCAATTGTCAACATGTCAGATGAGGACAGCAACATCTACATTATGCCTTAGACTACTTGAAGCAAAAAAGTCATGCACTCCATCTCCATTTTGGACTGGAGCTTTAAAAATATAACAAAACAAAGATGGATCTTGGGACAGGAAACCAAAAGATGGCACATCCCCTAGAATATATTACTTCCTCATTGTTTCATAGAAAGGCCATCCCTGGCTATAAAACCTAAACTGGCTATAAAATCTGAAGTATTAATGAAAGAAGCTAGTCAAATAATGTTTTGGAGAAATTCTAGCAAAAACTATCAAAACTTTCTTATTTTTCAGTCATCAAAACATGTCAACAAAACAGTCATCAAAATATGTCCTGCATCTTAATCAGCAAAGTGTTTGCTCCCGAACAATTAAGGATGGACAGGTTTCACCATCTTATTACATATCTTTTGTTCACAAAAAAGAGAGCAGGATTGGAATCAAATCATGGGAATTTTTAGTCTTCCTTGCTACCAAGCCAAATTTGCAAATTAAACCTCATTAGGAATCTGTAATACCAGAAGCAGAGTTACATAATGAACTAATAAATAATAAACCTGTGTGGTCCAAACATCAAAGTCTTATTGAGCCATGGATGCATTGGTGGCCTTGGGCAAATTATCCTCTCTCGTTCTCAATTGCCTCCCCATCTACAGTTATCTTGGTTATTAACAAGATAACTGGAAAACATTTGTTATGCATTTTTTATGTAGTACTTAATCTACTGCCGATTTAAACTTATTACATGCTGGGAATTAATGAGAGACTGGAAGGAGGTGAACCAAAATGCCCCCCAAGCCTGGCCATTAGAAAACCCACCATTCTTAAAGAAAGCCCATGGCTGCTCATGAGGTAGGCATGAATGACTTAGTAGTCTTGGGAAGCAAAAATGAGTTTGTTATCAGATCAAACAACTGATTGGTGCAAATTATTCTCAAAGTGCACACCCTCCTGAAGCACTACTATCTTCATGCATGTTTGGGCTTCTTTCAAAGGAAGTTGAGAATGGAGGATGTATATAAATTGTGGTTGCTGTGGCAGCAGTTGGGGAGTAGAAATTCCTGAAGCCTATCTCCAGCAAACCACAAGTATGTCTCTCAGGGCTTGGGAACCAGAGCTGTAGTCAGCCTTCCTGACTAGTGAGGTGAGGTGGTGGCAAAATTTCCAGGTGGGACCAACTGTTTCCAGCTAATTTGCATGCACTTACAAGGAGCCCAAACCTCATTAAACAGAGAGAGACAGAGAGCAGCAGCACTGATAACTTGCTTGAGAAAAATCTAGACCCTTAAGACTGAAGAAGCCGGCCAGGCCTGCTTTAAACTTCTCTTGCCCCCTTTAACCACCTTGTCTTACTCCTAAAACTAAGGTAGGATTTCTTTTTACCAGAAATTTCTCTGCCCTAAAAACAAAATCTGCATAACTGAAAAGATAATGTTATGACTTCGGGAGATCAGCAGGGACTGGCAACTTCAACATGTGTGCCTTGCATGGAAGGGATTGTGAGAAAGCTGTCTGCATAGGCACTGGAGAGATGACTGGATATTCCCCTGATCCAGGTAGCTTTTGGGCTAAAGTACAGTATATGACCCATGTTCCAATTGTTAACTTGGGAATATGATCTTAAGGAATGATGCATTTCCCAATCATCCAGCCTTATTTATAACTTGTTCCAGCCTCCATTACATTTTCCTTTGCTTGGACATAATTATATTGTTGCATCGCATATTAAAGCACAAAAAGTTCTGCCAAGGTAACTCATATTTTGTGAAGTTACCTCCTTCCTTGTGTCTCTTTGAAAACTGACATCTGTTAATTTCATCAGATATTCTCTAACTATTTTTTAAAAGAAAATAGCTCTCTCCACCACTGGCACTTTCTCCTTACCTTCTTTGCCATGTCCTTTCTCACTTATTAGCTGCCATGATGTAGCAAAGGGTCTTAGAAACAGGAGAGGTTGAAACCTTGGTTTCAGCAAGAAGTGCACTTGTGGCCTTCACATCGCCAGGTTGTCTAACCCCTAAGCTTCCTACATCCATGTATAAGTCAATGGATTACTCTCTCTGTGAAAATGAAACACACAAAGCTGACCACTGATCTCTCAAAGTCCATATGGTCAGAATCTCTCCAGGATCTCAGGTACAGCTCTTTCATATCACCTACTCTCTGATCATCTTAACTAGAAACGCTGGGGGTTGAACCTGGGACCTTCTGCATGCAAAGCAGATGATCAACCCCTGCACCACCCTGTTTAGAATGTTTTTTTAAAAATAGATACGTTTCCCAGAATTAGGAAGCATTATAATGATTAATAGCAATCCTAAGCATTAGCTTCAGATATTGCTATTTGACAACAAAAAAAAGCATTTCAACATTACAATTTCCTTTGTTGCCCAGACAACAACCATGAGAAGAAGACCAATAACATGCTCATTTCCTTACAGAAGGGAATTGTGGCTGAGAGCAAGTGACATTCTCAGAGCCATAAAGAACTGGGACAAAAACATGAGTCTCCCAGAGCCAAGCTTAGCTCTCTATCCAATCAACGACAGTGCCTTTCACCCACTACTGTGGAACCTCTTCTATGTTCTGAGCAACAACACCGGTCATTTCCTGCAAAACCTTTTTGGAACAGTGAGACCATTGCATGACTTTTACCATGGGAACTAGGCAGAAGCTACCTATCTGGACAACTTAGTTGGGACAATATTGTTTAGGGTGCTAGTGAAGCAACACAGAGAAAAATCCCTTGTAAAGACTACAAGGAGTCAAGGGCACCATTCATGATGACTGCTTGCAGCTCACCCACGAATTACCCTGCAACATCTTCTGCAAAATGGCAAGCAATTTTGGGACTCGTCCCTTTGCTTGCATAGCACAGCTGCATCAGGCAGCAACATGTCTTGGGCTGACCTTTCACAAAGGGGACCACTAGATATGGAGGCAATACCATACGTAAAAGGATTGTTACCTGTTCTTCCCACTATTATTTACTATTGCAGATGGGAATCTTCTACACCATATTGGGCTGCATATTATGTCCTAAGGGTATCTCGGAAAGGCTCAAGAATCCCAAGCAGTGTTAAGTACTTCACTTGTGCCCAAAAGTGTTTATTAATGAACCTCAAAATTACTGGTTTGGTACAACTGATATCAGACAGAGATAGCCAAGAAACCGTAAGTTTGCTGATCACTCACATTCATTGAAGTAATTGGTGAGAGGAGCTGAATGCCTAGGGAGGGCTTTCCTGTTTGTAACCTGTTGTCAAAACGATATACCATAAGAAAATAAGGTGCAACAGGAAATCATTAGCAACTCCAAGGGCAGGGCTCAGTCTTCCCAAATATCTCTTCCCTTTCCTGCCTTCCAAACTGACAGTGCTCAGCTCTTCTGTTCCTTTATCATAAATACAGAAGGAATGAGACTGGAGATGAAGCCATCCCATTTCTTGAATGAATTAGAGAATAATGAAAACCAGGCAAAAGGCTGGAAGATCCATTTTAAAAAAAACAGCATGCTTTCAGTGCTAAAGACTGAGTCTCCTGCCACCCCCAATTCCAATCAGGGCCCTGGTGTAGGAGAATGGAGGGTAACATTTCCCTCATGCGACTTTCCTAACTTCAGATGCCCCACAAGAGCTGTTCTCTGCCATGATGGGATAGGGTTGCAAGTCCCCTGCCCCCAGCTGCACTGCCCCCCAATTGCTCACTTGGCCAACAGGGTGGAAAAGCACGGGGACTTAGAAGCAATGGGTCTCAGCAGGGCATGATTCTCTAAAAAATAGCCACAAATGCTAAGTTTGAGGCTGATTTTCACAAAAATCACCCACAGCACAACTCGTCGCTTCTATATTATGCCAGAAACAACAGCATTTTCCAATGATGTGAGAATGGGCCCACTGGCCCACCATCACTCACCCCCTAGTTTGGTCCACAGAGGACCTGGCCACCCTGTGTTGGGGGCTAGCCAATGGGAACCCAAGTTGTCTATTTTGAAACTGCTGCTACACTGGCTACCAGTTTGTTTCTGAGTTCAGCTGTGGATATAACCTTTAAAGCTTTTCATATACTGGGGCCCACATATCTAAAGGACCATCTCCTCCCATATATTCCTGTGTGCACCAACTGCAGTCACCATGCTGCCACCTAATGGCTGTTCCCCCACTTAGGATGGCTTGCCTGGGATCAATCAGCGCCCAGAGCTTTTCCATTGTGGCTTGAGCCCCAGCCTTGGAGATCTTCAGGAGGAGCTGCAAGACTTGTTTGTTTGCCAGGGCCTTTGATGGAGTATGAATGGGGGCAGGGGGTGTTAGATGTCTGAGAGCTTTTAATTTTATGTCATTTTAATCTGCAATGTTTGAATTGTTACTTGTAAACTGCCTTGAGCCAAGGCAAGGTATAAATACTTTAATAAATTAACAAATAAACAAACGAGCATGTTGTCTAGTCATTTTCCTAATGAGCTCTGTTCTGGACATTTGAGGTCAGGAAAATGAAGCACAAAGTGTTAACATGCACACCCCATTATGGCTCTGACTCAGATATGGGGCACAGTTGCTACTCAGCAGCACAGAAATGTGGCAGAGATCCGTTCACAGATCTAGCACCTTGTCTGGTTTGACTGTGATATGCCCTTCGTATGCAGGGGCCATGCTAATTTTCTCTGTCCAGTTATAGTATATCTGGGGCTGCCCTGTGCCCCTCATGCCCTACAGCAGTAACTTGGGAGATGTTTCTCTGTTGCCATGGTGTGGCATTGCTGCAGTATTTTATGGCCTGGTATCACATGGACAGGACTAGTCTCATGGCCCTTACTAGTGCAATCACTGACCAGCGGGCATAAAGTAGCATGGATTCACAAGACCCACTCATATAGGTACCAGACCATTAAAAGTTACAGCAACAGCATGGAATGAACTTATGAAAATGCTGTGCCATGCCACTAATGCATAAATGGCGCCTGTACATGGCTTTATTCAGGATAGGTCAAACTCTAGTGGTACTTGAGATTTCATTCATTCAGATTCCGCAGTCATCCTCAGGCTACTTGTCTCCTGTCTGGACTTGACAAGAGCCTGTGAAACTCCACAAAGTCTTTTACTACCTTTAAACTTTCTAGAGAAAGCCATGCATGCCTGACCCATTAAAGGTAATATTACCTTTTGTGTTCATATCCATAATCTCCATCTCGGTTTCTCTGGATTGCTCCTATTATTCTTAGAACCATTCTCAGAGAAAATGTTGTAAGGGCAACTTACTACAAGTTGGGATGAGTATTTCAAGAACATCAAAACTGCCCCATGCTTTTATAACTGTTCATGTGAATCACCTTGCTCTTGTTGCAATGTTTGTGATATTAGATGAGTTAGAACTAATAAAATTGGCCAAAAAACTTCAGAGAGACCTCTACATTATTCAGACCAATAATAAAAACAGTGATGAATTTCAAGTTCTCAGAGAAGTTGGCAAGTAAGTTGGAGCACTCTTGGAGCGTGGCTGTGGCTTAGTGGTAAAACCTCTGCTTTGCATGGAGAAGGTTCCAAGCTCAGTCTCCAGCCTCTCCAAAAGGATCCTGCATCTTTACCTGAGGCTCTGGAGAGCTGCTGCCAGTCAGGGTACACAATACTGACCTTGATAGGCCAAGGGTCTGGCTGACCAATGGCATAAGGAAGCACCATGCATTCACTCGTTACATTCTTTTAAAGTCTTCTTTGTGCAAGCCGTACTGAAACATCACAGTTTGGAAGTTTCCTTTAGGAACCACTTCCTGGGGCTATGTGATCTATTAAGAATACCAGTTTTCATTTTACAAAAAAAAAGAAATCCAACTTGATTATCACATATAAAAATCTAGAAAATGTGGTGTCTATGATGATGCCCATATCTCATGTTCTTGTCACTGTCCCCTCCTCTAGGGTGATATACCTGGGATTCAACTGGCTCCCTGCTAAAGAAGAACACATATCATATTTCTCTGCTATATATGTAGTAATACATATTGGAGAGACTATATAAAGTCAGTGGAATTCTGACTTTATATAGTCTTTATAAAATGAATGTGCAATGCCTGGAGAACCAGGGGGAAGGGGGGAAATCCAGACCATCCCATGATTGGGATTGGAGCCACAGGGCTCCATATTTTATGGCCCTTTGGTACAGAATCACCAATAAGGAATGAGAAGGTGTGGCACTCCAAGAGAAACTGAAATTCTGGGGAAGACCGATGAGCACATAACACTATTGTCATACACTTGGCTCTTAATGTTGGTCATAAACAGAGGTGTGATGGATAATTAGCAAGAATAGGATAATTGTTCTCACTTCCTCTCTTCTAGAGTTAAGGGGGAGGATCCTTGGACAGCCCTCTGGTTGGCTTCCTCATCCATCATGCCTACACCCAAAATAGGTATTCTAGATACACCTGTAGAAAACAGGTTTAAATGCTCAAAGAACAAATAGAAAATAACATATTTTAATATCTTTGATCACAACCTGACTAAAATTAAGCAGTAGGGAGTGCAATTCTAAGCAGAGCTACACCCTTCTAAGCCCAATTACTTAATTTTCACTCATTTCAGCTGATGAATAAATCACCTGTTTAAAGCCCTCCCATTGAATATGGAAGAATTCAGTCATTGTCCAGAAGATTCTCATTATCACTAAACTAACCTCAGAGTTGAAAATTTCAGGATGTTGAATATTCCACACAGTTTCAGTTTCTGCACATACTGCCATGATCATTGTTATAGAAACATTTCATTATACATTTTCTGGATGATTGATACTGACAGAATTCCACTGACTTTATATAGCCTCTCCAAAAGAGTACATAAACACATAAATGTTTTAAATAAATAAATGTATAAATATATCCATCCATGCTCAAAGACCAAATACAGAGAGAATCAATAATTAAAAACAAAGTTTCAAAACCAGGGGTTGTGTCCTATTCATAAACACTTGCTTGCTCCAGTGTAACACGTTTTCTCTATAAGGGAGCAAACACTCAGAACTGGGATCCCAGTTCCCTTGTGGCTAATGAAAAAGTTTGTTTCGTTACTGGTTATAATGCAACAACCATATTATATATCCAATGCCAAACCAAGCCATGGAATATGAATTAATAGATCCACAAATGGAGCTAGGGTCAGATATGGAGGGTTTCTCTATAGACTTGAAGGAAGTCTACGTTTGAAGAACATTCTGAAATCTTTTTTTTTTAAGTCAGGGGATTAAAGTTCCCCAAATAAGAGAAACAACACACATAGTTTTAAGGAAAAAATGCCTATTGAATTCTCAGTTGCTATTTAAGAGGTTGCTAGGCAACCACAACAATATTGCTGAGCCTTCCAAGCCTTGGTTTCTGTAAAGCAAAACTATGATGGGGAGAAGGGGTGGACTTGGAGGAAGGACAGCCCTGGAAAAGGTCCTGTCCCCTTTCCCTGTTATTTTCCCTCATGGAGGAGACATCTCTGGGGACAGATCCAACCGCTCAGCCTGGCCTGTCAGCCATGGCCTCTATGAAACCTGGTACAACAGAGCCCAAGCCAGCAGCCATCATACAACATGGCCTGGCTTGGCTGCCCCCATGCAACCAGACCCAGCCAAACAGCGAACATGAAACAATACAGTCCAGCACAGGGCCAGCACTAGCCACCACAAGTGGGCCAAAATTGGCAGTCACCATGCAACTGGTCCCAACCTAGTCTGGTACCAGTGTGGCCTCCATGCAACTGGGTCAGGGCCATTGGAAGAGGCTGCTAGGGATCACACACAGACCACCAGAATAACATGCACCTGATAAGGTGGGCAATAGTCCAAAATAAATGGACTAGTCTTTAAGGTGCAACTAGATTCCTGCTTGTTTTTCTGCAATATGCTAACATTGTTACCCTCTGCCATTATTACCAGGATAACTGTTCCGCATATATCCCATACAGTCAGCAAGGCCACTGATTGCTGACAATTCCTCCTTATGTGTCATCCCTAGTTATATGCACAAAGCCAGAGATAATCAACCTCCCTTCATTTTCCATATCTGCATTTGGACTTCCAATGCATCTGAATAATTATTAATGAGAACATTGGCACTACACTTACTCAGACCTTGCAGCTTTATCCTTCTAGATGCTTTACATCCTCCAGCACCTAACAGTTTTTCTCTCTCCCTTTACGCAGGGCACACCTTTGTTGTGTGCAGATTTCATGTTCCCTAGGATATTAGAGCAAAACAGGTTGTACTATATTTGTAATTTAGTTGGTATCACACCTAAGATCCCATAACAACTTTGTTATGTGGGTTCACATCCTGCCCTGTATAACACCTCTGGAATGAGGCTCATAGTCAGGGAGACAAAAAAAAAATACATCAACACAAATGGAATAGGAAAAAAATCTCAATGAATGTGATCATGATACTGTCATCAATTTCCATGACCTGCTAATGAATACAGTCCTAATAGGACTGAACCATTCATCACTGTAATTATTAGGGTAATGTGATTTCTTAACAACTGGTTTAAAAATATAGATTGTTAATTGGATTTTAATTATAGTTGCTCCAACAGACAAGCTCTTCAGCACCGTTGACATTGTTCTGAATAGTTTGTATCTGGAGTGAGCATTTACATTTCTTTAAATTCCCCAAAAGTTACAAGACAGCTATTGGGATATGCTGTAAACAGGTTGTTTTCCAGTACATGGGAACATTCTGCATAGGTAATGGGTAAACATATACCTTGGTTGGCATGACAAAAACAGGATGTCCAGATATGGACGGGAGGGCAATAATTGCCCAAGTCTCCATTGTATCAGTTCTTGGTTCAAACTACCTGATGTTTTCTCCAAGAATACATGATGTCATAGGTATTCAACCCTGAGAAATAATTAATCTTCTTTAAATATTCTCAATCTGTTTCCTGCACTGAGATGTTATCATATTTACTGTGATCATTTGGCCAGTAAAAAGCAAGGCTTTTAGGTTGACTTAAAAGATCTACAATCAATTAACATCATGCTACTTTCTGAAATGCTGGTTTCTCTAAAGGCTGTTTGTCTGGCTATCTTCTGTTGCACTTTTCCCACAGGGTGGCTCCTGGGAGCTACCATGGGCCAGTGCAAACACCAATGAATTCAATTGCTGAACTTGGCCCAGGAAGGGCTAGTATCACATGACAGTTTGTGAGCTCACTATGGGTGTGTCTGCAGGGGGCACTCTTTGGGAATCAAAGTATGAGTTTGATCACCACCACAAAGAAGGCAAGAGTGGGGCAGTGAGATGTTGGCAGAGGGTTTGTTCTATCACTCCACATTTTGCTTCCAGTTTAAATCTAAAGTGCTGAAGAAGAGAAATGGAAGAGGTTCCTTTGTGGTAGGAGTTTGTAAAATCTAAGCCTCCGTTCCACCAGCTGTAAAATGGGAATAAAAGCACAGTGGCCTGGGCCACTTTGTTATATCAAAAAAGGCTGTCCTAAACAGAATGGGTTTAGGATTTCACTGTAAATCAAGTGATTTGTGTCCCTGGCATCCTCTTAATGGCCAAGTTCTCCTTGGGTGTACCACTGAGGTTGTATCCTGCATCTCTGGGTCACCTTGAGATAAAAGTTAGATTATTTAGCAATTACCTCTAAGAAAGATGGGGTGCTGTGTTGCCCTGAGTAAGGCTTGTTTATCACTTGATGCTTACAACATCAAGCACTGTATGTGTGAATAAACCATTATAGATATAACATCTGGAAAAACTTTCACACATGTACTCAAAATAATATTTTTCAACCTTATCAGTTCACACACTTACAGTGATTTCAATGGGCTTAGACTGGAGTAACTCTTCTTGGGATTTCACTGTTAGTTATCTCAAACTTGCAAAGGCTGGTTCACATATGCATTGGTCATCACTTGATAGCTGCAACATCAAGCGACGACTTGCATAGTATGTTCACTGTCACAGATATAAACCACCAAAAAGGCCCCTATATATCCTTGCCTCACTTCAAATGCAATGTTTTTCACACAACAGTTTGCACAATCAACCAGCAAAGAAGTTAACAAGGGATGTACCTGTACATGTGAACCACTGAAACTTATTACCTTTCAAGCCTATAGTGAAAGTAACTGTTTCAAAAGTGTCATGCAAATGAGTTGCCGTCCCCAAACAATCATTGTTCTCCTCTTGGGAGACTTGGCAGCAAAGAGGATTTCTCTCTCCCCTCGCTGCTTAAGCACATCGGCTGCATAGCTGGAAACCGACCTGACCTTTTCCTTCCTATACACGCAGGCGATGCCCGAGAAGACCCGTCCTTCCCGTTGGAGCGGCACCCACCTGGAAAGTGCAGACCAGTTCTTTCTGTTAAAGGACATGCTGGTCTCCCCTCTCTGACTCTGGGCTTCTGTGTTGTATCAAGGCGCTCGGCAAACTTTTCAGGGCATCAAGGCAGGAGATAGTTCCGCTGCGAAGAGCCTAGCCGGATGAGCCGCTCCCAGCAGAGCGGTCGGCTGCTGCCTTCCTCCTTTCCCTGCGTAGCTTCGCTTCGCTCCGTGCTGCGCTGCTCACCTTTACCCTGCGGTGCCACCCGTCTACTGCCGGGCTGCATCACATGGTCTCTTATCTACCTTGACAGGCTGGGAGCTGTAATTTGTCTATTAGCAGCACCTTGCAAAAGGCACCCTGCGAGGGTGGGACGTGACCCAGCCTGTGCACAAAGCCAGCCATTCTTTGCCCGGGCTGGGGAAGGGTTTGAATTCAGCTCCACACTCGGGCCAAGGCGCCCTGGGATTTTCGGGGGCAACTCCCTGCTCAGAACCAGTTTTTCCAGCCTCTCCATCTCTGCCTCCGATTTCCCCACGAACGTACAGGCAGAAGAGGTGGAAGGAGGCGAGAGAGGGAGGGGGAAGAGCTGCTCAAGTCATCCGTGTCCCGTTTAATGAGAGGCGCCCGGAACGTCGAGAGCTGCTCGCTTCGAGTCACTTTCATGTCAGTTTCACAAAGAAAAAAACACCCCCTCCCAGCCGAGCCCCTTGCTGGGAAACCTGGCGCCGGCAACCGGGTGCTAGCGGACCCATCCCTCCTGCTTCCTACCGTCGGCGATTCAGGGCAATGGCTGATTCCCAAGAAGTGAGTCAGGACTGCGAAAGAGGAGCTGCAGAGCGGTCGTGAGGCTGGTTTGGAAAGAGCCTGGCGAGGTTAGAAACCAGGCAGGACCCTCCGCAGCACAACACACATCAAACACTTTTGCAGAAACTGAGCACAGTGCGCTAAGGCTGCCAGCCTCCAAGGTAACTCGAAGAGGAGTCCAAGAGCAAAAGAAAGACAAACTTATTCCAGACAAAGAAGGGGGATATGTAATTTGGTTCTAAAACAAAACACAGAATTCTAGATTTGTCCTGGTAGGTCATTCACATGAGCCTGGCATTACAGTTACTGGGCAGTCATTCCTCAGACCGATTACTGGTTACTAATCTGGGATGAATGCTTGGTGTTCAGTTATCAAGGAGAGCTCCTGGTTAGGAGACGATTTCTTGATAGTTGGGGGTCCCTCTGGATCTTTGAGATAACCTCCCTCTAACCAAGGGAAAGCAGAAGGGGAGCAGGGGAGAGATGGCAATTTTGTAAGAGGCAAAGAGCTTCAACATTTCTAGCAGAAGAGAACTAAAGTTTGAGGCGCAGCACTGAAGGGCTACACAAGTTGCTCTTTCGGGAATCTTGCAGGGAAACCACAGGCATGGTTGCCTTGTCCGGGTACAAATAGACCCCTCGTGATGCAATCAATTTTCCATCACCAAGTTGATTTGTTTCATCATCATGGCTGAGGCACCACTGCAGATGTACAGGGAAGGGCAGTAGTCCTCCTCTTCTGACTGCTCAGTATTTTAAAAAAGTAGAAGGCTGGCCTCCACTGATCTGGGTAGCCCAGGCAAGCTCCAGTCTCTACACAAGACAACTTACACTGGGAGGCTCAGGTGACTTACTTTCTGTGTGCTCTTATATTCAAGTGAACTCTGTCTCCCTAGCAGCGCATGTGTATTCACAATAGGAGAACAAATGTAAGATATTTCACTTGAGCATCTCTGTGTAAGAAGTCTTGTGTAGAGAGACTCACAATCTCTTGCCTTGAAAACCCAGTGGGCAGGGAGGGGGGTGTTGCCATAAGTCAGCTATGACTTGACGGCACTTTCCCCCATAAAAGTCTGGCCCAGCTTGTTTTTTATGCCTCCTGCTAATTACACAAACTTTTGCAAACACAATTCCCCACTTACAGAAGGACTGTTGAAAGGCATGTGAAGAGGAAATGAGAGGGGAGAAAACCACCCCCACTGTTTTTCTGAGAACTTTCCCAAAGAAGTTGGGGGTTGGAACATCAAGAGGTGGTGGTGAAGACATTGGAAGTTGCACTCACTCCATCCATGCATGCACATGGGATTGGGTGGATATCAACATCCAACACTGTCAAGTGATCTCATCTGTTGCTGACTCCTGGTGCCCTCCAGTAAAGGAACCCAATCCCCTCCCCTGTTCAGGTGTACTCAGGGGTGGTAGCTAGAGCCCGCATCACAGGAACCCTCTCTGGATTTATGAAGCTGCCTTACACTGCTAGACCATAATAATAATATTATAATAACATTCAATTTATATACCACCCTTCAGGACTACTTAATGCCCACTCAGAGCAGTTTACAAAGTATGTCATTATTATCCCCACAACAAAACACCCTTTGAGGTGGGTCAGGCTCAGTATTGTCTACTCTGAACAGAAGCAGGTGTCCAAGGGGATTCTGTTGGAGTGCCACCCCACTGCCCAACAGTCTCCCTGCTTGAGCTGACTGAGGCAGTCTCAGGTTTGGCATTTAGAACCCAAAGGTTTGTTACCTGGAGAATTCCGGTGTCCCTACTGAGGCTTTTCTGTCTGGAGCAGCTCAGTGCTTCTTGGCCACCATGACAACCATGGGGCTGTCCCAGGACATTCTAGTCCCTATGCAGGGCATATCCTTGGTCTGGTTTTCTCTGGGGACAAAATGCATGGCTCCATAAAGGGGGGATTTCCCACATTGCCCTTGTCACAGGCTGACCATTACCTGGTGAAGATCAGACATCCAGAACCTCTGCAAGTGTGGGGGGTCTGCCTCAGGAAGTTGATGGATCTCGGTGGTTTCCTGACACCTCTTGGGGATTTCCAGTCAGTGAGGTTGGTGCTCGTGTCACAGCCCTGGTCAATCTGCGGGATATGTGGTGGACACCATCATCCTGGGAAGCCCTTTCCCCTCCTGCAGAGCCCAGAATGTCCCCTGCTTTGCCAAGTTGCTCTGAGCAATGAAGCAGTTGTGTGGTTGGCTGGAGGAAAACTCAAAGTGAGTTTTAAACCAAGGTGAGAACACATTATTGTGCCTACTCTGTGGCACTTATGGTGATAAAGTGAGTTCGCTTTTACACCACCATTGCATGTGCAATGCCATTTGGCACAGTTTTTCTAGGTTGTGCAGGGACTCTTATCCCAGGCCCCTAGGGATGTAACATGGAAAACATACAGGCCCACAGTGATACTTTTGCAATATATTTTGCAGAGAAAAGCACTCGCATCCGCTCTGTCTTAGATCCCACAGTTGGTGCAGTTCAGTCTCGGGATGCCATTGAAGTGCAGCCCAGGCCTAGTTGTATGGATGGCTTTCTGTTGGTGAGGCCTGAAGAACTGGCCAAGCTACTTAGAAATGTGCAGCCTATCACATTCATACTTGACCCTCGCCCTTCATGGCTGTTGGCATCAAGCTGGGCTGGGTTGCTTGACTGGGTCTGGGAGGTATAAATGCCTCTCTGCAGGAGAGTGTAGTTCTCACTGCCTTCAAAGAGGCAGTTGTGTGATCCCCGCCCCTCCTGAAGAGGGCATCCCTGGATTCCACTGACCTCCATAATTACTGCCCGGTTACCAATATTCCGTTTTTGTGCAGGGAGCTTATGCTGGTAGTGGCTGTGTAGGTTCAGGAAGTCGTGGAGGAGATGGATTATCTCGAGCCAATGGCTGGAGGTGCTGCTGGATCTTGGCCTATGATTGGAGGCTCAGGTCTGCTCCATGGCATGGAGACCTTATCATCTCTGGTTGGTTCGCCGGCTTTGACCGTTCCTTGAAAAGCATGTTCTGGACACAATAGTCCATGCTCTGATCATATCCAAGTTAGTTTACTGCAATGCACTCTGCAAGGACTACTTTTGAAAACAGTCCAAGAACTTTAGCAAATGCAGCAGCCAGGCAACTGTCAGGGGCTGGATATAAGGATCTCATCACTCCAGTGCTGAAGAACCTGCAGTGGCTGTCCATTTGTTTCTGGGTACAATTCAGTTCAAAGTGCTGGTTCTTACCTTTAAAGCCCTACGTGGCTTGGGGCCAGGGTACTTGAAGAAAGGCCATCCAGTTAATATCTTCCTCCCAAGCCCTATTCTCCATGCCCCCACCGTCAGAGGTGAGATGGGTGGCAACCAGAGACAGCTTTTTCAGTAATGACACTTGGACCATGGAATCACTTCCTCTTGACAATTGTCTGGTGCATAAACTACTTTCTTTAACACATCAGGCCAAAATGTTTCTCTTTACCCAGGCTTTTAATTAATTAAGGAGTTGATCATTTAATATCATTTGTATAGTTGCTTTTAGCCTGAAAACTGCTTGATGATTTATGCTTTACCCTCTGGCTGAGTGTTTTAATTAACAGTTTTTAATGTTCTATGTTTTAACTATGTTTATTTTGTAAGCCACATTGGGCAGGTTCTTCTGGAGAAGTGGCATAATATTTTAATTAATAAATACATATTTTGTGGTTAATTTGTCTACAGTTAGTGTAACCAGATGAAGCAGATCAATGTTTGACTCAATACCCAGATTTACTGATAGACTGTTATTGTGATCTGTTCGGTTGGAGGCTGAAAGTACAGGATCCCCCCCCCCGAGAACTGCAAGAAATTTAAAAGAGAGATAATTGCTGGTTGTGTGAACACTAACTCCCGTCATATCTAATAAACAGGTGTTTCAGGTTTTTATATTCTTTCTGGCTAATGCTGGTTGCAGAAGAAGCTATTTTTAAGTTCAGGTAGTAAAAACACACAAAGTGTCATTCTGGGGATTTCCACAATCTCTATGGTAAAGACCATAGGGAATAGGGGAAATTCCTAGAACATCACAGACAGTCATCTGGAAATGATGTCATAGCATTTACTACATTGTTTCCACACATTTTTTTCTCCCACTGCTTGGTTGAGTGAGCATAGCCAATATGGTGTGAGGGTCTTCCTTGGGCAGGCGATTGGCAACCATAGTACCAGCTCACCCTTTGCCTCCTCTGCAGTTCAGGAAGTGGCAGTTGGAGAGCTGGTACTCATCATTTGTGCAACTATGGGCATAGATGGCTTTAAAAGGATATTATACAGATTTGTGGAGGATAGGTTTGTCAATGGCTACTAGAAGACTAAAGGATACGGACACACCCCAGGAACCACGACCAGGAAGATTCTACCTACTACCCAAAATCCACAAAGCGGGTAACCCAGGACGCCCAATTGTTGCAGGAAAATGCACCATCACAGTAGGAGTCTCGGGATACATGGACTCTATCCTCAGGCCCTATGCCACCAGTACACCCAGCTATTTACGGGACACCACTGACTTCCTCAGGAAAATACAATCCATTGACAACCTACCAGATGACACCATCCTAGCAACCATGGATGTGGAGGCCTTGTACACTAATATCCCACATGCAGATGGATTGCAAGCCATACGGAATATTATCCCGGACAAAACCACAGCAAACCTCGCCACTGAACTTTGTCACTTCGTACTCACTCACAATTACTTCGAATTTGGTGACAACTTATATCTACAGGTTAATGGCACAGCCATGGGCACACGCATGGCACCACAATATGCTAACATATTCATGGCGGACTTAGAGCAACGCTTCCTCAGCTCCCATCCACTGGAACCACTACTATACTTAAGATTCCTGGATGACATCTTCATCATTTGGACCCATGGGAAGGAAGCCCTTGAGAGATTTCATCAGGACTTCAATAACTTTCACCCTACTATCAACTTAAGCCTGGACCACTCTACACAACAGGTACACTTCCTGGACACCACTGTACAACTACATAATGGACGAATAAATACCACCTTATACCGGAAACCAACAGACCGATACTCATATCTACATGCCTCCAGCTTCCACCCTAAACATACCACTCGGTCTATTGTCTACAGCCAAGCCTTACGTTACAACCATATCTGCTCCAATGCTCTCGACCGAGACTCACACTTAAGAGATTTACAACAAGCATTTTTGGGACTACAGTACCCACCAAATGAAGTGAAGAAACAAATTAACAGGGCCAGACTAGTACCCAGAAACAGTCTGCTCCAGGACAAACCTAAAGGAACTAACAACAGAACACCACTGGTTGTCACCTATAGCTCCCAGCTCAAACCCATCCAACGTATCATCAGTGAGCTACAACCCATCCTGGAAAATGATACCTCTCTCTCAGAAGCCCTGGGTGGAAGACCTTTCCTTGCCTACAGACAGCCCCCCAATCTTAAACGACTCCTCACTTACAATCATGAATCGGCCAGCAGAGTCACCAGCACAGGTACCAAGTCCTGCAACAGACCCAGATGCCAGCTCTGCCCCTATATCTACCCAGGGAATACAATTACAGGACCCAATGGCATCAACTACACTGTCTCTGGCTCTTACAGCTGCTCATCCTCCAATCTGATATATGCCCTCATGTGCCAACAATGTCCCTCTGCTCTGTACATTGGACAAACCAGCCAACCTCTACGCAAAAGAATAAATGGACACAAATCTGACATTAGAAATGGAAACGTCCAAAAACCAGTGGGAGAACACTTCAATCTACCAGGACATTCCACCAAAGACTTAAAGGTCGCTGTGGTTCAACAGAAACCTTTCAAAAACAAAATCCAACGGGAGGCTGCTGAATTGGAATTCATATGCAAATTTGACTCTGTCAAGCAGGGACTGAATAGAGACTATGAATGGTTATCACATTACCACAGGTAACAGATTCTCTTTACAGAGGCGTGATCTGGGGGAGCCCAGTGACGCCTGGTGTGAGCTTTCGGGGACCACAGTTCTCTTTGTCAGATGCAACTGGCAGGGAGAGCTGTGGTTACCGAAGGCTTATACTACATAGGAATTGGATACCTTCACTGCTACAAACTGACTGCACACCAAAAGGAAATGTTTACATTTCCAAGCAAAGGAATGTTTTGATTGCCTCTATGCTAATTGCATTCTGCCTTCTTGTGATTTATGCTCCCCTCCTTCCCTCTCTTTCCCCCTCCTCTTCTGTATCTGCCCAGTTTTGATCAGGCATCTGACGAAGAGAACTTGATTCTCGAAAGCTTATGCTATAATAAAATTGGTTAGTCTTAAAGGTGCTACTGGACTCTTTTTGATTTTAGTAAACTTCTGATTACTCATGCTAGGAGGCAACATCAGGGGCAGGCCATATCCTCTGCACTGTATTTGGTCCTCCAGGGCAACTGATTGGCCACTGTGTGAAATGGGATGCTGGATTCAATGGACCACTGACTACTGGTCTGATCCCCCAGAATTCTTTTTCTGTTTTTATGAGAGCCATTATGATACCATGTGAAGTTTCCTTACACTGAATTAGCACACTTGTCCACATTAATATATGAAGCTGCTTTATACTAACCCTGGCCACACAATTCCTCTACTTGTTGGTTGAACATGTGGTGGGAGACAGTTGGCACAAAAGCACTGGCCCTGCCCCATGCCTCTGTGTGATCCCCAGATCATGTGCATGGTGAAAATGCATGGCAGAAGTGTCTGCGCGCACAGTCCATGATCAGCAACAATCAGGGCTGGTATTTTCTGCTTTGCCTGGCAACGGTTTCCCAGGATTTCAGGCAGGGGTTTTTCCCATCATCTACTTCCTGGTCCTTTTTTGCTGGAGATGCTGGTGTTTGGACCTGGGATGTTCTGAACTCAAAGTAGATGCTGCGCCACTGAGCTACAGCCACTTCATCTAGTTCAATATTATCTGCTCTGACAAGCAGAGGCTCTTCACAGTCTTGGGTAAAGTCAAGAGAGATCTTCCCCAAGTTCTGTTACCCAAGATCTTTGAATTGGAAATGCCAGCGATTGAACCTGGGATTCTCTGTAGGCAACGCATGTTCCCCCTCTCACCAGTACAGTTTCCTCCAGCAGGCAGCGGTTTTCTGCTCAAAATAAGTTATGCCATGTATGCGTTTTGTACATACATGCTAACGGGGCCTGAACTTGCTGAAACAGAGAGGGAAAGAGGGTTGTAGGGGATAACTCAATGAATGTGCGCCATAGCAGGGGAAAAGGCAAACTCTATGCTGGGAATTATTAGGAAAGGGACTTAAAATAAACCTCCAATATTATAATCCTCCTGTACAGATCTATGGTGCAGTCTCATTTGGAATCCTGTGTGCAGTTCTGGTCACCATATCTCAAAAGGGACATTGCAGAGCTGGAAAAAGTACAGAAGAGGGCCACCAGGGTGATTAAGAGATTGGAGAACCTTTCCGAAAGGCTAAAGAATCTGGGGCTTTTCAGTTTAGAAAAGAGACAACTAAGGTGGGACAAGAGAGAGGCTTATAAAATTATGCATGAGGTAGAGAGGGTGGACAGAGAGAACTTTTTCTCCCTCTCCCATAATACCTGGACTCGAGGGCATCTAATGAAGCTGATGGGCAGTAAATTCACAACAGGCAAAAGGAAATACTTTTGTACACAACAAGTGATTATGATGTAGAATTCACTGACAGAGGATGTACTGATGGCCACAGGCACAGACAGCTTTAAAGAGGGATTAGACAGAATCATGGAGGATAGGTCTACTAGCCATGGTGACTAAAGGGAACCTGCACTTTCAGAGGCAGTGAACCTCTCAATACCAGTGCCAGGAGGTCACGTCAGACTCTGTGTCCCATTGTTGGCCCTCAGTAGCAACTGGTTGGCCACTGTATGAGACAGGATGTTGGACTAGATGGACCACTGGCCTGATCTAGCAGGGTTCTTCTTATATAAACCAAATGTGCTTATTTGATTAAAAAATGCTGAATCTTTTGGCAAATGAGTAATCTTTGGGGGGCAAAGGAGTAAAAACAAAGTTCTGGATCTCAACCAGAAAAAGACAAAGAATAGTAACTAGTTTGATAAGTCACTGAAGAGTCAGAACTGTGCTTTACCAGCCCCACTGCGCTAATATTATGTTGATGCCAGTGCAAATTTTGCTTCATGACTCTGTAGGATTTTTTATGACGTTTGGAATGCAAGATTGTGCATGTGTCACACACTTGTATGTTCAGCTACTTACTGCAATTGAGCTTTTCAGCACAACTGCTGAGCCCAGAATCTCAGCATTCGTTTTTAAGAGAGCATATGTTTTGTCCTTGTGATAGAGAGGAAATGGGAAATGTTTGGAAAGACAAACAGGGAGGAAGTAATGGGACCACCATTGCCAACAGTTTGCTTTAAAATTCATAGGAGAGAAGAATGTTTGTGGAAATAAAATTGAGGGGGTTGACCCACTGACTTGAAGCAGTCTCAGCACATGTGATCCTATACTAATGGGTCTTATATGTGAGTTAAGAAATTTGGTTAGATCCAACCTTTTGTGGACAGAGTCAGTCCACAGAATAGATCTTTGTGCCTACCTCTTTCCTGTTCAGCTCCCTGAACCCCAGTCAAGCTGCTCCTAAGAGTCAGGGGACCATCAGGAAGAACATGGAACGCACCAGAGGGAAGTACATCAAGAAGAGGAATTGGCAGTAATCTTTATACCCCTGTAAATGCCTATGTAAATGGAGAAAGCTCCATGCTAGCGTAAGAGCAGGAGAGAAAGGATTTCTACAGATTCTTCCTTCTTGCCACAGTCCCTGTACTTCATCCATACCATAATGTTCCTGAGGGCTCCAGTACATGCTGCATTTTCCTTGTGCCTACCCTATATTGTCTCATTCAGAAATGTGCCGTGAATTTTATGCATGGAACTCATTTCCATCACTTATATGTGAGGGCAATTTGCATCAGAATTGTGGTTCCCAGAGAGGGGGACTTTAACCACCCCCCATGCTATTCTCCCAATCTGAAATATCCCCAGGGAGCTGATATTTGCCCTGTTAAGAAAACTTGCGTGTGGTCATGAGCACATGGACAAATATCAGCTCCCTGGGGCTAACAATGGAGTGGAGAAAAAGGCTTAAGACCCTCCACTCTGTGTGCACCATGCTCCTAGACCGAACAGGACCCACATGTGCCTGGGAATTGAGCTGCAAGCATAGAACTTGCTATATGTGTCTGATCGACAGGACACAAGGAATACATGATGTGTATATGGGCCCAAGTTTGAGTATCTTCCGGCTCTGGAGGACAGTACAGGGGGGTGCAGGGGGAAAGGAAGGTAGCCAAGACGCCTTCCATGAACTTGCCCCATTTGTACAAGAGTTGGATCCAACCTTTAGACTTTTGGCCCAGACATCATGGGAGGTGTTTTGGGGAGAAATGGGCATCCATTAGCACAAATGTCCAGTGCTTTACAGTTTGAGAAGCACTCTCAAATATTCAGTTTAGCTGTGTACATTAATCTCATGTAAGCATTTGACAAAGTACTCGCTCCAGAAAGGTGTAACTGAAGGGTCTGGTTCAAGTTCTCCCACGAAGCACACAGCTCTCCCTTTCGCAATCTGTTCTGCACTGCCTGTTCCCTCCCTTATTTTGATTCCCTGCATTTCATGTTCTTATCCAATAAACCTGAGCAACTGGTTGGTTTGCAAGCAATCTCTCATCCCGCAGGCTGAAAGGGAGGGGAATTTCTTGCTTTTGACAGTTGAATGCAGACTGTTAACATAGCATTATTTTAATGAAAGGTTCCTGACTGTAATTATCCTTTAAAATGATAAATCTGTCAAAAAGTCCTTCTCTTACTTTTTGAACAAATTTTTTCTCTGTAATCTGCTCTTCTTCTGCAATTTTTCATGCATGCTAAAAATTCAGTCCATTTGAAGAAAGCCTGCAATAATGTCAATTCATTATTTATGAAGGACCTGATAAGTTCACATCTCCCCAATTAGCAGTGTTGAAGCAACAGGCCATTGTGCTTTGTGACCAGAACAGAATTAGTCTTCAAAAGTCACTGCCATAGGGCTTTGTAAAGGTAATGATAAGCCTGACAGATGTCTGCAAAGGATTAGGCATCTACATGGACAATGGAAACACCTACCGTTAGCAGAGACATTTCTAAAGGATACAAAGCTTTGTGCTTCAGAGATTAACTATAATAACAGAAATTCAGATTTCCCCCCCAAAAAAATAAACAAGAAAAGTCATATCAATTTATAAGCAACTTGTTAGAGGCCGTGGTGGGTTTTTGAGATAATGTTCTGGATATTTCTTTATAAATATTAAGTCTGTTCATCCTACTATATAAACGGCTAAATATATACAAGATAACTCACTTCCTACCCTGGTGCACCTCCAGAGGGCGCTGCTGTGGAGGGAAGCCCAGATGAGGCAGCCAGACCTCCAGAGAGTGCATCATGGTGGGAAACCCAGGGCCAGGATCAAGCGTGAAGCAGGCGGCAATGTCTGCCCTCCCCTTCACCCAGGTGGGATCAGGAACAGAGCAGGTGGCAATGCCTGCCTGCCCTTCACACCGCTGGGATCAGGAGGGAACAGGTGGCAATGCCCGCTCCCTGCCTTCACCCAGCTGAAATCAGGAGCAGAGCAGGTGCAATGCCCGTCTGCCATCTTCACCCAGCTGGGATCAGGAGCAGAGTAGGTGCAATGCTTGCCTGCCCTTCACACTGCTGGGATCAAGAGGGGAGCAGGTGGGAATGCCTGCCCCCTGCATTCACTCAACTGGGATCCGGAGTGGAGCAGGTGGCAATGCCCACCCTCCACCTTCACCCAGCTGGGATCAGGAGTGAAGCAGGTGGCAATGCCTGCTTCCCGTCATCACCCAGCTGGGATCAGGTGTGGAGCAGGGTGCAATGCCCGCTCCTGCCATCACCCAGTTGGGATCAGGAGCAGAGCAGCTGGAAATGCCATCCCCTCTTCACCCAGCTTGGATCAGGAGCAAAGTAGGTGGCAATGCCCACTCCCCCCTTCACACGGCTCAGATCAGGAGCAGAGCAGTGGCAATGACCACCCGTCACCTTCAGCCAGCTGGGATCAGGCGCAGAGCAGGTGGCAATTGCTGCCCTCCCTTCGCTCAGCCGGGATCAGGTGCAGTGGAGGTGGCCATGCCTGCCCCCCCCGCCACCTTCAGCCAGGGTCAGTGACAGAAGGGGAGGGAATGCCCGCCCACCCTCCCCTTTCTACAGCCCGTTGTATTTTTTCCCACAAAGGGCTTTGTTGTTAGTCATCCACATTTGCACTGGAACGACTGCATCTTTGGGAAAGATCTGGATTAGGTTCATTGTCAAGCTGCAGCAAACAAGGCACAGTTATTATTCAGGTGGACCTAATGAGAAGAGCTTCCCCAAAGCCTCTTGTACTAAGCAGGAATTTGAACCCAACTCTCTCCAGTCTAAGGAAAATATGAATGCCCTTGTGCTGATGTTAACAGCAATGGGCTTCCTTGCAAGTAAATGGGGGAATTAGCAGCAAGGAGGAAGGCTATGCAAGAGGGGTAACTACGGGATAAACTCCATCAATATTTATGAGGTCCCTTCCCTAAGGAAGCAAATGAGACCAGTGATCTTGAATAAAAGAGTATCTTTATTGAAGGGGAAAAGCTCTCTCTCACACACAAAAGAGATTGTTTGCAAACACACCACATGCCTAGGAAAAACAGTGGTGAAAGTGGAAGAGATTTGAGGGATTTCAGGGCAATAATTACCTATCCGGAGAGCAGAGTAGTCCACTGAGGAAGAGTTTAAAATGTGCAGCATTCTCGGCCAGGAGAGAGAAAGCCTTAGGGAAAGTGACCCCAAGGGATCAGCACTTGGATCCAGAAGGCATGTACTGTTTGAATGGGGCAAAAGCCCTGGTTCTTATAGGGCAAAACATGTCCTGAGGCTGGGAATCCCCCCTCAGCTGTTGGAACAAAGACCCTAAAGGTCAGTTCTTTTGGTGCTACACCTCTGAAGATGCCAGCCACAGCTGCTGGCGAAACGTCAGGAACTACAATGCCAAGACCACGGCAATACAGCCCGGAAAACCCACAACAACCATTGTTCTCCGGCCGTGAAAGCCTTCGACAATACAAAGACCCTAAAGGTCAGTTCCTGAGAATTACAAAGGTTTGATTATTTTGATTACTTGCTGCCGGGGTGTGTGAAAGGAAATGCAAAGTCTCTCCTGCTGCCTCATAAAGGGGCAGTTTACTAATGAATCTCTCCGGAGATGAGTTGATGAATTTAGATAGGAACGGCATCTTCCCAGGGACAAATTATAAACTTATAAGTGCTGACTGATTGCTCCTTGATCTTGAGGGTGGGGATTTCATCACAGAAAGAGGGTATCAGAATGTGCTGAGAGGGATGACTCAATGAGATCCTGTCTTATCACAGCTCATGCCTGTAGCTGAAAAGGCCATAAATACAGTCACCGTAGTCACTCTGCATTTGCATGGATGTCTTATTCATGCTTGATCTCCTGGGTGGGACTCAGCAATGCTCGCTGCCCTGTAAGCAGTTGGCCAGGCCTCCACCACCTTTAATAGCCATTTTAACATGGCTGTGTGTGATATTAAATGGCACCAGGCCTCTGGATTTAAAATGGCAGTTTGTATTACAGCCAGAGGACTGCCAACTAATAATTGCTGAGTCCTGCCTGACAGACCGAGGCATGAATGGAATGCCGCATAGGAATGCAGCGTGATCAGTGGTGATTGGATTTGCAGTGTCCCCAGCCCCTAAGGAATCCAGCGCAACAAAGGTCTCGTAGAGTCATCCCCACATAAAACAATCCTTTCCCTTCTTCTGTGATGAGGTCTCCTATCCTTGATTGAGGAGCTAATCAAATGACATTCATAAACACTTACAGTTCATTCCTGGGAAGGTACATTCCCCAACTAAATTCATCAACTTAGCTCCAGTGGACTTCATTAAAAACAAATTTTGCATTCTCTTTCACACACACCAGCAGCTACCAATCAAGGTAATCAAACCTTTTGTTGACTCCAGGAGGCTGTTGTTCCAACAGCTAGGTAGGCTACCCCACCTCAGGGCACATTTTACCCTATAAAAGTAGTGCTCTGGCCTTATTCAAATCATGCATGCTTCCAGGCTGCTCCCTTAGGGTTGCTTCCCTAAGCCTCTCTCTCCGTACATGCTTACCAGATCCAAAGTGCTGTTCCCTTGAGGTTTGCCCTAAGCCTCTTGCTCTGCTGGCCGAGAACACTGGCATTTGAAGCTACTCTCTTCTCCTGCTGACTGGACTACTCTTCAGGATGGGTAGATATACTTATTCCCCTCTCTCTGTCCCAACTTCTGGTTAGCTTCCTAGGACTCAGTGAGTGTGACCATTTCCCCCCTGAATTTCTGTGTGTATGTGCATGCATTTTTCCTTTCTAATAAAAGATTGGTATTTGAACTTAAGCATCAATCTCGTTTGCTATTTCAGAAGGGATCCTGTAAACATTGGTGAACAAGAGCCCGTAGTTACCGGCCTTTTGCATAGCCATCTTCCTTGCTTGCTAATTCCCCCCATAAGTTCTCTAATCAACCAATTCCGGTAATAGATCAGCCAGCTGGAATTCCTCCTGATGCAGATCAGGCTGCATTAATTGAGGGGCCCTGTGATTTTTATATCACAGGCAGCTATCAAACAGTTGTAAAATATGGCGGAGGCCGGGGCTGACTACTTACATTGATGTGATTCAACCACAGTAAAGGACACTTTGCTGTTCCATTATAGCAAGGGGGCTTAACAGTGTGTCTGCACATCTCTGACAATGGACATCCTTTCTTAGAATTGCCTCATTCTTTGTGCATTCACCTGATGCCTTCAACAGCCACATGGTTTACACATGAAGCTGCCTTATAGTGAATCAGACTGTGTTGGTCCATCAAGGTCATCTACTCAGACTGGCAGTGAGTCTCCAGAGTTTAGGCAGAGGGCTTTCACGTCACCTACTGCCTGGTCGTATTCACTGAAGATGCTGGGGATTGGACCTGGGACCTTTTGCATGCAAAGCAGAGGATCTTCTACAGAGCCACAGCCCCTCTGGGAACACAGTGTATACATTGCCTTGGGTTCTACGGTGGAAGAAAAGTGGGATATAAATGAAAGACATAAATAAATGGGCCCATCTCCTTTTTTCCCTGGCACATGAGGAACTGCATATAGTGACATTATAGGAGAGTTAAAACAAGAAGATGCAATCTTTGGGTTTTATTTCTAAACTGCACAGGCTGTGATTGGAGAACATCAAGCATTTCCAGGATATTGTTGTGAACATGCACTGTGCTAATAGCAAATGAGGCTTTAATTGGTGGTTGGAAGTACTTCCATAAATGAGCATCAAGGACTTTTAATGACTGGCGGCTACTAACAATCAAGTACTCTCCACTGATAAGTAAGGGTCAGAGAGAAAGTGTCAGTTGGAATCTAACTGGCAGAGAAGACAGAAATCTGTTGTTAACAAGAAGTCTTGAGAGGACTAGAGTTTGCTATTACTTCTTAGGACATTGTTGCTGTTTTAAAGATCAGTGCTGTTTAGATCCCTGCCTCCCCCCACCCCCAAATAAATGTATATTACAAAATCATAGCCGGTCTCCAGGACTCTTTCCTTACAAAGGAACTAACCCTGAAAGGCTGCCTCTGGGAGATCGCAAAGCATTATGGGAATGTATTTTAACTCTGCACTGTCAAGGGGGTGCTAATCCATATCCCGTTGAAGGTGCAATTGATTTGAATGATGCTGCTCAGGCTGCAATGGACAGCTCCTCAGGCATGCCCGACCTGCGATATCGTCCTCTGACAGTTTGTGAAGCAGCATCCGACCCAAGCAGACTTTGCACTGCATTGGGTCCTGCTTTAGCCAGGAGCACAGTGGTGGTTGGCTCTGTAGCTTGCAGAGATCAGATATGCTGCATCAGTGCACACGAGCCACAGCAAAACTTTGAGCAGGCATTCTCTAATTATTTGTGAGCTTTTCTCCCAAAGCAGAACTTTTGGTAAGAGAGGTCAAAAAGAGAGTGAAATAGACAGAAGGAGACTGGGGGTGTGAAGCATATAAGGAGACGTAAGAGCATGAGGAATGCTATCACATATGGGAGATGAGTTTTAGTTTAACTTCCTCACTATTGTATTAGTTTTCTACCTCCAGGGAGTCCCTAATGAGGAGGAGCATCCCCTCACAGACTGCAGTCTGAAATGCTACAGGCCCCAACGAGCTCTCTGATTTTTTTCACCTGAATATCTAGAATGGTCCTTATCAGTATAAACCAGGGCCTGCTTGTTGCATTTGGCCAGCAAGGCCTTAGAAGCGCAACAAACTATGGGAGATCTGACCTGCTCAAAAACAGTGGCATTTAACCCCCATCAGCCAGTTAGCCTCTGCTCTCTGGTTCCTGTTTTGGGCATTTTTTTCTTTCCTAAGACCCAGTTCATATCAGGGAATCCAGACCCAGGTTTCCACTGAAGAGTATGGAAGGAGATGACACAGTCAGCAGCACATACCATAATCTGTTTGGACAGAAGCATCATGCTGCCACTCTTCTATTGTTCGGTTCCCTCCCTCCTCTGTAACTGGAGCATTTTGTGTGTTGAATGTATGTCGTTGCGAATTTCTACGGCTAACTTCTTTTAGTAGATGTTTAAGGCTGGCTATTTCATGATCCTAACTCACAATCTCCTTCACATATGTGGAAGCACACATCCATTTTTCAGCACACTAAACCAAATGTACTGGGGTGTTTATGGGTGAGTTAAGTGCTCAGATGCACAAATTCAAGGTCATTTGAGAAAAAAAAAACTCTCCACCTACAAGTCTGGAAGGAAGAAGCACAGATTTATGGGTACAGATGTATGGAAAATGGGCAGTTAAGATTCAGAGAAGCACACCACTGCAGCCCAACAGGAATGCAGGTTTGTTTGTAAGCAGTTTTATGGAGAGTCTCTGAGTGTGTTCTCATTTGGTCTGCAAAAGTGCAAAATGTATAGCAAATCCACAAAAGTTTCAGCTGTCCGTACTTTTGCTTTGTTTTAATTAGCACAGGACAGAATCTGTCCTCAGATCTTCTTTCCTGAGCTGTGGGTCCTGCCTTGTTTGTTTGTGTGGGGCAAGGCTTAATCAGCAAGCCGCATAGCTGTTCCAACAAGGGCATCCACCCGCTCCCTGGGGGGCAGAATGAAGGTAATGTTTAACTTTATCTCTGCTGTGCTACTGGTACTTTAGCCTGGCAATAAGGCAATGTAAAAGAGCAGGTGGAGGGGGTGTGTGTTTGTTTGTTTAAACAAGCTGTACTTCTGACCCAAGCAAAGGTGGAGGCTGCATAACATTTACTCAGATTTTCTTTCTCCATTGCCCAAAACAGTAACCACACTATGGGCTCTCATGGAGGGGAACACACAAAAGGGCTTTGTGACAGCTCTTCAAGCATGAGGGGAAATCTGTGGGATGAAGAACCAGGAACGTGGTCACAGTCATTTGAGGCCACTGGCAGGGGGAGGGGGGAGAAAATAGGAGGAGTTTGTTTCAAATTAGGCCTGCCTCCATTGAGCCTGTGGTTCATTCCCCCTGTAGCATGCAACAAAGCAGCTTAGGTTTAGGTCAATTTAAAAAGACAGGGAATCGCTTCAGGTCTGTCACATTTGGGGCTTTGATGGTGTACTGTACACCAGTACTTTGAAGTGGACCTGGAAAGAAGTTGGCAGGCACTGGACCTCTTCAAGGTACTGTTCCACTTCTTGTATTTTCATGAAAAGGGTTGCATCTCAGAAAAGAAAAAAATAACTTCCTGTGACAGAAGTTGCACACTAATCTTCTTGTCATCCAGCATCCCACTGTTTTGTTTTTATTGCCAGAGACATTTTTCTTTGCACATTATTTTAAAATGCCAGATAGTTTTGTACAATTGTGCCTCTGTACCTTCCCATTACATTTCTTTTAACTGTACCTGGACCCCTGCATGATCCCAGAAAACACAGTGAGGATCTATCCTGTATTTAGATGCAGAGGAGAAAGCCATGTTAGTCTGTAGTAGCAAAATAGTAAAGAGTCCAGTAGCACCTTTAAGACTAACCAACTTTATTGTAGCATAAGCTTTCGAGAGCCACAGCTCTCTTCATCAGATGATGAAGAGAGCTATGGCTCTCAAAGCTTATGCTACAATAAAGTTGGTTAGTCTTTAAGGTGCTACTGGACTCTTTACTATCCTGTACTTAGACTCCTCCAGATCAGAGAAGGCCTTCTCAGAGATTCAGAAAGGCCCAGGCCACTGCTAACTTTTGAGACTGCACAGGTATAATACAAATAATAAATATTTGAGCCCCCCCCCCCTTTAAGCTTGAGGCCAAACAGCCCTCCTGCTCCTCCTTTGGCCCTGCATCAGAGATCAGCAACCAGGAGAGCATTTATGCCAGGAAGTCAAACCCAGCTGTTCCACACTTTGCCCTGCTGCTGTTAGGGTTTTATAGCAACTTGTACATTTTACAGGTGATACGAAACTTTTGTGGAGATTATATGAAGATCCTAGGTCCTAGGGAGGCTCGCCTGGCCTCGACCAGAGCCAGGGCCTTTTCAGTCCTGGCACCGGCCTGGTGGAACTCTCTGTCTGATAAAACCAGGGCCCAGCAGGATTTATTATCCTTCCGCCAGACCTGTAAAACAGAGATGTTCCACCAGGCATATGGCGGAGGCTAGGCTGGCCCCTGCCATCCATACTTGACTTGACTTGAAAAGATCTGTCCACCACCCTATATATATCTATAGATATGGATATATGGGCCATGTCTGAAATGAAGTATCTCTTCCAATGTCATCTGAGGAGAAATTGTTATTGTATGTAGTGTTTTAAATTTTATTGTAATTTTTTATCTGTTTTAATGTGTTTTTATGTAAATTAAGATGTTGTGCTCCGCCCTGAGCCCGCTCGGCAGGGAGGGCAGACTAAAAAATCTAATATAATACACATGGGTCAAAGAAGAACACGTGGGGTCTGCGAATGGACTTGCAGATTCTCTTTCCTTTGACAATTGATGGAGAATTAAGAGATGAGCTCGTTTGGATTTTTAAAGGTATTTGCATACTCTAGATGCACTTTAAGGCATCTGAATCATTGCAAGTTCCTCTCAAGCCCTTCTTTCTGTTAACTGACAGGGCAGTACCTAGCACATAATCAGTGAATTTGCAGAAGAACTGTCATCTTGATTATCAATAAACGGCCAATTAAAAAAAATCTGTTCGTTGAAAAACAATAATATGTAGAGCTGATGGCCTGTTTCCTTCCAGTCACTCACCAGCCTAAGGAGACTTCCTCCAACTTAAGCAGTTCTTCCGGCAGAGCAGCAAGACACCAGTGGCCATTATCACTGGGGGCAATGCAGCAGAAGTTGGGCATATGTGAATCCTCTTGAAACCAGGTAACCCAAATGCTGTGCTGATGTTGCCATTATATAGCACCTATAGCATGTTCCTTCACATACCTGGATGTAAAGGCAATCTGGCTGCAACTTCTGTCACCCATTGATTTCCAGCTTGATTGGGCTGCTCTGGCCAGCTAGGCGGGTGTCCCCTTCCTCCCGCATCATTCCATGTGTGTCTCTCCCAAAGCTGAATGCTCGATGGAAGAGCATGACCATCCCAGATAGGAGTGTACTGTTCTTTGGTCATGGGTATATGATAGCTTCACATACCTGGAAGGATGACTTGTGTGTGTGCAGCACCATGTGACATATACTATAAAGGTTGGCAACCCTAACTATGTAATGGGAGTTACTTTCCTGCAGGTGCTTAGGAATACAGACTTAGATAGGCCTGAGTCTCCCTGAATCAATCCTCTATTTTATGTGTATCTTTTTTAAATTAAACTAGTTCGCTGTTTTTATACTTGTGAGAATGTCAATGATTGCAGGACTAGTTTGCATGCAGCAAATAAGAACAGTGAGAGAGCTTCTTCCTCCTGCCCAACCTGTGGATCTAGGTGAATCATATTGATAACAATTTCGCTTAAAAAGTTAATCCTTTGCCAACTGTTTACATCACCACACTCTTAAATAGATGGCATCATGCACCTTCTTTACTTACCCTCATCCTATTCTTGCAGATAACTGAAGCCCAGAAATACCAAGTCTACAAGCCTTTTTAAGGCACTACCTGTCCCTGTAGCCCTGAATGGATGAGTAATGCTGGCTCCTGGCATATCTAATAACTGCATTCCTGCTGTATGAGATGGAAAACATTTTTCTGTGATGCACAAAGAACCCAGTGAACTTAGTTACTGGTAAACTGCAGCCTAGGCAATGTGCTGATCTGTCATGGTTTGTGGCAAGATGCCCAGCTAGGTAATAATGTGCCCAGCTGAGGCACCAATGGATTTAGGGATCTATTGAGAAGCAAACTTTGTCCCAGGGAAGGCCCATTGTGGGCACAAACTGTGCACTTTGATAGGAAACCTTCTGCACTGCAAACCAATGGGGAAAGGAAAATTTTCCTAGCCAAACTCAGGAAATAATTGTTGAATTGCAAGGAAGGATTTCATTGGGCCACCCCAAACTGATATTTTTTATTCTCTGGAACTGACAAGAAGGAAATAAGAACAAGGGAAGGTCTTGCGCCCAAGTGGGAGAATCTGATAATGGCAAATCAGTCAGCCACAAGTTTAAAAAAGGGAATGATACAGAAGACAAAAACTGCTTTTAAAGACTGTGTTTTAAAGACTGGCCAGTCTCTTGTGCTAGGAGGTTTCATTGGCAAAAGCTTACTTCATCATACCCTACACAACTTACATATATTTTAATTAGGCTCACAGGGAACAATTTGCCTGTAATTCATGTTCATCTCTAAGATGCCACAGCTGCCCCCCCTTCCCCCTGTTGCTATAGGTTTTTTTCAACTAGGTATGGCTCTGAGCATTATTAGAAAACGATGGTGATGTATCAAGTACTGTGCAGGATTCACAGAGCTACTGACAAGAGTTTCTATGCCTGTTTCAGGATTCTCACTGTATCCCAATGCGCACCCTGAAACGCACTGCCAGAAAATGAATCCCGTGAAAAGGAGACCGACAGGTCCCCGGTGAGCATTTGGCAAGCCCTCAGGCAAAAATAAATAAACATTCTTTTAGTTTGTTATATGTGTGGAAATTTCTGTCTACAAGAACCCGACATCATAAGATTTAGGATAAAACCATAATTTGGTAACTCTGTGAGTCAGTTTCTCCTAGCTTCTGTCTATGGATGTCAAGAGTATTTTTTGGATCAGATAAAGTCATCATTGTGGGAAGTGCTGATCTTAAGTTAAGGAGAACGACTCATCACAGGAGCCCTGTTCCTGAGACCACACGGCTTTCTCTGCTGTGGGACAGTGGGAGTATGCCTACACATTATAAAGAGGTTGCCATCTACTGGTAATACTTTGAATTTCAATGTCCCCATTAGTATATGGTTCAAACGATACTTTTTTGGGATGGCAAAATATACAGATGTGCCAAACTCCAGTCCTAACCAATGCCCTAACGATGAAGGAAGGGGTAATAGGCAGTCCTTTCTGAAGGGAGATCCCTTGGGTATAGAACACACAAAAAAGATAGCCAGGATTATAGAAATGAAACTTTTCATTTATGTAAGCTGATTTCTTGCTGAGGTTGTACCCACTTATCTCTGAGACTTTAGGAGGGAACCTCAGATTACTTTTATATTCAGAAAAAAAATCCCTCTATATAGAAACCAAATGGAAAAAAGCAAAATTCCACAAGGATTTTTTTCTTGTATGAAAAAAAAATTGTATCATGTGATTCCCCATCTGCCCTTCAAGATGATATAACCTACAGTCACCAGGAAGAGAACTAGGCCTTACTTTGTGGTTTCTATTTAACAGTCTGCTAGTTGATTTTTTTCTTGTTTCATTATTTGGGATTTTCTTGATATGAAATACACAGATGCTACAAATCAGTCATGAGGAATATTTTTCCTTCTGGTTTTTCCACTATTCAGTTTGGCCTTTCTGAAAAAGCAACCCTGCACAATGTGCATATTATTCTAAGGATCAGGTATGTCCTCTCACCCATTTCTCCTCCTTCTCACAGATACAGACCTAAATTCACTTTCTCACCCAGGCAGCTCCTGGAGGGGGATTCTGAGCGTCTCCTGTTGGGATAGCCCTATTCCAAAAGGAATATGAGGTGGAGAAGACTGCATCTGTGGAATATTCAGAGCCCTCGAACACATAAAAGCACACTCCCTTTTTAAATAGCATTACTTTAGGGACACTCCCAGATCCCTGTGTTGCTTTGCCTTCCAGCAGCAGAGCATGATAGTGGCTCCTTCTCTGTCAAGTCATTTCTCTTTTAGCACATAAGTCTGACCAAGCAGTCCAGAGAGTCTTCACGATGGTGACAAGTGGGACATTGCTTGGGAATGTATTCTGTTGCAATTTAAAAGATACTTCTTCTATGATCTTTCCAAATGCTCTTGAACCACACCACCCCTTAATCTACCACAGTTCAGTGGTGGAGAACTTGTTTTGCATCCATAAGGTTTCAGTTTCATTCTTTATATCTCAAGTTAGAAGAACTGGATAAGACTTTGGAAAGCCAAGAGAGGAGTCAGTTGTCTGACACAGCTTCTTTTTTGTCCCTGGAAAATACCATCTTGGGCATGAACTCATCTAAAGCCAAAACCAAAGCAAGCTGGTGTCGAATGGAATGTGTGGTATGGAAATGATGACCAAACAGATAAGGGCCCTGGATCTTTAAAAGAGGCAATGTAATGACCCTTTCATCCTCACACATCAACCACAGAAAAACTGCAAAGAAAGTCAGGTTCTGTGTGTTTGTCCTTGCTGCTGTTTTTTAATGAATGGAGAGAAGCAATGGTTGTATCTGTACATGTCAGAACTGTTGTGGAGATGGCTGAAGTACCATGGAGTTGATCACTGGGCTGTCTGGATGGGAAGAAGAGGCCAAAGTTCTTAGCAACATCTCTCAAGGGAGGCCAACAGACCTGACTATATGCAACGACTAGCTCATGCTATCAGCACAGCTCTTCTGTATGGTTAAAAGGACTTGCATAGGATGGCCAGCCAAAATTATTTATCCTCTGCACTTCCATACATTCATCTTCTCCCAGTTGGCATACCATCTCCTTTCCTGCAAAATATGGCCTCAGAGGGAATGTTGCAGTGCATGAGAAGCTCAATAGTCATCCCATGGGCTTGTGCTAGCAAGAAGCTGCACATTTCCTTTGATAGCTCCGCTGGTTCAGGAAGAGTTGAGAGTGTGTGAAGTGCAAAGTCATGGGAATCTTTTAATAACACCCAGAACTGTTGTGACTCTAAAACTAATGCAAGAAGATGAGGCAAGATAAGGGCAAAAGAAGGGGAAAGAGATGCAGGAACTGTGGGAAAGAGTCTTCATCCTTCTGCAAAGGATCTGAAAGAAACAACAGGAGAATGCAAAGGAATAGTTTGACTAAGCAGGACCAGGCATGGTGGGAAAAGATGCAGCCCAGGCTCTGATACTGAGCTAAAAGCTGCTCTTAACTATCAGGCTCTTTGGGGAAAGGGGGTTCTCAGCACCCTCCCTCCCATCTCTATGGTGAAAGCCCTAACTGCCTGGCAGTCAGCTAGTGCCCCACATTCATGTTAACTCTGGAAGCATCACCGAGAACTGCACCGGGACTGAGACATTTTAGCAGTATTAAGAACAACTGATAGATAAAGGAGACATAAAAGATAGGAAGAAGTTACGATTAGGCAGTACCGCTCACTGTCCTGTTGGAGATTTGGCAGCATCAAACATCTTCTTCCGGCCCTCCATTCCTGACATGGCCTCCACATTCTTACGCCAGTCTCCCACCTCCACCGGACGTTCCTGTGAATGGAACCAGGAATTTAACCCTTACACTTGTACTAGAAAGAGAACTCATTGAGAATATGTTCATACTATGAAATACAGAGCAATATATATTCTGTTACTGCCATACAAGCATGTGTCAAAGCAGGGGTCATTTTGTAGAAAAAGAGCTGCAGGAACTCATTAGCATAACTCATTAGCATATGTCACGCCCCTTGACATCACTGGAAGTGTGTCATTGGCATAACTTATTTGCATATGCATATGCCACACACCCTGACCTCACCTATCCTGGCTGTTTTGGACTCAATCCTAGCCATTCAGGGCCAAAATTGGGCCCAAAATAGCAAAAAGGAGCTGAAAATGGCTGAAAAGGGGCCAAAAATGGTCAGAATTGGGCCGCTGCTGAGCGGGAGAGTGATCCACCACCCGTAAGAGGCCCGAACCTGGCCGTTTTAGGCCCAATCCAGGCCAAAATGGGCCCCAAACAGCCAAACATCAGGTGAGCGGGGTCACCTGTCATGTGACCTCTTTGTAGAACTACAGGAACTGCGTTCCTGCGCGTTCCCCCTCAAAATGAGCCCTGTGTCAAAGTATTAAGCATCCTGGAAATGTTGATTTCTTTTTAAAGTTCCTTGCCTTTACAGCTACAAAGATCAGGCCTGTAGGCAATGCCTGGTGAAATCTCATGCCCTGGAGGGGCAGGAAGAGTCATCGGAGCTTCCAATGATCAGTAAGAGATTCAGCCTTTTGCACAGAATCTTGTTCTCCAGTAAATGGCAGAGAAAGTATCAATTGTACACATTCATACAAATGAGTTTAGGCCTCCCAGTCATCAAGTTTATGTCAGCTGCCTCTCACTGCTACTCCTGGGCCCACTCAAATGTAGTCATACAAAAGATTAAGGTCTTTGCATGCTGTTGCAAATGCCCCAAGGTGAAGGCTTACAGAGGCATGCAAAGTCAATTTATTAATTTCCATTTTGTTTATATCTCACTTTTCTTCCAGGATGGAACTCAAGGCAGCATACATAGAGGTCCCAAGGGATCCCCCTGTACAGGAACCAGGAGACCCAGAACCTACTATAGAACCTATCTATTATTACACCATATGAATTGAATAAAAGAGCTGAGATGTGTAAACTATTGCACAAACACAACGCTGATTCTTTGACCAAGGCAGCTATGCAGCTGCTTGGGGTGTCATAATGAGGGTGCACCCTCAGAGCCAAGCTACAAGTGACGCCTTGCACAGGTTGGACGCTTGTCAGCTTCCCTCAAGTTTTGATGGGAAATGTAGGCGTCCTGGTTTTACAGCTTGGCTCTCCATTACAGCTGCAAGACCAGGATGCCTACATTTCCCATCAGAACTTGAGGGAAGCTGACAAGTGTCCAACCTGTGTCAGGCGTCACTTGTAGCTTAGCTCTCAGTGTTGGTCAAAGGAACAGATCTGGGCAGAGATTTCAGCAGTGGTTGGAAGTCCCTGAATACAGGCACTGGTGGTTGCCTGCTGTTAGGACAGCCAAGACCCCAGTGGGGGAAGAGGATTGCCTGCCCTAGATCCCACTTGCCTCTGTGGCTCAGAGTGGCAGCAGGAGAATTTTTTTTTTTAATGCAGCTTTGTTTACTTATTGGAGGTTCTTACCTGAAGTGACAAAAATTAGCTCTAGGAATCATGGGGAATTTCTGGAAATTCCTAGAGCTACCCTTCCAGTAACAACTTCCGGTAAGTATACAAGGCTGCATTTTTTTATAAAAAAAAATTCTCCCATGATGCTGTCCTCCCACAAGTTGCCAGGCATAACCTAACAATCCTACCTATGTCCTGCACCACTGGCACCTGAGAGTGGACTAGATCCCTGCATGACTGGCCGCACATCCTTTTCCACTCAGTTTACTGTCTCCCTTCTGCTGCCATCCATCTAGAACTACTGTTTGGCCACTTCTCCTTCAACCTTCTTCTATTGGCTCACTTCTCCTTCAAACTGCTGGTCTGATCAGCTCCAGGGACACCTCTATGGTTACAGGATGGACATATTTGCACCAAGACCATAAAAAAGAAGCCAGGTTCAGGTAGCCAGCTCAAAGTTGACTCAGCCTCCATCCTTCCGAGGTCGGTAAAATGAGTACCCAGTTTCCTGGGGGTAAAGTGTAGATGACTGGGGAAGGAAATGGCAAACTACCTCATAACAAAAGTCTGCCAAGAAAACGTCGTGATGTGACCCCCCCCCAAGGGTCAGTAATGACTCGGTGCTTGCACAGGGGGCTACCTTTAACTTTATCTACAGGGGAGAATGACTGTTCCCTGGGTGATTTTTTACAATGAGATGCCATCAAGGAAATAACACTTTGTCTGTCTTTGACACGAATTTATCTTGGTTAGTGTCTGAAGAAATGTAAATTAACACTGATGAATGTTGTAATGATAAAAAAATTAAAAATTATGTTGCAGGAACTCATGTTATGCTGTTAAGAAACAAACAAGGGGAAGAGGCAAAAATTGCACCTTGCTTTCAGTGACAATGTCGAACTGTCCTTATATGCACTGGAAATGTACACCGTCATAACTGCAGCAAAAAAGACATGCTAAAGCACAGTCTTGAGACCTTCAAAACATCACAATGCTTCTTTAAGGTCAGTACACAACCTGTTATTTGGAAACGAGCCAGTCCAGCCAATTCACACAACCATCCGTGTGGGTGTGGCAGTGGCCTGAAAAGCCTGTATTTGTTGGCTTCCTGCCCACTATAAGCCAACTGAGCACAACTCATCAGCTTTTGGCACACATGTTCCCAGCATTTGACAGAGCGTGAAGAAAAGTGAACACAACGAAGATCAGGCCTTCATGCCTCCAGGGCCCTGGCCCAATTAGGGCCAATAAGTCACGAATGACATCATGCACAAGAAAAATGCACAGCTCCACCAGCTAAGAAATCCTTTAAGTTGAGAATCCCATACAGAACAGAAAGACCAGACAGAATACACCTCACTTCTTAGGCAGGCCTACTCAGGGGGGAGACACGCATACCATTTATTACAGTTGCAAACACAATTAAACCAAAGAAACTAAACAGGCACACGCATCTTGAAGATGTGTCAGCTTTTTGCAGGCTTTTCTGGTCCCCGAAACAGAGTTTTACACTTTTAAAATGAAAGCCAGCACTAGCAAGATGGCCAAACTTTAGCAACCTTTTCTATATGTAATAATAATTTACCCCACCCTTTCTCAAAACAGGTGAGATCAGTATGTATGATTCTTCCCTCTATTTTTTTCTTACAACTACCCTGTGAGGTAGGCTAGGCTGAGAGAGAATGACTACTTCCAGGTGACCCAGGGAGTTTTTCAAGGTGTGTGAGTAACCAAAGTCAACATACACCTGGTTCATCATAAGCAGGCTTTGACAAATGCAAAAGCATAGTGGACTTGCCAAAAAATTCTGTAGGCAGTGGCAACAACACCCAGAAGTTCTTCAAGAAGCCTCCAGAAATTCAGGTGGCTGTGCAAAAAAGACCCTTGCTGACGTTCACTTAATTCAGCACGCTATAATAGCCATTAGCCACGCTATACTTTGAGTGTCAAGTTCTAGGCATCTTCTAGACCTTAACGGCATTGTTTAAATACAGGAATATTTGCCTGGAATTGAGCCAGTTCATTCTTATCAGGAATTTCCCTCATGTGGACTTTTTTAGATCTGAGTGACTTTATGAGCAATAGAGAGAAAAGAGCATGAACATTAAGCCTTCTGTTCCTCCACATTCAGCACTACATAACCTACTCATATGCACTGTGAGTTCCTTTCCTTATTATCCAGAGGAGTTAGCCGTGTTAGTCTGTAGTAGCAAAATCAAAAAGAGTCCAGTAGCACCTTTAAGACTAACCAACTTTATTGTTGGTTCTCTTCGTCAGAGAACTGTGATTCTCGAAAGCTTATGCTACAATAAAGTTGGTTAGTCTTAAAGGTGCTACTGGACTCTTTTTGATTTTCCTTATTATGAAATATTCTTTATTAGCCTCTGAAGTTGGAAAGGCTGGTATACAGCCCATCTCCCCATCTAGAACTCTTAGGCTTGACTTTTCTGCCTAAGAAAATCTGGTACAAATTAGGAGAAACTTTGCTAGGCCATAATGACATTATTTTAGCCGGCGGAAGCACCTGAAAGTGGATGTGCCATCACAAGCACCTACAATCTTTCTTGTTTCACAACGTGTCTTGCCCCATCACATTATAAATCTCCATGCTCCCAGCCCACCGTGTGTTTCATGACCCATTGTGACTGAATGTTGTTCAAATGATTCAACTCATATAGTGTATCTTTCACTATATGGGGAAATCTTTCTCTAATTTAAGTGGCTCATCCTTGGGCATATATTCTTTGTATCCTACCATGTCAACGTTTACTGTCCTTTTAAAGTTGCCAGGCTTCCTGGCAATTGAAAAAGTCAGCATTGTGAACTCCATGATGTCACTTCTGGGGAAAACTCTATAGTAAACCACAGAGTTTCCAGCAGTTCCTAGAACTACCTAATGTTACTTCCAGGTTTTCCTGGAAGTGACATCATAGTACATACAGTGCACCATCCCATGTCTCCAACACACACACATACCAGCTCCTGCTAGTCATGTCTGGCAAGCCTACATCATAACAGTTTTGTTTATCTTTAAGAGGCCACAAGATTTGTCATAGATTTACCATAACATTCAACTTCTGGATACAAGGCATAGGATGGGTCTCCAAGCACCCAGCCCACAATGATTGTATATACCTGGGTTTCTGCAAATATTATTACTAAGATAGGGGTGACTTGCTTTGAGACCAAGTTCAGTTGCCGTTTTCTATGAGCCCAGCTTGAGCACTGGCCTTTAAATGTGTGCTTTAAGATTTGTGAACTGCCATAAATGAAGTATCGTATATCTAGTTCACAAGTGACCAGCAAAATTGGATGGAAGAATTCAAATGAGCAGATGTCCACATCATAGATAACTAAAACAATCTACCACAGAAGTGTCCATAACAATTTGTCTTGGTCTTTCAGCTGACAAAGTAGCCACTTTTTCTGTAACTTACCAATAGGGCTGCCAGGTCTCCTTACCTCCTGCTGGCAGCCATCCTTGCCTGCCACCACTCCAAGCAGTGGCAGGAGAAAAATAAAAAAGGTTGGTGCCCTATGGTTTTACCATAGAGTTTCCGGCGATGTCTGGGAGTGATGTAGCAGTGCACAAGAAGTCATGGCCCTCCATACCCCCCCATGTCCCAACCCATTAATTGGTTTATTATGCCATTTTTTCTTCAGTGGTCCATCCCCCATTCCCAACTCTGTCAAGGAAGTTAGACTACTAAAGAATGTATGTGACTAATCCAAAGTCACCCAGCAAGCTTCATGACAATCCTCTGAAGAGCATTTGCTGAAACCTTCGTTGATTGAAAGCTCTCCTTTTTGTCGGCCACTCTTATGATCTGAGAAATAATGTTTATCAGTATGATCATCCCAGAAAGAAGACCTTAGACTGATTATCAAGAACAAATCCTGATGTAGACATCCTTCAATCTTTTTTTAAGTGTTATTTTTGCAACTGCTGGGTTTAAATAATCAAAGTATCTTAGGGAATATCCATAAGACCAGTTGTTCAATCCAAAGAAAATTAGAGACACGGCTTAACCTTCAAAAAGTAATATTTCAAATGACCCTGAGATCAGGATGTAGGATTTCCAGCCACCAACCTTTTCTGTGTCCTCCTTCTTGACAGACTTGAGGTTGGCTCTCAGGTCCATAGAAACTTTGTGCTTAGACCCAAGCAGAGCCCTCAGCATGGCGTCAGCAGAAACACGGACACGCCGCAATGGAGGCCGTTTGAATTTTCCCCGAAGGTCAAGCACTTTCAATTTCAGATCTTTAATCTGCAGCATAAGAGAATGTCGTTAGAAGTCCACACAAAGCCATAGTCTGTATATAAGATGAATTCCTAAGCAAAAAGCAGTTAGAATGAATCTGACCATGGTGGACAAAAGTTTTGGAGTTTGTGTCAATGGCAAAACTTACTGCATTGATTAGAGAAAGAATATTAGTTAACTTCTTGACTGAATGGAAACCGTTTATAGACTTTGTGCATGAAATGGATAACGAGGATTTGATGACATCTGGATTTATGGATTAAGAAACATGAACAATAGAAAAAAGAGGGGGGTTGTGACTAACCTAGAATAAGCGTGACTCTAGAGATGATATATACTTATTGCGGAGAAAATCGGAACTCAACCTGTAGTGTAATTTAGGGGGGGTTCTTTTTAATTATATAGATATATGTATTGTTAGTGTGTCTTACGTTTAGAATGTTGTGTTTTTTCTTATTCTCTATGTTTATTGTTTATAGTTTATAGCTATTATGTTATGTTTTATAGTTTATAGTTTAAATAAAGAAAACTCTACCTGAAAAAAAAAGGAATGAATCTGACCATCTTCCTCTACCACAGGAAGTAATATATTGATATTCTGGGTACAGAGAGGGATCACCATTACATCAATTTTACAAGTAAACCCAAATCTTTTTTCTCATACACATTGTATTTTTACCTCTAACAGAAAAATAAGCAGTTCCTTGGATATAACAGGAAAATCCATACACACATCAGACTTCAGAAAGAATAATTAAGAGTTATCTTTTTCATACCGCAGCACTCACAACTGGAACTGAGGAGCAGTCTGAAGCCTCTCTGTTAAAATATTGTTCCAGAACTGCATAGCAGTTCCAGAAATCTTCTAATTAAATTCCCATTCAAGAGAATGCTTCCCACCACTTACCTCTGAGCTGACTGCCCTAAATGCCTAGTTCCAAACCCAACTGTATTTCTCAGAACAAGAAAATACAAGTTTTCTATTAGAACTTAAGCAGGATCATTTTATTTTCTCACCTCCCGCGTGTTATGGTTACATTTTGCTTCAATGTCATAGCGTTCTTCATCCACAATATCTACTTTCTCATGTAGCTCCCTGCAAAGGTCCTGTACAGTTAAAAGAAAAAGTGGTCAGAGGGCATTTTCTCAAACACTTATGTTCTGTTTTGCTAGATTACTTCTAATCCAAAATCCCGTATCTATACCTTTTCCCATGGAAACCAGAAGAAAATATTGGTGAAAGGGAACTATTTTTGATGCTCATAAAAGAATATGAATGCTGCCCATTAAGGTAGTTGCAAAGCAATACTCCATCATAAGATATCATTAAAGGTGACATTTGAGGCTACCTTTCCCTCCAGATAGTTTCCTTAAGCACCTTTTAGGTTCTACCTCTGAAGTCTGAATGAAATTCTTCTTTCCTGCCTGTGTGAATTGAACATAGCACCAACTAGAGGCTTGAGCTGATCATCCTAGCAGAGTTCTCATTAGACCTATACAACTGTCAACAGTCATCCTGACTTCCTCTCAGTTGCCCAGACCAAAAATCTACCTGAAGCTGGCTTAAGGAAAGTCCACTCGTCCGCAGAGGTGTGACCCTCTCTGCCAAATATCTCTCCTTCTCTCCTTGTTTGTCCACTTGCTCTTGTTCCCACTGTTCTTTTGCCTTAGCCAGCATCAAACTCTGAAACAAAGAGGCCAAAACGTTATGAAGGAGAATAGGATACCACTGCATGTATTTGTCATTATCACTGTTTTTGCTAGCAGAAAGTTAAGCCAGAGATACATGGAAAGAACTCAGGCCTCTCCTTAAAAGCATGAGGCAAAAATTATACATAATCCCCAAAGTTTGTGTGGAAGAGTTTTTTTTTATAAGCTTCATGATAGCTATGACAGGATAACTGGCTCATTTCCTCTGTTTAGACATGTCCAAGTAAAGGTGGAGTTGTTTCATGATGACTCACCTTCAAAAGGAGTTTGCGCGAGGCTGAGATCTTGGATTTCCTCTAAGGAGCAAAAATAAACAAAGACAGCCATTTTAGAAACAAACTTCTAATCAAATACATAACCCTGCTGAAAAATCTTTTAAAAAGGTATCCCAGCTCTTACCTCCCTTCAAGAGTTCATTTGAGAGAAGAAAAAGGAACAGATGGGAGAAAACAGAAAGAACAGAATGAATATGAAGAATGTGATAAGAGAAATTCCACTCAATTATTTGCAGATTGTTACTGTGGGATTAACTGCATGAAAAGGTGATCACACTCCACCCCACTGCTTCTCCACAATCTTCCTGACAATGCAATCTTCAGCAGAGTTAGTCCATTGGACTTGAATGGTCTTAGAAGGGTGTGCCTCTTCTTCGGATTGCACTGTAAGAATTCTTGTTACAGTATCCCCTACGCAGCCTCCTATTTGGACCTGTGCTGGGCCCCATGAACCTACTCCATCCCCTTCTCTCTCCATTCTAAAAGTGACAATGGTCACTCATGAAGAACTGGAATCTCTGAATTGCTTCTTCTTTCAGTTCTCAATGAACCTTTACTCCTGGCTACTCGGTCTGTTGGGTTGCTTCTGCTTACTCAAACATGCCCTGCATCTGGCCCAAGATTCATGGAATTATCCTTAAATTTTCCTTCCTGCTGTTGGTATAATCTATATTACCTGGATCTTCCCAGCCACAGGCACCAAAGTTTCATTTTCAACCTTGCTCTTCCTGATCAGGGGATAATGGGACCCCACAGCAGAAGTATGATTCATGGGACAGATTTCATATTCATAAACGGAGACCATAACTCCAGGAGAAGGAAAGGAATATGCCTGAGAAAAATATAGTTACTAGTCCTAGAAAAACAATTGCCCCACCCTCAGTAAACATGGTCATTCCCACTTTGGTAATCGTTTGCAGCATTTGTGAACTGGGTAAATGTTTATCAAACAACAGAAATATTAACTCCAGTCTGATTTAAGTTTGTAATAGGTACATATAGCCAACTCAGATCAGCTGTTTAGAACTCTCTGATGCCATCATACTATGAGCAGAACCACAAGTGACAAAAGGCACAGATTGGACACTTGTCAGCTTCCCTCAAGTTTTGATGGGAAATGTAGGCAGCTTGGCGGAATGTTGGACAAGTGACAGTTGAAAATTCCATTGGACAGCAGTCAGAGAGCCAAGCTGCGAGACCAGGATGCCTATATTTCCCATCAAAACTTGAGGGAAGCTGACAAGTGTCCAATCTGTGCCTTTTGTCACTTGTGGTTCTGCTCATATGTGACCCCTGTGGGAAGCAACCAATTGTCATTGTTCTGTTCAGATTTTGTATTATCATCACATAGACCGGGGGGCCCACATTGCCACCCATGGGCACAATGGTGCCAGCCAACATCTCTTCTGTTACCTGCCAAGTTCTTTTAAAAGTGTGTAGGGACAGGTTGGCCTTTTGACCAGCAGGGTTTCTGATTGCCTATGCAGATTTTGTAAAAATTGCTTTAACAGCAGCTGCCACCACAGTACAAGGATCTTCACTGCATTACTGAAGGTAAACTGTGTATATGCACACAAATATTTTTAAACAATATATTTGTTTTAAGAGGCTGCCTGTTAAATAAAGCTTTTGCATGAAATATTAAAGAGTTATGCGTAACTTTACTCACTGACATTTTGTGGTTGGCTCTGCCTCCTGAGGCAGCCATTTTGTAGTTGCAGCCACTACCTTGGGTCAGAATTCCAAAGGTGCTTGCACGCTCAGAAAGGATGGGGACTCTGACATAGGGCCAAGCTACACATGACGAATGACACTTGAACGGCAAGTGGATTGAGTGGAGGGCAAGTGAACAGGGAGAAATACACTTGCTGTTCAAGTGCCATTCGTCATGTGTAGCTTGGCCCCCAGACAAATAGGATTGGCTGTCTGGGGTCATGGCATCATTGTGATCCCTGATTGGCTGGGCAACCAGAAGAACCATGGTGCTGGCCCTTTCTGGGAACAGGGACACATCGCTTACATTTAGAGATCATTAAATTGTGGTGGAAAATAATTTAAGATTTCTGCAGAACTCTGCTGCTGTTGCCAGTCTGCCTGCAGTGGCTTATGGCATCTCTGGAAACAGAAGGATGAAAAGGACTTGCTATCCCTAGATCAGGCGGCAAGGAAAAGACACAATGCTTTTGGCAAAAGATGCTTGTGATAAATGTTGAAATCCATATCTCTTCATGCTTGGAAAGTATAGATGCCTCTCTGCTATTTAGTGAGTGGTTTGTAGATCTAGTATAGGACCCTATACTGCAGTCCTAAACAGAGTTACACTCTTTGCTAAAGTCAATAGGCTTAGAAAGATGTAACTTGTTTGTCACTACTGCCATGATGACTTATTTTCTCATTAAAGAGATGATCCATAACATACAAGAGTAGCTTATGAAAACTAAATGCTGCTGAAATCAAAATACTCAACAGATCACTTCATATCTAAAGCATTTGGCTTTCAAAATTTGTTGGGCGGGCAGGGGAGTAAGTTCACATTTAAAATGTAAATGGCAAAATGTAAATGGCAAATGTTGAATATTTGTGAATACTTCTGTCAGCTGTGCCACTTATACTTTGTCCTTGAATTATTTAGAAACTCACTTTAAGGATAAAATTAGACATGATGTTCAATATGGAGCTGCCATGGAAAATGGTAGCCCTGAAGTTCATTTCTTCCTGTCTATTACTGTTAGTGGTCAGACTTGCCTTTATGATATTAAAAAGTTTTATGAATATGGCAATATCATAAGCTCCTCTCTGTATGTGTTTTAAACACGGAAACACTGCCTTGCTAGCCAGGTAGAAAAATGGAAGCCAGATCCTGGCTGGGAGATGGAAAATTACTAACATGTGAGATGCCAGGTGAGACCAGCTTTTGGCCCCCACACCCCAGAGACGTGCAAAGATTCTAAGGGCCAAGCTACACATGACGAATGACACTTGAACGGCAAGTGGATTGAGTGGAGGGCAAGTGAACAGGGAGAAATACACTTGCCATTCAAGTGTCATTCGTCATGTGTAGCTTGGCCCTAAGGCAATAGGTTCTTCCTGGAGTTCCTGGATTAATCACCTTAACACACTCTATTGATCTTCCCTTATTCACTCTCCCATTCTTAGGTGAATCAGGGCTCTAATAGCCTTACTGACCCATCCATCACGGATTGTCAGTCATCGTTGATAATTTCAGTTTCGCCCTGGGGCTTTATCAAACCTTCCCAGTTCATTATCTCACACTGAAGACAGCCATTAAACTATTGTTTGGGGGGCAGAAGACATAATCTTGCCCCAGGGTACGTTCCATGGTATAATTGGACTGCCCCTCTGCCATAGTTGTGTGCATGTTCTCGGATCCAGCATCCACCCTCAGACTTCTGTCTGAGCTCTTCCACATTTGACACACTGGTTGCTCAGTGCTCTCCCAGACGCCCTCTGCTGGATAATAACGATCACCCAGTCTCTCAACTCTATCCAGTTTTCCTCACTACTTTCTAGCTCCCTGTGTGTTTTGTGTGCAATTGACCTTTATTATTTTTCAATAAAAACTGCCTTCTGATAGAACATCTGTCTCATTATTAAAAGAGCTCTCTAGCAGGAGGTAAAGATCTTGCTAAGTTACCCACTTCTCACTGCCTCTCCTTGTATGCAAATTCCCCTCAACTCACAAGGAGACCCTCCTATTTGGGTAACATTACCATTTAGGCAAACTTATTCAGGTCATTTCCCTGTATTTTCCTACCACTTCCAGAAAAAGCCAATGATGTGAAGCAAGGATGGAAAAAATGTGCATTTTGCTGATATTGTGAAACAGATAAATCAACTTAATCATTATTCAGAGACCAAGGAGAATTCAGGAGGGCAGCTTCCATTTCCAGAAACAGGGTCATAATAAATGCCCTATCTAAATCAGCCTATCTCCAACCTGAGATTTTGAATCAAAATCAGAAGGTGAATTTCAGATATATGACCTTAGAGCAGAACAAAATATGAATGGAGGACAACTCTGCAAAAGAAAAAAGGGGAAATAAATTCCGTACTTACGGTTCAGGCATTGTGTGAACAATGTGGGTACCTAAAGTAAATATATATATTATAATAATCAGCAGCAACAAATGACATTCATATCTCTCTTGCCCCTGAAAGGGTGACAGGAACAGCAACTCATAGGGCTCTGCTTCTAACCCTGCCTCCTGGACTGATCCTGTGCAGGCCTACCCACCCCAGTAAGAGGCAAGCTGTCTATCACAGAGAAAGCAGGGAGGGAAGCCTTAGCTTCTGCCTCTACCTCTCCTCTTGTCTGCACAACAACCCTGCCTGCCAGGACAAGCAAAGCCTTTGCATCTGGCATCTCCTACAGGGTGGGAATGCTGGATATTGCTGGGGTGGGAGCCCCATTACAGGCTCATACACACAAACCTATGCTTGTAGAGTATCAGAACAACCTCCCAAAGCCACTGAGACAATGGCTGGATGGCAAGTGGTGCATGAAACCCCAATAAAGATGATTGTCTAGTTGGTTGGTGTTTCTGTTGTTCTTTCCCCATGTTGTTCCTCTAGAGTTTCTAACTCTGTGTTGGGAAATTCCTGGAGATTTAGGGGCAGAGCATGTTGGGGGCAGGGGGTGGTTGGGGAGAGGAAGGACTTCATCCAGGTTCACATTCCAAAGCAGCCATTTTCTCCAGGGGATTTCAGCACATATGATATGAACTAATTGCACTTATTTGCTCTTGCCTTTTAAATAGCCAATCCTGAACTCTCTGTGTATATTGCACCCGAGGAACACTATGTCTGTTGCCAGGGATTGCCTGATTCCATTAACTATTGACTTATTCTTACGACCTGTTTTGATAAGTAAAAAGCCCATCATTTTTTATTGATTGCATAAAATATTCATATCCCATGTTTCCTTGTGAATCAAATCATAATTAAAATAAAATAATAAAATAATTACAAACCATAATTTAAAATATCATAAAATTTAAAACCAATGAGAAAACCAAAATACCACACACACCCTCTTCTGAAAACCCTTAAACTTTTCAAGATTCCTGGTGTCCGTAAGAAATATGAGACCCTGGGAAGGTATGATAGATTTTTCACACCTTGAATTATAAGCTGAATTATCCATATCCATGAGAAACAGGGAAAAGCAAGTAATGCACACAGCAATCTATCATATGGATGAATGGCAGGCTTCAGCTCAAGACGGACCCTTGCATGTCTCCCAGCATGTATCTGATAACTGATCAGCAGCTCACTGCCAGCATCTATGAACTGCTGCTTCCTTACAGGGGCGCTAGCAAGGCTGTGATGTGCAGAAAACCATCTTCAAAAAAGGCAGTAAGAAATGGAACAGAATGTGGACAGCTGGGTGAACGATTCTACATTTATCAGTGATTCAGATGCTTGGCTGCTCTTCCCAAATGTGGATTGTCTACAATCTGCTCAGCTGCTCAGTTTTGCAATGTAAAATGTCAAACATTAAATTTATGTAAAAGTAGTTAAGAATAATTAAAAATAATTAAAACATTAAGTATAGTAAAAACCTGTAATGCCCTTGGGGAATTTCATTTTACAGACTGAAATTTCAAATATTAAATTTGCATAGAAGTAAAAAGTAATTAAAATATGTAATACTCTGGGGGGGGGGTTGTTTATTTTGCTTTACACCTGTAGTTCTTTATTTCTCCTTTTACACTCAAGCCACATTTTGAAGATTTCTTCGATGGACAAACAAGTTAGAAATCTCTATTGGTATCATAATAGACTTTGCCCCAGGAGATCGGGGTTCGAATGGTAGCTCAGCCATAAGCTTATGTTGGCCTTAGGAAAAGTTGGCTGTTGTTTCATTGCAAGCTGAGATTCTCCTGCAGTCCCTTGATTTCAAATATTATGATGCAGCCAACATAGTTGCAACAACTTTGACACTTACATGTTGGCATCCATAATTTTTAATTGATATCTTTTGCTCGCTTTCCTCCCAGCTTCCTAAGAGCTGAACACTGCTACTGGGGGTGGGGTGTGTGTGTTATATATATATATGGATGATTTTTGTCCAGCAACCCCAGAGTAACATCACTGTTAGACCTTTATGTCTGCCACTGGAGCTGCATTAGCAATTGTACTAAAGTACACACGTTTCATAAATAACATAATAACATAACATAATAGTTGCATAGTTGCACAAGTGCATCTCTAGAGTGGATACAGGATTTGTAGAAGAATTCTGGGCTGGGTCTTTTGCTCTTCCCAGTGAATTATTTTGACGCCCAGTGCATCACTATGGACAGCGTTCAGGAATAATCCCTGCAATTCTGTTTCTGGAAGGTAAATTAGCCTTGACTAAACGCGCGGTGGGGGGGGCAGATTTGTTTGGCTTCATTGTGATGCAAAGTTAACAAAGTGTCAGCATTCACAAAGACAAAGAGAAGGCTGAGACACCACAGAATATACAATTCTATGGAAATGTGCTCATGTTAAATTGATCTACAAAAAAGAGAATTTCAGCCTCTTTCAGCTAAACTGGAGCTCCTCTGTGATGATGGAGGAAACCAATTTGTTTCCTAGGAATGCTTTTTCCCAGGAGCTTATTTCATACTTTTATGCACTTAGCCAGCTCATGCATTTTCGTTTTCACTATGGATCTGATTATTAGCATCAGCTCCAGGGAATTTTCTTTTGCATTTCTCTACAGACTTAATGAGTTATTAAATTTAAAGCTGAAACCTGCCCTTAAGCTTCTCTCTGGTCTATTTGAAACAATGGTGCTAAGATGCTCAGGATTAAAAAAATGTGCCTACTCCTGCATTAGGTCTGTATAGAATTGATATTAAAAATATTATTAGTCTGAGTGACAGTTGCCCAGGCAGTTCCCACCCCAACTCCTGCTAAACAAGCTGATCTTCTTGAACTGAATAAAGTGATAATTCTCTCCTCCCTGTTCCAACCTACACATCAATAGGCACATGATTTCTCTGAAGCTATTCCACTAATTTTCTTTGGCACATGAGTTCTCTGATGCTAACCCATTGATGAAAGACCTTACCTAGTCCAGTCCTGGCAGAAGGAAGTCGGTGGCTGGAGGATGGAGGCTTTCAGACTGCAGGGGGATAGGGAAAGGATGGGAGTCTTAAGCTGAAGCCAGACTGCAACTGGTCGATAAAAATAGAACAAACATAGATACCCCTCTGATATGACCCTATTCACAGTACAAAGGGATTATGTCCACATCCAAACCACACGCCCACACTTTGCACACTTGGTACAAATGAAGCACTCTCACTTTGGACTGCATATACACTACATCATTCATCCTGTGCATTATGCACCCACACACATTAATCCACAAGGCATATAGGTATCCTATATGCACACACAGCCAAACCAATTGTCCGGTTATATGGATGCAGTGTAGTATATGGATCAGCTTCAGCTGCAGCAGCAAAGCTATGGTTTCTGTTGCTGCAGATCCAACTCCTTGCCAAGAAATCACAAACCCTTCAGTTACTTCTGCATTTTTCCATTGTATGTTTGTACAATCATCTCAATCAATCGTTATTTAGAAAGCACCTAGAAGTCACAAAGCACTTACAATAGTAATTTAAAGTCACAGACCTCCACCGTAAAAGGGGGCAACCTGGTTTCTGTGGAACAAAACTACTCAGAAAATGCCACACAACAGGACACTGGCACTTACAGTGCCAGGGGGTGACTTCCAGTACAGGGAATATTGATCAGCACAAGAGAAGGAGCATTGGCTGTAATAGCAGTGTGTTGTGTGGGGGGGTGGGGGGGTGAGATCCAGATCTGGCAAAATCATGATGATATTATGCTGCAGGAGGCCACCAACAACAAACCTGAAGCATCTCCAGAATGATATTATGGCTGCTTCCACACACGTTGGATAATCCACTTTCAATACTCTGTAGTGAACATTTGAAACTGATTTTCCATGTGTGGAACAAAAAATCCACTTCAAAAGGATTGCGAAAGTGCATTGAAAGTGCATTATTCAACGTGTGTGGAAATGGCCTTTATTTACTGTACTTTAGTTATCACTCACTTTTCTTGCTTAGACTTAAGCCATTAGATTCAGTTATCTGGGGTAGCAATCATATTGATTGATTGTTGCACTAAAATTAATTGTGGAAACTGTGAGTTATTTGCTTGCAACACAACCTGTATTGGTAACATGCTGCACATGTACGCATACTTATCCTGCTTCCGTTTGCTCATTTGCAAACTCCATTGGGATCTTAATTAGCTGACCTCACTTCAAGCTGCCAAATTCTGATTACAGAAATATGGGATCCCTGGGTGGAGCAGGAGAGCTCAGCCAGGAAAAGAAGAGCTGAGGCAGAAACTGGCCCGTTGTGGTGGGTAGAATCTGGTTGGTCAAGGGAGGAAACAGGCTGGTTGTGGGTGAAGCCAGAGTCTGATCTTTCATGGGTGGAGCCTGATGTCCAGAATCCCTAGAGAGAGGAGCTCAGAAGTGGATGGCCACACAACTTTCTTTAGTGCTGATCCATACAAAAACAAATGACACCAGTATTGATTGATTGAGGCAAACTTGGTTAAACACAACCTCGGCCCCTTCTATGGGACTGGCCTCTTTGACTCTGCAAGAAGTGACTGTGTGTCCCCTTTGCGAGGCCCAGTGGACACCTGTTTCCCTGTGCTTATTTTTAGAGTAGATCTTATGAGCGCACCATTCGCAGATGATAGTCCAACAAAGACAATGCCTGGCATTTTAATCCCTGCTGCTATTATGGCACAGACTGAAAATACAGGGAGAAGATTCAGTGGTAGCAACCAGAGTTTGGAGGGCACAGTGTATTATTTTTTTCATCTTCGGATCAGCAACCAGGAGTGCAGCCAGCCTGATCCTAAGCTACATGCAGATGACTGAAGGTGAAAGGTGGACTTGACCACTACTTATTATACAGCTTCCTCGCTAGTCCTTGCCCACCAGTGCCAAATTCTAGATGATAGACTCACCTCTTTCTTCTTGGGAATGCTTTCCTATGACCACAGGGAATGTACAATGCATCAAAGTTTCTTCCCACCTCAAACTCTTCTTCTGGCTCAGTTCTACACTGGTGTGTATTCCCATAAGATTTGTCCATCTGTTTTTTACCTATGGAAACCAGATTGGTGAAAATGCAGATTTAGAATCCAGGTCCTTTAATTAGAAGATGGATAATGATTTGTTCAAATATATTCAGACTTACTTCAACAAGCTGTAAAATAAGCTGGCTACCATCCAAGAAATCTAGAAGTGAAGTCACATGGCTTGAGGTTGCCTCTCTTTCTACTGCCAAAATGTATCTTTTTGCAATTATCTTCTGTAGGGATCCTCTGGGGTGAGCAGCACCACTCTTTAGGGGCTTTAACAGCTGCCCAATGCACAATTAAGGAAGTGATAAGCTTTCCTCATCAGTGCCCTGGAAAATTTCACCTGCTGAATTTCTCCCTCTCTGGCTGCTTTGAAAGACACAGGAGGCTCAGAGCCAGAAAAGGAAGTTGTACTAGCTATGGAAGAGAACAAAAGAAATGCTAGCAGAAAGTATGAATGGCCAGAGTTTGATTAAAGTGGTCACAAGAAGGGTGCTCATAGCCCTTTTCAGCTGCTATATTTCTGGCACACATATACCAGGTACCAGGACGGAGAACAAGCTATATGTGAACTTCTTGGTATGTGTAATTGCCATACAGTGTGAGTTTTCCAAGCCACAGTATACGTCATCCAGATCCTGTATTTTTTGAAGGTATACATTCACATATACTGAAGCTGCTCAATATGAGTGCTGCCCTTTTCGTATAAAATGGTGATTGTGCATACTATAACATGCTGTACTGACGCATGAGATAGGAGTGCTAGAAACATAACACCTTTAAAGGATGTGTGTTGTACATGTACCTAACTCTGTAAAAACTTGCAACCAACTTGTTCAAGTGTTAACAAAGTATTTCGGGCTTTATAGTTGCCCTTTAAAAAATAAGAATAAACACTCCTCTTTAATGTGCCAGGGCAAGTAGAACTTGTTTCATCACCAGCTGGCCCAATTGGGCTATTCAGCTTTAATGAGTTCAGCTGAAATCTTTATAAGGCAAGGGCTGTTCATGTAGCATTTGGCTGGGTGACAGGGACGGAAGCCTGCCCAGAAGTGAGTTTCAATGCTGCTGAGTGCCAGAGGTAGCCGACACACAAGGTCCATCTGTTGGGTGCAGGGGGGAGGCCCAGCCAGACAAAAGGCTTGCTCATCCCATTCGTGTGCCGTGTTCCAGTGTTGGATTTCTTCTTTTGTTGAGCATCCAAGTTCCAGGGCGAGGAAGGAGGGAAGGACATTGAGGAGGAAAGGAAGGGGGAAAGGAGCAGCAGGAGTGACTGGAGCCAAGTTTCTCAAACGTTTGAACTGGGGGAAGGAGGAGAGTTTCTAAACTTCCTGTTGAGTACAAACAGGGCCAAACTGTCTGCTGCATGAAATGACCTGTGGACTGAGACTGAGGGTGGGAGGGGAAGGGGGGAAGAGGGACTGGAGTGGAAATGGCTTTGGGGGGAGGGGGAAAACTCCATTTTTATGTGTGAGAGAAAAGGCCCTGAAACTTCCCAGGAATGGAGTGACAGGCATTTTTTCTGACAGGCATCTGTGATGGGTAGAAATTCAATGGGTGTGGCTTTTCTGGTGCTGCAATTCTAAGCTTGGAAAAGCCATTTCTGTTATATGTATAATTTTCATCTAGCTGTTAGATACGTAAGTCTTAGATGGCGGTGGGGGGGGGGAGTATTTAAAAAAGAACTGCTTAAACCAGATCTTGTACACAAATGTATGAGAACAAATTTCTGCTGAAGTTTCCCGTCCCTTCTTCCCTGAGGCAAGTTAGATATTGTGGGACAGGAGCCAATGATGCTGTTTTTGGTCCTAAAACTCCAGAAAACAAATTCACACTGAACATTGAAATGAAAAGATGTCCAAGGGGTAGGCCAGAGCTAACAGGAGGCTTTTACAGCAGGGTCCAGGAAGAACTTTATCCTCTTCCTTCCTTCCTTCTTTTTCTGGTGTTATATCAGCTAAATCAGGGAGTGGCTTCTAAGTGTTACTTTAAGTCATGGGAGAGATAGAAGTTGCATTTTCAAAAGGGGATTCTAGAAAACTCCATTGAGTGAGAATATTCTGGAAGAAGCCTGAGTTATATTTTTGAAATCTCATTTGTAGTTTTTAAAAATAGTGCTAATTGAAACATGCACAAGGATGTTCTCTGATCAATGATTAACTCTTTCTCTGTGAGCCAAGCCACAAGTGACGCCTGACACAGGTTGGACACTTGTCAGCTTCCCTCAAGTTTTGATGGGAAATGTAGGCGTCCTGGTCTTGCAGCTGTAATGGAGAGCCAAGCTGCAAAACCAGGACGCCTACATTTCCCATCAAAACTTGAGGGAAACTGACAAGTGTCCAACCTGTGTCAGGCGTCACTTGTGGCTTGGCTCTGTGTCTCTGAAATGGGAATCCTCTTTTCACAAGGGACACCATGTGTTGTGCTCAGTGAGTCATAGAAATTGATTTAAATAACAGAAAGTCATTAATACAATTTTAATCCATAAACCCAGCTCCTCCTCCCCCTTCAGTCCCCTCTATCACCTGACAGATTGGTTGATATAGACTCCACTCGATGTTTCACAAAATAACCCCCATTAAAATACTACTGCCACTCTGTGCACATTGGTTTGTCTCTTTATATGTTATGACAGCTTCATAATGCAAAAGCAATATCGGAGAGGTGCTCTCTTGAGGGTGCGGATGTGCACTTCATTGAACCCAACCAGATGCTGCACTAGAACACTGAACAGGAGCGGGGGGGGGGGGGGACAAAAAGGCATGTTATATTTTATCAAACTTTCTTTTCAATATGGCCCAGACTTCAGGCCGTTAAAAGTTACACTGAACGTGCTGTTGAAAAACGCTAGGGTTGTTTTTTGCTGAGAGGGTATAGCTTAGTATGTGCTTCCTTTTTTAGTAATAGGGTGATTAATGATATAAAATCCCCAGACATGCCAAGACTTTTAGTGCAGGAGCTATAAAAATGCTTTATGCTCTTGTCTCAAGGCCATTAGGTTGCTTCAGATACAATGTGAAACCCAAAAGCATGAGGAGTATTTCTTTTATTAATTTTTGATGTATCTATTCTAAGCTACATTTGCAAAGATGAGTGTTGGGGGTGTAAAGAAAATATGCCTCCCTCCTTCTCAGCCCCCACCCCTCAGGGTCAAGCCCAGCAGCCATCAGACCCAGTGGGGTGACAGAGGCACATAATAAAGAGCAGCACACCCGCCTGCTGATCAAGGGCAGCTGGCCCTTTAAGAGTCAGGCACCCCCTGACAGCTGGCCCTTTGACAGCCAACTGTCTGACAATTCTTGAGAAGCTCCACCCTGGGGCAGGAAAGGGGAGTAAGGAGGTAGAAATTAATCAGGAGACACTATTGGTCCCTCACAGGATGGGCTACACCCCCCATAAGGCTTCTGGGTAGAGGAAGGCCACTGGGCAGGCCCCAGACCTGGATAGAACCTTCTAAAGGATGGCAGGAGGAGGCCAAAGAAGACAGACCAGCTCAGGCTCCTAGAAGGCAGTAGATCTATGGGAGAGGAGGTGAATTAGGGTGGTACTCAACCTCTGCCCCTTTTCTGTCTGAGGCCAAGGGAAAGCACTTTGGCCAGATTAGACACTGGTGCATGATGGCTGGGGCCAGGTTTCCTATAATGATGTTCAAGGCACATCTTCACACCAAAGATCTGCATTTTCTAAATCAGCACATCTTTGTTGTGAAGTAGAGTCAAACTGCAAAACTGAGCTTCAAAAAGCAGTTATTTGGCTAATGAGCATGATCCAGGGAAGAGTAATTCTTCCCTCCAACATCATTTCCCAATTGAAATTGCCCTCAGAGAGAAACTGGGGGGTGAGACAAACATGATACAGGCAATGGTCTTTTTTCCCCATTGGACTGGGGCATTTTGATGGTTCCAAGACAAAAGACTTAAACCCAGCACAAGAGCCCCCTGATCCATATTCCTTGCCTTTGCAGCTACTTTTCTGGGACAAATGACAAATCCGGAATTTAAGTTCTCGATCTGCACCATGACATGTTAGTCTAGTCCATGGACACGGATATAATTCTACCTTTGTATCACATAGATCTTAAGATGTCTTTAAAAAACAATGTCAAAAGCAGCCCCTCACGCCTTCTGTGAACAAAAGGAGGGATTGTTTAGCCAACCCCACTGACATTTACGAAGGTAATAGCTTCCAAAGCCAGTACTGCATAAGACAGCTTTAGAAACAACAGCTGGGCTTTTGTTGCTTTTAAAGATAGCATTCTGGAGATAAGTCCTCAAGTATGTCCATCCCACTTTGTCTCTCAATGCTCCCTACCACAGGCTGCTACTGCTATTTACACAGCCAGCTCCCAAATGTCAAAAGAGACTGGAATGCATTTCAGACAACAGCAGCAGCTGCCAAAAAACTCCCTTGTGCTGGAGGAAGAGAAATTTCCTAGGTAAGTTTCTAAACAAAGGAAGGATATTGTCAATTTTTCTCTGAAGTAAATGTCATATTACTTGTCCAGAAATAGGCTGTGGTCTTATTTCTTAACGTTTCTACCCAGTCTTCCCAAATACATTCTTCTTCAAAGTGGCTTACAATCCAAAATAAAATAATGTCATATAAAATCCACACTAATTAAAACATCACAACTCACACATAACAATATCAGAATAGGTGGCAGAAAAATAATTTGGAAACAAAATAGCAATAAAATGTGCTATTTCAGAAAACTGGAGAATCATAGAATCAACCCCCTAACCAGTGCAGGATCAGCCTAAAGCATCTCTGACAAATATTCATCCAGCCTCTTCTTGAACACTGTCAGTGAAGGGGAGCTCACCACCTCCTGAGGCAGCTGATTCCACTTCTGAACTACTCTAAGATAAAATTGTTTTAATTTGGTACCTCAAATACGAGATGATAGACTTCCCCCCTTTCCCTCATGAATAAGTGTCTTGTGGTAGGTCAAAAACTGAGACACCAGCATTGGAAAGCCTGTCCACAAAAAGTCTGCCACCTAGCCTCTGAAGACAGAGAACCTAGGATGACCATGGGACACACAGTGAAAGAAGATCCTTCACATGGCCTGATCACAGGCCAATTAAAGCTCTATAAGTCAAAAACAGCCCTTTGAATCACATCTAAAAATAATGGAAGCCAGTGAAGATCTTTAAGCACCAGTGCAGTATGTTCAGTGTGGTGGGTTCAAGTTAGCAAGTGGATGGCCATACTCTGAACCATGTGAAAGTGATGAATGCTTTTCAAAAGTAGCCTCACATTATAGTAGAAGAGCAAGATTTGGGTCCAGTAGCACCTTAACAACCAACTAGATTTCCAAGGTATGACCTTTCGAGAGTCAAAGCTCCTTTGTCAGATATATTAGATATCCGATGAAGAGAACTTTGACTCTCAAAAGTTCATACCTTAGAAATCTAATTGGTCTTTATGGTGCTACTGGACCCAAATCTTGCTTTTCTACTACAGACCAACATGGCTTCCCATTTGAAACTATCTTCACATTATAGTAATCCATCATCAATGTTACCAAAGAATGTATAATAGTGGCAAGTATTGACATGCAAAAATGTATTTATTCTTATATTTTTAGTTCATTACATGCAAAAATGTATTTTTAGTTCATTACATGTGCCAGTCCTTCCTCTCCCCATCTGATCCCTCCAAAACTTTCCCTTGACTGAGGGCAGTTGTAATTTGTACACAGAGCACAGGGGCCCCACAAAAGAGGTGACTAGAGAAGTTAAGGTCTGGGGGTAAATTTTAATAATGGGCAGGGTGACTCCAGAGGCCTGCGTGCAGGATCAGATTTAATAGCATGGGTTAAACGCTTGCTGCTGAATCTATACAAGATTAAATTTTAACAACAGCAGTGTATTTCAAGAGCACTAGAGGTTACTTTTTATATATAATGGTCTTGTGGCACTTTAAAGACTGATATCATTTTTATTCCAGCATAAGCTATTTGTCTTTGCCTTCTCAGATGAAAGCTGCATTGAACTGAATTTTTCCTGCTAGTGAAAATGATGGATCCCCTTGGCTTAACCCATCCAGTCTAAGGTCTACAGCCAAGGGGACTACTGCTGGCATGCCATGCTCTTAATTGAAGAATCAAGAATATATAGGGCAGTTTACTCTATTTGTTAAATGAAAAGAATTCACCAGGCTGCCTTTAGAGGGCAGAGCAGAGCAGCAAATGAAGCATCCAGATAATGAACCAGTTGGGACAGTGCCCGGGCCATGTCCCTCTTTGGGGCACATAGTGTCCTGATCCAAGAAGCACAGAGACAGCTGCAGTGTTCCTGGCCACCAGCCAAGTAGAGGGAACAGGCTTTGTTTTCTCGTGTTGCCGCTCTCTCCAGCTTCATCCATGCCCACAAGGGATAGTCCTGGAAGCTTGAGCACCTTGCAAGCTAAGGGAAATCCAACCCCTTCTATGTTAATTGGTGTGGTGCTATTTTTTGGTTAGGTCGTTGCTCCCTTTTCCAGGAAGCCATGGCTGGTATATGTGGAATTGAGCTACAGAGAATATCTACAACTCTGCAGCTCAGAAAAAGTGCAATCAAACATTTGACATTTGAGTATACTTGTACAGTATGGACAGCACAAAACATCTGATCATTGAATAAATGCCATGTTCCTATGTCGTAGAATAGCTCATGCTTTTAACACTTTCATTGTTTACATATACAGGCTTGCTCAGTTGGTCTAATCATGTGGTAGACAGAAGAAGCCACTCAAGGTGGCATATGTGGCAGTCTTATACCTCATGTTATTTATTTATTTATTTATTTATTTATTTATTTATTTATTTATTTATTTATTTATTTATTTATTTATTTATTTATTTATTTATTTATTTATTTATTTATTTATTTATTTATTTGTAGTCTGCCTTTCTCACTGAGACTCAAGGTGGATTACATAGTGTGAGATTAGTACAATCAATATCAAGGACATTTCCATAAACAGTGTCATAGGATTTTAAAAAGACATAGCATCAGCAAGGATCCAATACAGAGTTGAAGAATTGCTGAAACAGAACATGATCAGTTCTAGGACTGACATTAGACAATGTCAAGCAAAAGTAGTATATAGGAGTACATATTCAAATCAACAGATAATATGCAAGGCAACATAGTGGTGAAGTCTATGGTCCCCAACTCATTATTCAACATCTATTTAAAGCTTTTAGGGGAAATCATTCATAGCTATGGAACTGGATGTCATCAATATGCAGAAGACACCTAGCACTATCTCTCTCTAACCATACCCCCTGGTGATGCCCTAGAGGTCCCAAGTTGCTGCTTGTGGTCAATTGGCTGAAAGCAAACAAATTGAAACTGAACTCAGATAAGATGGAAGTGATGCTAGTTGGGAAGGAGAAGATGTCCAGCTTTTTCTCCTGACTCAATGTATTTTACTTCTTTAAAAAAAAAAGCAAGCTATTTGTCATTGACCGAACTTTGGGTTGGATTCAGCAAACTGCAAGCAGAGATTTGAGCGATCATTTGACAGATGGGATAAAAATATTTGAATATATTTAAGTAAATACATAAGCACAAAACAAACTAATAAATGCAATTAAATAGGTCTCTCCTGCCTTTTCCTGTGGAGGCACCTCTCTACTAACGATAGGGCTATTTTGGATCCAGTGCCTTCATTTTCATCCTCACCAATCCATTCTTAAGGAATAGCATGTGCTCCTGTTCCTATCCTTTGCATCTCTCCTTTACCTTTCCTTATTGTTGTGTCACCTGTTATCAATATTTAGACTTTGTTCTCGTCTATTTTGATGATGTGATGTGACTTTTTAAAGTAACATTTACAGTGACGGGGCTTTCGTGACAATAAAAAATAATGCATTTTTCCCCAGGTGCAGAAAGGCCATTGTACTCCAGCCTACCACCTTCCTAAGAGATTTATTGAACTAAATGAAAAATAAGAAACAACCACTTACTTTTGTGGGAGGGGTAGTGGGTCAATGGCAGTACCTCTGCTTTGCATGCAGCAGGTCCCTGGATCAGAAACAGAATCACAGAGTTGGAAGGGGCCATACAGACCTTCTAGTCCAACCCCCTGCCCAATGCAGGATGAGCCTAAAGCATCCCTGACAAGTATTCATCCAGCCTCTTCTTGAAAACTGCCTGTGAAGGGGAGCTCACCACCTCCCTAGGCAGCTGATTCCACCTTTGAACTACTCTGACCGTGAAAAAGTTTTTCCTAATATCCAGCCGGTACCTTTGTGCATGTAATTTAAGCCCATTGCTTTGAGTCCTATCCTCTGCTGCCAACTGGAACAGCTCCTTGCCCTCCTCCAACTGACAGCCTTTCAAATATTTAAAGAGAGCAATCATGTCCCCCCTCAATCTCCTCTTCTCCAAACTAAACATTCCCAAGGCCCTCAGCCTTTCCTTGTAGGGCTGTCTCCAGACCCCTGATCATTCTCATTGCTCTCTTCTGCACCCTCTCTATTTTGTCCACATCCTTTTTGAAGTGAGACCTCCAGAACTGCACACAGTGCTCCAGGTACGGCCTGACCAAGGCAGTATAGAGAGGGGCTATGACCTCCTGCGATTTTGATACAATCCAAGACTGAGTTTGCCTTTTTTGCCACCACATCACACTGACTGCTCATATTTAGTTTACAGTTCACTTTTACTCCAAGATCTCTTTTGCATACCCTACTTCCCAGAAGTGTATCCCCCATCCTGTATTTGTGTGTCACGTTTTTGTGGCCCAGATGTAATACTGTGCACTTACTTACGTTGAATTGTACCCTGTTCACAACTGCCCACTTCTCCAGATTATTCAGGTCTTGTTGAATTTTAACTCTATCTTCTTGGGTGTTTGCCACTCCTCCAAATTTGGTATCATCAGTAAATTTAATGAGTAGCCCGTTTACCCCTTCATCCAGATCATTGATAATAAGTACCGGGCCCAAAACCAAGCCCTGTGACACCCCACTGGATACCTCCCTCCAATCTGATGAAATGCCATTGACCATCACTCTTTGGGTGAGGTCCTCTAACCAGTTCCCTATCCACCAAACTGTCCTATAGTCCAGTCTGCAGTCTTCCAGTTTACCCATTAGAACATAACGGGGAACCTTGTCAAAAGCTTCACTGAAATCCCAGTAAATCACGTCGACAGATTTCCCACGATCCAGTAAGCTCGTCACTGGATCAGAAAAGGAAACCAGGTTGGTCTGACAAGATCTGTTGGGGACAAAACCATGTTGACTTCCCCGGATCACTGAGCGGTCTTTCAGATGCTTACAGATCGATCTCTTTAAAATCTGCTCTAATATCTTCCCAGCAACAGAAGTCAGACTGACCAGCCTGTAGTTTCCCAGGTCATCCTTCTTCCCTTTCTTAAAGATTGGGATTATATTCGCTCTCCTCCAATCTTGTGGCACATCCTCAGTCCTCCAGGAGGCCTTGAAGATGATGGACAGAGGCTCTGTAAGTTCTCCAGAAAGTTATTTGAGCACTCTTGGGTGCACAACATCTGGCCCAGGGGATTTGTATTTGTCCAGTGCAGCCAGGTGCCTCTCCACAACCTCTCTATCAATGTCAACTAGCCACCCAGGTGTCTTGTCATGTGTTCTATCATCTCTAGATGGGCTTGAGTTCTTCAGGGAGAAAACAGAGGCAAAAAAGTCATGAAGCCTGTCTGCTTTTTCTCTGTCCTCCATCAGAGTTTCTCCTTCCACACCCCACAGTGGTCCAATTGCCTCGTTTACCTTGTGTTTGCTTCTCACATATCTGTAGAAGTTTTTCTTATTGTAGCAAGCCCCCCTGGTCAGACCCAGCTCATACTGAGCTTTGCTTCTCTGATGGCTGATCTGCAGTATCTAGTAACCCTCACATATTCCTCTTTAGAGGTCTGTCCTTCTCGCCATTTCCTGAACATTTCCTTTTTCTCCCTTAGCTTTTTTGGAGCTCTCTGTTCATCCACATCGGTTTGTTGGAGCCCTTACCATGTTTCTGTCTTGCTGGAATAGTGAGGGCTTGAGCTTGCAAAAGCTCATGTCTGAAAAGAGTCCACCCTTCACTCTCTCCTTTCCCTTCCAGCACACCCCCCCCCCACAGAATGACTCTCATCAAACCTCTGAGTTCAATCCCCACCATTTTCATTTAAAAAGTTCAGCTAGTATCTGGTATCCAGGAGAGCTTCTATCAGTCAGAGCTGACAATACTAACTACAATAGAGCAATATAAGGCAGCTTCATGAAAAGAAATTTATCTTCACTCTAACTGGTCAATATGCAATGTGTCCTGAGCAAGCAGGATTGTCAGTAATAATCTTTAGTCATCTTTTTTACTGAGTAACTATGTAGCTTTGAAACTGACCACAAGAGGTCACCGTTGGTGTTCATCCTAAAGATCTAGAAGCATGTTAAAAATGCTGGAAAATAATCAGACTGTATTGCCACAAGGATAATCTTTCTGAATTGCCTGGGAACCATTTTGGGATATGCAATATAACAGCTTTCATGAATATCTCACAGCAGTGATTTGTCAAGTTGGGTAGCCGTGTTTGTCTGTAACAGTGGAAAAGAACAAGCATCCAGTAGCACCTATCAGACTAACAAAATTTGTGGTGGGTGTGAGCTTTCGTGAGTCACAGCTCACTTCTTCAGCCGTGACTCATGAAAACTCATCCCCTACCACAAATTTTGTTAGCCTTATAAGTGCTACTTGGCTCTTTCACTTTTCCACTGCAGTGATTTGATGAGAGAATCCACTTGGACAGGCTAATACAGGAAGAGTATCCTGGGGTACACAAATCCACTACTGGATGTTAGATATGTGTTGGCAAGGCAGCTGTGATCATCCAATCAGGGATCGTTAGTTGCTTCTCCACTTGAGGTGGTAAAAACTGTTTTAACTTGAGTTTTCTCTCTGGCTACTCCCATTTTATGGAACAGTCTCCCTGAGGATGTGAGGAATACGGGTGTGCACTGAGAAAATTTTCATTTCAGTTTTGAATCCAAGTTTCTGAATGAACTATTTACTGGAATTGGTGTTTTACAGGTGTGGCACTGACAATTCAGACCTAATCCATTTATTCCCACCCCCCACCCCGCTGCTCTGTTATCATGAGTTTCACCCCCATTCTTTGCACTGAGGCTCTTTGGGCAGCTGTTTTTGCAGTTGATGGAACTAAGATGCACATTACTCCCTAAACAGGTGCAAGGCCTATGCTATTCAATAATGCTTACTCCCAGGGAAGTATCTTTAGGATTTCAGCCTAGGATTACAATCTACAAGGGCTTTTATCAAGACTTCTTGCACCCCACTCAGCAGCACTTTTCCTCACAGCAACCAACCAAAGGGGTTCCCTTTGCTTTATATTGTAAGTTGTGTATTTATAATTCCATGTTATTTTAATGGTTTAAATTTTTAAATATTTGTTCTTTGCCACCTGGGGATCCTATTTTTTTTTTAAAGATTAATGTATTTATTAAGATGTGTGCATAAAGATTACGTACAGAGGAAGTGTGCAAATATAGAATAAGTAAAACTATAGACTACTTAACTAAAATCCCTAAATTATTTAGTAGGATCTTCTGCCCAATGAACCAGATGTTACCTTGGAAAAATCAAGCCACAAAGTCCAAACAGAACAGAATACTAATACTCTCTAGGCTAGTCAAGGAATGAGATGGTCAAGGGCCAGCAACATGTCCATCTGCTGGTTCACGAGCAAAGAACTATCTTAGAAACTCTATTTTTATCTCACATTGGCCAGCATCATGGGATACTCTAAGAACCAATCAGGGCCTTGCTGAAACACACGAAAGTGGGTCTCTGCAGTTGAGTCATGCACACCCATCAGAGCAAGTATCTCCATTCTGTGCTCTAATAGTTTTTTTTAAATACTTTATTGTTTTATTCCGAATATAACAACCCGTCACCGACATCACCCGTGTAGGGACCTCCAGGCGGTAGATACATAAATATTATTCCATACAATATTATTTCATATTCACAATTACTCCCAGTACAACTCTATTACTCTATAGATCATTCCACTTAGCCTTATAATTAAATTAACTTCTCAATTTCCTATTAACCAACTAATCATCCCAAATTGTTTAAACGTTTCTAAGTACCCAACCATCCTTCTAAACCAATTCTCCTCTTGTTCCCTAACCTTTAACCCATTCATTCTACGTATCTTCATCGTAAGGTACTCTAAAACTATTATATTATTCATATTTCCCCTCCAGTGATTAATCGTCAGTTCCGCAGCTTCTTTCCAATTCTTTGCTATAACCTGTCTTGCTGCTACTAACATCAAATTTATCCACTTAGATTCCTCTCTTAACCTTAGCCCTATTCCATCCAAATTAATAAGTGCCATTGCTTTAGATATTCTTACCCTTCTTCTTACTATCCTCGACATTTCCATACCAATTTGATCCCAGAACTTTTTTACTAAAGGACAGTCCCACCACATGTGACTGAACGTTCCCAATTCTCCATATTTCCTTTTACTCCCCAATTTTGAAATATAATATAACTTAACCGGTGTATAGTACCATTTCTGTATCATCTTCAGACCTTGCTCCTGCATTAACCTAGATGTAGTAACTAAAGGAGGTAACCTAAAAATCATTTCCCACTCTTCATCCCTAATTTTACCTTGAATATCAATTTCCCAATATTCCTTCAAAAATTCTCTCGGTGACTCCCCTGTGCCTAATAAAACCTTATACAATTTTGAAACTATTTTTGTCTTATCTTCTCCATACTCTTTCACCAGTTTTTCAAAGGGAGTAATTAATCTTTTACCAATGTCGTTAATTTCTTCCTCCTTCAACAAGGAGGAAATTTGGGTTTTTTGCAGCCAATTAATCCTATTCAAAATATTATTCTCCTCTTCCACCATCCCTTCTGCTCCCCACAACTTTTTTAACTCTATAATCATCATCTTCTTTAATTTATCTCCCACCTCCTTTGACATTGATCCCCTCAACGGGACAAATTTATCATAATACCACATTTTGGTAAGGGGTGATATCCTGGGGGTCCTATTTTGAATGGAAAGGCAGCATATAAATGTTTTAATTAATAAATAAATACAGCTGATCTTTTCCAGTGTGCTTTTAATGTCTCTTGGGTGGAAGTCAGTCAGTATGATGAGTAATGAATAATAGCTTGCTTTTTCTCTCTTTCTATATGTATTTCTGTGAATTTTTGACTATAGTTTTTAAAAAAAATAATGCAAGTTGCATTGACTCAGGAGCAAAAGTGAGATATAAGTGTTTAAAATAAAATATGACCATTTTCCAGCTAGGTAGCATTGTGTACTTAATCACGGCATGCTATTCTGTGTTTTGGGGGTCAGTTTTAGCAGTTATGATCACGTAGCCTGGTCCAGTGCATGTTGACTTGGAAGCAGGTCCCATGGAGTTCAGTAGGACCTTCTTTCCAAGGAAATGGGCATAGGACTGCAGCCTAGATTCTCACAGTTATGGCCACAGGCATAGACAGCTTTAAAAGGGGATTGGATAGATTTGTAGAGGATAGGTCTAGCCTTGGCAACTAAAGGGAAGTCCATGTTCAGAGGCAGTAAATCTCTGAATACCAGTGCCAGGAGACAATGTCCAGGGAAGGCCTTAGCATCTACGCCCTGTTGCTGGCCCTCCAGAATAACTGGTTGGCCACTATGTGAGACAGGATGCTAGTCTGGATAGACCACTGGTCTGATCCAGCAGAGCTCTTCCTGCATTCTTATGACCAAAAATATCCCTTCCCATACAAACCATACAGAATGAAATCAATAAAATAAATCTGTCGCATACTTCCCAGTCACTGCAATAGGTCTTGTGCAGAACTCAGTGAATTTTGCATTTCATTTTCGCATGTGATGGTTTGCTATGCAACATAGGTTGGGTCTATTCCTACTCTCTCAGTATCTTTACAGGCAGGGTATTGTCATCATCGACATGGCTTATTCCTGCAACAGCTTTCCCTAAAACTTTTTTTCTTTAAATTGTCCAAATCAATAGTAAGCACTGCTACCATTCCAAGTATATTTTTAAAATAATAATCTTTTCTTTAAGCATTTGATGGAGCCTCTATTATCATATAAAACCCAAACTATTATCTATAGATTACAGTTTTATCCTGACCTTCCTCCAGGGGTCTCAGAGCAATGTACATAGTTCTCTTCCCCTCCAATCTGTGCAACAACCTTGTGAGGTATGTTAGGTGGGGAGGGATTAGCCCAGGATCACTTAGCAGGTCTACTCAGTAGGGTGTGCTCCCAGGAAGGTGTTTTGATGATTGTGTTGCAGGGGAGTTTTATAGCAGAGTGGGAATTTCAATCTGCCTCCCCCATTCTAGTCCCAAACACTAACAGCTCAATCCTAAGGGGGGGGGTGGGGGTGGAACGCGCTCAAGGAGTGAACTAAGGCTTACACTGGTGGAATTGGCTCTTACGTCGATGTAAACCCCTCTCTGCCGGCGCCCGTCCGAGGCGCACTACCACAGATGGGTTGCCACCAGCAGGCACGCTTGGTGGCCAGACGGAGGCGCATGTGCAGTGCAAGTTCCCACACCTGTGCGGGAGGGGGAGGGGGCAGGCCGTGAGTTAGTCCACTTCCAAAGCCTCTTCAGGCCTGGGAACGCCCCCTGCAGTGGCAGAAAGTTACACCACAAAAAAGGAGTCATAGCTCATAGGGGCCCATTAAACAGGGAAAACTCAGGCCCCTCTCCTGGCACCCAGCCCTGCCCCCGCAGCCCAAAGGAGTATAGGATGGGAACTACCATGGGGGCCAATCCACGTGAGCTTCTGGGGTGGGCAATCCCCCCTTCCCACACCCAATCACCTGCCCACACACCCTACAAAACCTCTGGCTGTGTTGCTCATGACCTCAGGTAAGTGAGCACATGGCCAGAGGCTCTGCCTGTCAGCCTCCTGCCGCAGGGGTTTTGTGCACGAGGAGGGAGCGTGAGTACTCATAGTGGTGAGCCCTGAGTGCACTGGGGGGACTTAGCAGGAAAACTGGGAGAACTTTGCACTTGCCCAAGGGAAGAAGGGCAAAGTCCAGAATGTCCGACTAACAATAACCACCCAAGTCTCCTTGCAGGTTATCTCACTCTGAAGTTCCAGCTCGGTAAGAAGTGAGGGAGCACTGACAGGTAAGGAGATGGGGTGGCGGCTAACCCAGCTCACTGATTTGTGCCAGCTGCCTCCTCATCTGAACTCGCCTGACCGCTAGCCTCTTCAGGTGAGGCTCGGCGGGGGAAGGGACAGTGGCGGCAACTCCTGCCTGCCCCAGAGGCAGTTGCCCAGAAAACTACTCTTCACACAGCCAATTGCAGGGGGCCGTTACCCATGTGGGAGCTCTTTCAGACTTCCTAAGCTTTGGGCCCCTCCCGGCAGAGGAGGAAGTGTGGCCAGTGGTTGGGTTGATCGGGTGTTCGTAACACCCTTTGCTGGAGGGTGCTCAGCCACTTGACTTTCTCCCTCATGGGATAAGATCATTCCAAGGCAGAGTGCTATCTTGCCAGAGGGTCATGCTTCATGTTGTTGTGAGCTGCACCTGTGGAGCTACCGCCACAGCTATTAACCAATGGACACCTTCCCAGACGTTGCAGATTGGGCTTCGCTTCGGCCGTGCACTGGCCTGGATCACTTGCAACACGTGTCTATTTCCCTTGCATGCAGATCGCCACTCATCTGGAAGACCAAGGGGCATGGTGTCTGAGCCCCACATAAGCCTCCGCAAGTGCCATTCAGGTCCTGCCCCGGGAGCAGCGGATTACCAAGGCAGCCCACAGCTCAGCACATTGGCAGGAAATACTTCCAGACAACCTCTGCACCTTTTCCAGTTTAATAAAATATGTGTTGAAGAACAAGAGGGGGTATTGACCATATACCTCCCATATATGAGTGACCATGCATGGTTAAGCCACACCTCCACCTCCATCAGATGCTATATGGTTTTTATACGGTGAGCAGGTGCTTTATTAGAAGGCTGTGGTAAATTATTGTGATTTTATCTCTGTATATTTTATTTATTGTTGTAACGCACCCTGAGCGATATTATTGTTGTTGTTAACAACAACAACAACAACAACAATAATAATAAAGAAACTGCTGTCTGTTCACTCACTCCCCTGACATTGACAGTAGCTGCCACTGCCCCCAACTCCCCATCGGGACGTCTTCTTATACATCCCCACAATCTTTTCCTGTCTCGGGGCTGGGATCAATGGGGTGGGCTCTGCTGCCAGGAGGAGTAGGTGTCAAGTGGTGCCCTGTCCAGTTTCCCTGCCCCCTTCCCTCCACTTAATGTGAGTTCAGACAGTGGGGTGGGAATGAAGTGTGGCCCATGAATGTCTGGCAGGGCGGGGCGGGGGGAGGGAGAGTCCACTGAGGATGTTCATTCTCTGACAGACTGAGCTGCTGGTGTCTGATAAACCAGGCAGAGGGGAAGGCGGAAGTTACTGCCGGGAGGTGGGGGATGTGGAGCGACATCTTCGGATCTCCTCCTCCTCCAGGAGGATGGACCACCCTCCATTTCGCTGTTTGCAGAAGCAGGGATGGACTTGGGAAATCTGGCACAGGGAGGGGGTGAATGGCGGGCCCCGTTGCAGTTTCTCTGCTCCTGCTGGCTGTCAGTTCACAGGGGGGGCATCACCCCTGGACTGGGGTGTGGCTCTCAAGGTCCAACCAGCATTCTTGCATTGTTGGAATGCAGTGATTGTTCAGATGGCACTGCTGCAAGTCTGTGGGTGCTTTGCACTCCCTTCTGGCCTCTCGCGTGGTTTCCAATGAGCATTCCTGTCACTCATTGTAGAACCGCCCCCCGCACCTGCCTCTCCAGATCCTGGGGGCTGCTCCCAAGTGCTGCAGGCTTTCTGGTCCCACTTTTCAGGGAGGGGAAACCTGTTTCTTATGGTAGTGGCAGTGGCGACAGGGATTTGCAGGTGCACCGAGCTGCGGCCACTATCCTGGCCCTCATCAGAAATGGGGGCTGGACAGGCAAGAGGGTGGGTGTTCAATCCGGACCTTCACTGTCACCTCTGCCCCCCTCCCTGGCAGGGATGCCTGCTTTCCGAGGAGGGGCAGTTGGCGGCACCGCTGCTTACCCCTCGCCTCCCTGTGAGGGGAGCAGTGTGGCCATTGGTTGGTGTGAACCGAGTTGTCAGGGGAATGCCGGGTGAGTGCTCCTGGTGGTGGCCACGCCTTGCCTTACTGTGCTCGGGCACCAGCAGGACTCTCCTGCAAAAGTCCATAGGGAGTCATGGAGCGGCGCCCCATTTACGTCAATGCATGAGCGATGACACTGCCTCGGAGCTTAGGATTGAGCTGCCCATGTTACACACTGGCTCTCAATGAAGTCTTTGCATCACTGTAACAGAACATTTGAGCATGGACAGGTATACAAGACTCATGTCCATGCCCAAGCAATGCTGTGAAATAGGAAATTGTTTCTAGAGCATCCATGTCACTTACCATGCAAACAATCTCTACCTGAAAGGTAAAGATTCATATACATATAATTATTAGTTAAGTTTGTTTTCCAGTCCAAGTTTCCCAGCCTGAGAGGCAAATGCCCAGGGGCTGCCATTGCCAGGCACATGTTGTTCAGAACAAAGAACTTTACCTTCTTACTGGAAAATGCCAGCTTTTATGAGAATTATGCCCTTCTCCGTGCTTAAGCAAGTTTCAGATATCGGAACGCAACAGGCTTCTTGAGCCACACTCCTTTCCCTTAAAACATATGCCAAACATCTGGCTTTTCCACCACTTTTTGCCCCTGTAGTCTCTCCTTATATGGAACTGTTCCCAGATGCAGAGAACCAAGCTGGGGGGTTCTGCTAACCTCCTTCAATTGTTCCAACAGCCAACCCCCATACAGATTTATTCTTGATTCCAAAGTGAACAATGCCTGTTTCAAAGCCCAAGCACAGGAAACAAGTGGAAGCAAACATACAGAGACAAAATTTACATGGGCATACATATCTGACAAATGCTTTTTAAAAATTCTAGTCAATCTGGCTACCAAAAGCCAGCCTAAACAAAGAGTCTCAGAGTGTCTTTACACGTTGCCTGACGAGTAGGGAAGCTGCCTTGTGAACACATCCCTATACTGTGCCTGGCTTCTCTTCCTCCTGTTTCCCTCTTGCCCCTGCCTTTCAGGAATTAATGTGAATGGGTGAGACAATGTCTACACGGCTCTCTGTTTGGTTAAGGAGGGTCAGGAAGTGCCCCCAGGAGCTTCTACAGGAAGCTGTAAAAAATGTATCACATCATATTGTATGTCCGTGAAGAAGCCCACAAGTATCTCTCCATGAGTATCTGATAAAACATCAAATGGCACATCGGCACTAATGTAGTCAACTGCATCAGTTCTACTTGCTGAAAATGGGGAAATAAGAGAGACCCACATCCGGATTCTGCACTGTGAAACACAGCGGGAGAAAGTGTAACTTGGAACTTGCCTGTGAGTGTCAACTGTTGTTCCGGATTCTGCACTGTGAAACACAGCGGGAGAAAGTGTAACTTGGAAATAACGGCTCCCAGACTCACCTGGGGGCCTGAGTTGCAGGCGATGCAGGGGGAGGTGAGTGGGGAAGCGGCATGGGGGCCGCCATGTTGAGGAGGGGCGGGGAGTGTCCAGGGACCAGGTGATTCTGCCCAGGCACATCCGGCGCGGGCCCCTGGTCGGATGGCTAATCCCCGCCCCTCAGCACTTGGCAGTTTCCCTATTATGGGGATCCCCATAAGGGGTCTGGGGAGTGAGGAATGGCCGGTGCATGCCCAGACGGGGGCTGTCAGTCCGCCTCACTCCCAGGTGACAGGGGATGATCCACACAGGGGTGTACACCCACCTGGCATCCCACTGACTGTCATCCCATGGTTCCCCCCCTCAGCAGGGGTCTGAGGGGGCGTGTGGTTCATCGGCTTGGCAGACGGGTCAGCCGATGCTCAGATCTGTGCCCTATGCACGCCTTTGCTCCCTGAGCTGTAATTTCAATGTGGCCTCTTTACCTCCAGCACTGTGTCCGTGTGTTTCTTGTCACCATGCCCCCTCCCCACTCTCCTCCCCCCAGTTAGCACTCGCCTGCAACTTGCCTGTGAGTGTCAACTGTTGTCCTGTTGGTCTGTGCTTTGTTCAGTTGCTGAAAACTACTTTGGGGCTATTTAGTTCAAAGCCAGTATAAATGTTTCTATCATGACAGGACATCAGGGAAGAGTAGTCTTCTTCACTATGAAGAACCAAAGCTGTTTAGGGAGGTGGAAGTACTTGGTATTGCACAAATTGCAGCTGGATGTAAACTTTAATGTGGCTGTTTTTGTTGGTCTACCAGCAAAAGACGTTCCCAAATGAATCACAACAGAGGCTGCTAAATGCTGTCATAAAGCCTCTAAAATATATAAGGAGTGGTTCTTGCAACTCAGCAGGCTCCTTGATGGCAATTGTTCTTAAAATGACAATCCGTTCCAAAAGCAAAGCCAGTTTCCTTCTCTCAGCCCTTGGCTTTAGCTGTTTCCTCCTCTCTTATCTGTTATGATTTTAAAAGTGCCAGCTAATGCAAATGGCTCTCTCTTCCTCTCTGAAGTTTTCAGAATAACATTAACGTCCTTTGTTCTGAAGGGTTTTCCTGGTCCCAAATGGTATTAAAGAGTAAACCTTAAGTGAATTTATTGATGGTTTCATAATCACAAGCAAGTTTTAACATTTCCCCGGTGTCTTTTTACTTGTTTCAAGTAGAGAGTTTCAAGTTTAAAAGTTCACTTGCTGGTTTCAGCCATGATAGCTGACAACAAGGAGAGAAAGGACAACGCTTTTCCCTCCTCTCTTGTAATGCTGAAATTTGGGATCAGTCAATGCAGTTGATTGACAATTTTGCCAGCGTTTCAGGACAGATGAAAGGAATGACTTTTTCACACAATACAGTGTTAACTTGTGGAATGCATTTCTGCAACACCTTGGGTTGGCCATTAGCTTAGGTGGCTTTGAAGCAATTATACTAATTCTCTGAGCTTTATCTATGATTATAAGCCATGAGAGCTAGCTAAATATATTATCAGAAGTTCAAACTAGACAAGATTCTGGAAGATTCGTGACAGGATCTATGATTGCACCCAACATTTTTTAAAGAGTAAATGGCAAGCATGCACTGCCCAGATTTGGAGCAAGGCCATGTGGGGATGAAAGAGAGGATTTAATCATGCAAGGCAAATTTTCTCTGAAGTTTTCAGCCCGAAATTATTTTGAAGCGGACTAATCTCATCCGGCTGTTTTTAAAGGGGAGAGGCGCACATTCAATGTGTACCTGAGCCAACAGGTTGCAGTTTCATGATCTTCTGGTTGCTTCGGGGGTGGACTTAGTGATTCTGGGGCTCTGGGCAAAAGTCCAGATTCACTGCTTCCTGCCATCTCCCCAACAGGGGCCAAACAAGGGGTGGCTCTAGGCTGATGCAAGGTGGGGGGGGAGCCTCCACCACCACCAGAAGCAGGCCCAAGAGACAGCTGCTGCAGGAGCATGCTCTTCATCAGGTGGGACTGTGGCTCATTAACAGCCCCTACCAGGCATGGAGCCTGGGGCAACTGCTGTGGTCACCCACTAGCTAAGACCACCCACTCCTTGGTTGTTTCTCCACTCATCTGCATTGCATCCAGCGGCTATTGCAGGAGGCACCATATGTACAATGGGGTAATCATATGCTACATTATTCACACTTTTAAAGGTCCCACTATGTCAAGTGTATGCAATGGAGCGACAGCAATCTTCCCTGGAGACCATGGTGTGCTTGCAGCACACACCATGAGCAATATAGTAAATAATCAAAGGTTCATGACTGCCCAAAGCAGCCGGCCTCAGAGGATGCTGCTTAAGTAACTGCCCTGGCCTTGCTTTTATCACTAGGAGCAGGTCCCCTTGGTATCTGATGAAGGGTGCTTTGACTCTCGAAAGCTCATACCCTGGAAATCTAGTGGGTCTCTAAGATGCCACTGAACACAAATCTTGCTCTGATAACCATGCAGTGTTTTTGCATCAAATATGATTAGATCATTCACTTCCAGTAGAGGTGCAGCAGGGTGAGTTGTTCTCAGTGGAGGCTGCTCAGTACTGTTCTGCATAGAACCCCTTCTTTGTGTTTACCTTCTTCTAGTTGGCATGCACACTCAGAACTGAAGACTCACTCAAACATATGGGAGACCTAACTGGAGAGCAAATGGTTTTCATACTCTAAAAGGATATCTTTGCAGCTTTAAGAGTACTTCCAAGGTTGTTTTTTTAAACATACATTAGTTTAGTTTACCAATATGTGGCATTAGCTAGATCAGTCCCTCTAGCTGGCCAAACAATCGCTGCATGCCACGTTAGGTGATTTTGCCACAATCTCTGCTTGAACAGTTTTAAGCAGCAAGCAGGCACAACAGTTTGAAAGGTTACTAAGAAGGATTTATCTTCCAAAAGAACAGAACAAAATGCCACTGAGGCTTTTTATTTTCTTCCAACCCAGAGGAGTCTTTCTTTCCTGAACAACTTGCCATTTTGCCAGCTATGGCTCCTGGACTGACCAAATGTACAGCAACATTTTGCTACTCTTGGTCTACACACATGCATGCACACATGATATTGAACATTCCTAACCCAACACCAGCAACTTCTCATTTCAAAAAGCTGGCATCAGTTCAAATCCCAGAACTGGAGGGGCTCCAGTGCACAGATTCTTCCCTTTTTTTGCTAGCACAAGGCCCTTGTGTTACATCCAGTGAGAAAGAAATCCCATTCCAATAGAGGGGGAAGGGTCTATTCAAGTTTTGCTTCTGAAACAGCACTCAGAACAAAGTGGAGGCATTGGCAGCAAGAGATTGGGTGCATCTGTCTGCGTGGGTGGGAGATTTAGAGACTAGCAGCTGAGTCAGGAGCAGATTCCTCCAGCAAGAAGGAAGGAGAAGAGGGGGTGTATGTTTGCGTGTGTTGTGGAGGGAGAGATTCCTTTAGGGAGGCAAAAGTTTATCCTTGTTTTCCTTGGGCAAAATCCCAAAATCCCTAGAGCAAACTTACTCAATAATACTGATAAATAATGCTTCTTAAGGATGTATAATCAGGTATTAACCCAAACCTAATATACACTGTTCTTTAATATAGTTATCATAATCATAACAAATCCAAATCTAAACAATAAATAACCTTTGGAAATGACTGGAAAAGGTTAGTGCTGATTATTCTTCTCCCGTGCAGGCGCAGTTTCAACTCACTGAATAGAAACGGCAGAGTCGTAGATAATGTCACAGATACTTTGCCCAACCAGCAGAGCAGATATCACGATTTCACTACCAAAGAGCATTGTGATGGTAAGTTTCTGGGCACAGCATTTCCATCACCAAACATGGTGTTACCTGGAATGGTCTCCTTGTGAGTAAATAGAGTGGGAGAATTAGCAAGCAAGGAAGACAGCTATGCGAGAGGCCGGTAATCATGGGATCTTTCTCACCAATAATTTACGGAGTCCTTTCCCAAGCATACACACACAAAGCTGGTGTCCTTAATTAAAGGATCATTGTTTTATTTGAGGGGTAAATGCATACACACAAAATTACAAGCAAACACACAAGAGGCCTAGGAAAAGCAGTGGTGAAGGTGGAATAGATCTGGGGGTTGAAAGGGGATAATTACCTACCCGGAGAGCAGGAAAGTCTGTGGAGGGAGAGCTTCAAATGCCAGCGTTCTCGGCCAGGAGAGCAAGTGGCTTAGGGCAAACCTCAAGGGAACAGTGCTTTGGATCCAATAAGCGTGTACAATTTGAATGGGGCCAGGGCACTACCTTTATAGGTAAAACATGCCCTGAGGTGGGAGAACCCACCTAATTGTTAGAACAAAGACTCCAATGGTCAGTTCCTGGGAGCAACAAAAAGTTTGATAACCTTGATTGGTAGTTGCCGGGGTGTGTGAAAGAGAATGCAAAATTTGTTCTAGCACTGCACAAGGGGGCAATAAGTTAATGAAGTCCACCGGAGCTAAGTTGATGAATTTAGTTGGGGAATGTACCTGCCCAGGAATGAACTGTAAATACTTATGAATGTCATTTGATTAGCTCCTCAATGTCATTTGATTAGCCCGCACTAATTATGAACGTCATTTGATTAGCCCACGCTCCACAGCGGCCCCAATCAGGGCCAAAATGGGCCCGATCCGCACCAGAACGGGCCCAAAATGAGCCTGATTTGGGCCAAAACGGACCCATTTTTTGGCCACTGCGTAGCGCAGGAGCACTCCCGCACTCCACTCTGGAATGCAGGAGCACTCCCGTGCTCCACAGCGGACTCAATCTGAGCCCCTGCAGAGTGTGGACGCACTCCCAGGGGGCTATGTGATTAGGGTTGCCAGGTCCCCTCAATCTCCCAGTGGGGGATCGGGGCCTGGCTCTTACCTCTGTTTTGAGGGGGGTGGAGCGCAGGAGTGCTCCACAGCCCCTCAAAATGGGCCCGATCCACGGGAGCGTGCAGCTCTGCAGGGGAGCGCGCACAGAGGGTGCGACCCCGCCTGCTGGCCAGGTAAGTGGGGGTGGGGTGTGGAGGGCGAGGGCGGGGAATCCCCTGCCCCCACCAGGGGTCTGGCACCCCTATGTGTGATGATGTCACTTCCTGGAAGTGACATCATTGCGCTTGTGGGAGTGTGCACACGCACTTTGTGCACATGCACCCCCACCCCAAGAGGTAAAGTGCACGGAGTCAGTCTCCTACCGGGAGGTTAAGAAGGACTGGCAACCCTAGGCAGAGGCTGGGCCGACTGCTTACAATGGCACTCTCTCCCTGGGTGGGACTGGGCTTTTCTGATTCTGTAAATGCCTTAGCAGGAGCACCATATTCTTGTCCTTGCTGAGTACTTTTTCTGAAGGTCTAAACAGATGTAATAAAGACTATCCATCTTCCATCTTTAAAGAGTAAACAGGCATGCATGGCTCCAATTGGGTTTTTAAATGTGAGGGCTAAAGACTAAATCCTCCCCCCCAACAACCCTAACTTGGGCCTGTATGCACCTGTTCTTTATGTTCGTTATTCTAGCACTGCAGAAGGAATGGACATTCATTATCTTCCTCAAGTCCATTTGTGCCCTAAGAGACAATGCCTTTTCCAGGATTCACTGTCATTTTCTTTGCTTGTACTTCACATTTGCTAAGCTGTGCGTGATTTTCTGTGGCATTAATAAGAACATGTTGCTGTTTGATAGATCATGAGGCTTCCTCCTATTATATGTATAACCTTAGTATGCTTTATTTATATTAATTTGTTACAGTCACTGTGTGGGTTGTTAGCATCAATTCTGTTCGCAGTGTACAGAAACCTTGTATTTTGCTCACACCAGAAGGAAGATATTTCAACAGTCTTTCTATGGCTATTTATAGGACTCTGGTGGAAAGTACCATCAAGTTGTAGCCGAAGGTTTTCAAGGTAAGAGACATGCAAAGGGGGTTCACCATTGCCTGCTTCTGCATTGCAACCCTGGACTTCCCCGGTTGTCTCCCATCCAAGAATTAATTAAAACAGACCCAACTTAGCTTCCAGAGTTCTGGCTAGCCTGGCTGATCCAGGTCAGGGCTTGTAGGTCTCTCTACCAAAGTGTAAACACACTTAAAGTCCCAGGGAGCCACTCTTTGCTGTATTGATAAAACTTACTCATGAAAGGTTACCCAGCAAGGCAAATAAGTAGCCATTCCAGGGGTTGTTTTAGGCTGGGAGGCTTACACCCCATTTTCATGCACATTGTGGTACCAATATAAATTGGACCCACACGTCTAAGAATTAAATTCCTGCATAGAATTCCCAGTGCATGTCTATTAGACAGTCCATGTGCCTGCCATGACGGCTTTATAATATTTGTATCAGCCCTGTCTGAATAATGACAGCTGCTGTGCTCACTCTGCAACACTGCTTGCCTTTCTTGGGGTGCAGAATAAATTCTTCTGCCTGCTCTTTCATGCTTTCTTGGAGGGCTGAGCTCTTTCCTTCTGCATGCCTTGTGGCCATCAGATGTTTCCCTGTGCCTACTCTGCAAGTGAGTATTTTAATTGCTTATGAAATGAAGATGCTGTATCTTATTTGGCTAAAGTGTGGCAGACAGGTGCAGACGTTGAAATGTCCATTCCCATTGGACAAGCAATAAAAAAGTTATAGCAAGTAAAGTGTTTCCAGTTAAAATGCAAATATTGAATAATGAAAGTGACTACAGGTAATTATCCCCCCCACAAATAATTCTAAAGAACAATATGAACCCAAAACAAAAATAATCAAAATGTTCTCTACACCTTTAATATTCTTATTTCTCCAGTTCCAGGTCTGAGGCTGTGAACTTCATTCTTCTCAGTGGATCTACTCATTCGGGTCAGCTTCGTACATGACAACAAATCTTCTTGTGGCACCAGAAAGACCAACACATTCAGGCTTTGGTGTGCTAGAGCTTGCTTCTTTTGATATATCTGACAAAGTAGGTTCCAGTACATAAAATCATATGACACAATTAATATGAAAAGACATAAGACAGGCTTCCTAAGCAGGCTTACTCAAAGGCCTACTCAAGTCTATTCAGTGGGGCTTAGTCCCAGGAAAGTGTCTAGGATTGCACTAAAAAGTGCAGGTTACTGGGGGGGGGCTTCGTTTATTTAGATATTTATACTCCAATTTTCTCCCAAGTGGGGGTCCCAAATGCTTTATAACATCATTCTCTCCTCCCAATTTTATTCTCACAACAACAACTCTGTAAGGTAGGTTAGGCTGAAAGAGTGTGGCCCAAGGTCACCCAGCAAGCTTCGATGGCATAGTAGGGATTTCAACCTGGGTCTCCCAAATCCTGGTCTGACACTCCTAACCATGACCTCATGCTGGCCTTGCTATGGGAACATAAAGAACTGGAACTAATAAAGTGATAAACAAGGGAAAGGAAGGAATCAAATTCATCTAGAAAGGGTCTTATGCAGATAGTTTTGCCATGCTGTGCACAGAAAACTTTTGTTTCCAATATGTATAGATAAAGGAGCGTGCAAGCATGTGTTAGATAAATCTCACCATCATCATGCAGTCTTGATGACGAAGTCTGATGAAAAATGTGCTATCAAAAACTTGCATCTATTTAAACCCAGAACTGGCCCTACAGAAGGGAATACCATCTCTTTGTATCTCCCATCCATCGGTTGCTTGTAACTCTAAGTATGAATAACTGCTATGGATGCACACTCCATGCATCTGAGGAAGAGAACTCTGGCCCACAAAACCTTATGCTGGAATAAATGTTTTTAGGCTTTTAGGTGCCACTGGATTCCTGTTTTATTATTTTTATCTCCATACCTAAGCTTGTTTTTGGATTTTGTTAGGGAAGAAACTATTTTCCAGTGCAAGTGTATGCACACACAATGGATCCCGCTGAGGCGTCTAAACACTACCCCATCCATTTATGAACACAGTAACATGGCAGTGGCAAAACAAAATCCAGTTTGTGTTGATTTGGTGGCAAACCACACTCATCTCCTCTTTCTTTCCTTTACTGAAAGGCTCAGTGACTATGCCCTTTGTAGCTTTATTTAAAACTTATCCCGGAAAGCAGAGAGAAAACTGATTATCACCACCACCCAGCTTTTCAGTTCATACAAAATGGTGGTAATGTTAACACATGCATGTGTGGCGCATGCACACACTCACACATGCCCTAGATAAGACCCAACCAGAAATAAACAAGCTTGGTTAGGTAAAATACCTTTAGGTGTTTGTTCTGATCATTCGACAACATTTCCAAGCAAGAGTCCAGTAGCACCTATAAGGCTAACAAAATTTGTGGTAGGGTTTGAGCTTTCGTGAGCCACAGTTCACTTCTTCAGATACCCTACTACAAATTTTGTTAGTCTAATAGGTGCTACTGGACTCTTACTCTTTTCTACTGCTACAGACAGACGAACACAGCTACCCATCTTGATCTATTTCCAGGCATGAGGATTAATCTATGTTAGGGGCTGCTTCAGGCTGGGGAGGGGACGAACATGGTAGCTGCTCAGAATGGGAATTGTAGGCAGGAATAGCTGGAAGTGCGAAAACTAAGGCATGCCCACAGGTCAGCCCAATCTTGACTTAAGATGCCTGAATGTGAGAAAAACAATGTGTGCTTCTGCTTGCAAAGGAAGACTTACAAAGGGCAAAACTTCAAAGGCAGCTCCTGAGCTCCCAGAAGCTGAAGCATTTGCTAACCTTACCATGTTACATTTCCTCATATCTTAAATTAATCTGAGAAGCAGTCCTGAGAATGAAGAACACTGAAAGAGCAGAGCACATAATGCTTAGGTCTGAAATAACAGGGCGTGGGTGGAGAGCGAGGGGCATTTGGCAAGTTTAGAGCCAGCCGCTTCAAACAGAGATGGCTGCCCTGCTAACACATTCCAACATGTTCTTGGAACAGGCAGGACATCCAAAGCTGAAACATAAGGAGGACCACTAGTAGTTAGTATCTGCTCCCCATGCAGCCCTTTGTTTCTTGGCTGCATATTTTGGGGCGCCTCATCCTCAATTCCCTGTCCTTACTTTCCCCCCTTACCAATTGTATTCTTTCTCTCCCTTCTTGCTCTTTCACACACCAATCCTCATCAACATGTGTTGCATTCTGTGCAATCCACATGTCACTACTGGGTCCGTTTATGCAAATTAACAAAATCCAACATATATTTGCATATCTGAGCATATTTGTTTAACTTCATGGAGAATGCCTCCTGTCCAAGCATAGTATTACCCTAGAGGGGGAAATGGCCATGCATAGAGCCACATTCAGGAGATAATATGTGCCAAATAATCCTCACACAGCAGAAAGCATTCAGACCTGTATAGGGTATAAGCAATTTAAAGCACAGCAAATCTGTGCAGCATTCTTCAGGTAGAAAAGCTACCACATTTGAACATGAATATATGAATCTACTTAATATGAAGTCACACCATTGGTCCATTTAACTCATTGAGGTCTACTCAGACAGGCAGCGGCTGCTCAGCGTAAGACAGAGAGGAGTTTTGCCCAACATTAGCCACCTCAGATCTACCAGAACTGCCAGAGATGGAACCTGAGTCAGGCTCCTGCCTCATCAGTCAGTCAAAAGGAACAGACAGTGGCAGGAGGTTTCTTGAATCTCATGGAGAGTAGGGGTTCTATTCTGCTCAACTTGCTCGAAGAAATTTAGGGGTTATTCCAACTGTATCAGAGATTCATTCTGCTGGTTTTGTGAGACCTAATCCTTGATTTGGCCTTCTGCTGAGATAGTGGTGGTGGGGAGTACCTTCAAGTCATAGCTGACTTATGGCGACCTGGTGGGGTTTTCAAGACAAGAGACTAACAGAGGTGGTTTGCCACAACCTGCCTCTGCAACCCTGGTCTTCGTTGGAGGTCTCCCATCCAATTACTAATCAGGACCAACCCTACTTGGCTTCTGAGATCTGACAAGATCAGGCTCACCTGGGCTATCCAGGTCAGGGCTCCATTGAGATGAGATAGTAAGAAAACTACCAACCGTTGTCTTCTTATGAGTATCTGCATGTTGTCCTTACCTTCTTCTGAGTCCTGCCATTGGTAAGCTTTTATCTTGAGATAGAAGGCTGAACTAGTTTCTGGGAACCCCGGATTACTTGCAAGCTTATCAGTGGTTCTTCAATGAGAAGATCAGTCACGGTGGCCAAGCTTTCCAGAAAGGCAGCTTATTCACCACTAATTAGCTTCTGCTGTAATGTATAGCCCCAGGGGAATGTTGGGCGTGTTCTAGAATACACTCTCAGTTCACATGATAGAACTATGCAGCCGAAAGACCAGCCCGATGCTAATTGGAAATTGTAAAACTTGTTACAGGTGATGTCTCACTAGTAGAACTTCTGCTTTGCATGCAAAAGGTCCCCAGTTCAATTCTCAACATCTCCAGTTTTTTTTTTAAAAAAAAGGATCAGGTAGGAGGTGATGTGAAAGATCTCTGGCTGACAGCCTGAGTAAACAATACTGACCTTGATAGACCAATGAACTCATTCAATACAAGGCAATTTCATGTGAAAACATGCTCCCTGACCCTTCTGCAATGCACAGGGGACTTCGTTGCACCCAGAGATTCCTTGGAAAACAACAAAGGCTCTTTGTATGTAGAAAAATTAAAGGCCATTGGCTTAGGCCATTTATAAAATGCACTTATGGGACTGTGTTAATCTTGGTTGTTTATTTTAAGATAAAAAGATGGTATTTGTAGGACCTTAAAGACTAATTTGGTTTGAGAGCATGAGCTTATAGACTACTCGCTGAAAAATGGCTTAGGCCATTGAGGCTGCACAACCTTCCTAACACATTGCCCCGTTCTTTCAATATTCAAGCATGATTTTCATTGCAGTCCCTTCTCTAACATCTTCGGTATTGCATAATGAGCAGGAAACTGAGTCCAAGTCATCTAAATTACAGTTTTAAGAAGGGACAAGATGACTTCTGTGGGCAACTGATGAAAAATGCAGTGTTGACCTGTGAAAATGTCAGTGTACCAACAAACAAAAGGATGCTGGGGAGATCACATTGCCTAGACATACCAGGAGCAAGCCAAACCTCAGCAGCACTGCCAGTGCCTCAAACTCAGCTGGCAACTGTAGAGGTCCAGGAAGAAATGATGATGCCTATCATCTTCTCCCATGCTTCTGGCCCCAGAAGCACTGCCAGCATCTCGAGGCCAGAGAACCAACCCTACATGCCAAGAAAAGTGGCCTAGTGTGCCACTATTTGGCCAGCATGCTAGTGGTTGCCTACCTCTGGACTAGGCCACATTGTAACATGGTACTACAGAACAAAGACCATAGTAGGGCTTGCTCTCTACCACTGTTCTCCTTCCTTCCAATGGATTACTCCAGCAATGCAAAGTAGATTGAATGGATGCACCAGTCACTTATTACTACAATACACTCTCTTCACCCAGTGTGCCAAGGCCTGGTTCATTTTGACCAATATGCATCCAAATGTGTACACCATCCTCATACTTTGATGCTTGGCTAATCTGTCCACTGTAAGTGATCCCAATGCATAATCCTCTATTGTTTTTACAGCATTTATGCCCACACTCTCCACAAAAGTCAGGTACATACAAAAAGTCAGGTAAGATACAAGAGTGATGAATCCAACTAGAAGAACAAAATGATAAACAACACAAATGTGTACATTATTGACAGTCCTGAAACATTATTAATAAAAGATTATACACCATGGATACACTTTCTAACATAAAGGATCAACAAGGGATTCAACATTGCACAATACAGGACATTAGTATGATTGAGTGAGCTGGAGCTCTGAGTTGTTAGGGCAGGATGTCGGCTCGGCCAACAATGTCCCTTTTTGTTTGTTCTAAGCACAAAACACCCAGATGTCATAGACAGGCAAATTGTTTATAGAGTCTCAAAACCCAAACATCCCACATGGGCTTTTTCTTAAGGTGCTTATAGTTATATTCAGGCTCCACTTCTAGATGGCAAGCATCTTTCTGGTCAACACTCAGACCAAAGTGGCAGGTTCACAGTGGATTCTTCCACATCAGCCACTGGGCATACGGAAGAAGGATGTTCTCTTTCGCCTACAGAGACATCAGTTAGTACCTGGCATACTCAGTTTGCATAAACTGAGTTCCTTCTCCTTAGTCCTCATGGCTTGGTTCAGTTCAGCATACCTGCCAAACCTTGCGGGGGAATGTTTTTCTCTTGCCATAACCACTGTACCTGTGTCTTCAATCTAGCCTAAACATTCATAGATGGATATGTACCACCACAGAGAAGGCTAATGAAAGTAAAAAGGCCACTCTATAAGGCCGCAGTAGTTGGCGGCTGGACTTTACCAAGAAGTCCCAGCTAGTAAAGACACAGCAGAAAACAGAAGCCCATTCCGGCTATATTTGTACTCCAGGTTTCCCTGGATACTTCAGGCACCACGTCATTTCCCAGCAATGATGCCACAGTACAGAACTAACCAGTCTACAGTCAGTGGCAACTGGGAATTGCCTTCTGTCCATTGGCAGGTGAATTCGCGGCCATTAGCTCCTCCACTCTTCCCAAACTGAGCTGAGGATCTGGCTCCTTTGGCCCGTTTGCCAGAATCTGGCCAGCTGGGGCTGTTTCATGTTGAAATGCTGGGGAGAGAAGGAGAAACCCATCAGTTAGACTGGAAGACAGTCAGGCAAATGATCAGAATTTTGTAGGACAGCAGTGTTGAAGTAGCCAAGAGAATTCACAGTCGAGTGAAATTGCCCAATCCTCCCAAGGTTGTTGCAATATAAATTATTGGAAGAGGCTTTTTTCAGTGGAAGGGGATGATGATGATGACATCATCGTCACCATCGTTGTTGTTGCTATGTAATTCCCATAAACTAAAAGTTAGACTTACAAATCATAAATAGTTTCTTCCTGAGAAATTTAGATGGACAGAATCTGTCGAGTACCTCAGATAACAATTTGACAAACACATACACACATCCTCCCTGATTACAGTGATTATCTGGGCAGCCAACAAAAAATTCTCTCATAAGGAACATCTGTGTGCTCCGTGGTTCCTGGTAGAGTTTTAATTACTACTGCATATTGATAAAGTTCCTATTTCATCTTGGCAAAAGTCTGAGAACTGAACTGTACGGTAAGTCTGTGTGTGGCACTCCCAAAGTATTTTTAATACCAAAAGGCAGCTGCCCAGTTTGGAATGGTGCCATGGCATGGAAGAAGTGGGTGAACTCTTACGCTCCACAACAGTTTTCCAGAAGAAATAGTTCTATATATTCCACCACCCCTTTCATGTTTCAAAGCAAAAAAGAAAACTGGACATAGCACAGACTTGTGAGAGGAAAAATTAGTAAGTGGGTCATACAATATTCCAGAATGTCCCAGCTTCTGTTGGTCCTCTTCCTTTCCCCATCAAAACCAAGCCTTCTCAGCTACCCATGAGAAGTGGGGTAGTTGTCCAAGCACTGTAAAGGGAATACTTCCTTGTAAACTCTATAGGACTCTGGTCCACCTCAACCTGTACAGCTCTATTGGAAATTTTCCGCCAAAAATCCCGACTTCTATCAGAGACTTGTTGGATAGAGCAAGCTGCCTCCGACTTACTGGCCTGGGCATGCTGTGAACAATGTCCTCCTAGTTGTGATGGGGCTTTGTAGCATGGCAAGTCTGAGCAAGATAAAGGAGGCAGAAGCAGGGCCAGCATATCCCCAAGGGATGGGGAAACCACACAACTTTGAACTTGGCAAGTATGGCAAACACAGTAGCAATTTGTGCTGGTGGACAAGAAGGGAGGTAGACAATACAGAGTTCTTAGCAGACCGTCACAGTTAGACCAAAGTAGGCAACGTGGTGGCGTGCAATGGCCCCATCTTCACAGAAAAAGGGCTGGGGTCCAATTATAGAAGGAAAAGTGGGGTGCATGCAGATGAAGGGCCAGAACCTTCCCACCCACCTGTGGCTTTTCTCCCTGCACTTCTTCTTCCTAAGCGCTTTTCTCTCTGCTGTCACTTCCAATACTGGCGTTAGACTGTGGACAAAAGTGCTCAGGGAGAAAAGCTGAGCGAAGATGAGCCATGGGTGCAGAGGATGGGTAAGGTTCTGCACTCCTCACCTACACACTCTTTTTGCTTTACAAAACAGTCCCTTGCCCCCCTCTTTACCGGACTGGAGCAATTCTGTGAGCACAGAGAACTGATCCATCACCTCTAGTTTGGCCTTCACAGAACTGACAATGAAAGATCAGCCACGCCAACAGAATACATTTGAACAGAATTGAGTAAAATTCCATGGAGGGATGTGGAGGGGTGAAAAAAGGGAATACGGAGACAATACCAATCTAAAGGCACCATGGTCAATGGGACAGGAGATGCTGCAATTTGTCGTCCCCCCCCCATTCTCTTCAGTTCAATTTTAAATCAAGTGTTTCAACACATACAAAAAGGCCTCCTGACAACTAAGCAGATAAATTTTGTTCCTTAGAAGAAGAAGCCACTGGAAGAGAAGGGAAGCACTGCAGTTGCACTCTGAGCAATCCCATGAAAGGGAGGGAAGTCCAACTCGGCTCATTTCGATTTTCTGCCTCAGGCACCAAAATGGCTTGATATTTGCTTTTTATATTTTTTACTTTATTTATATCCTGCTCTTCTCCCAGTGGAAACCCAAAGTGACTTACATAGTTCTTCTCCAAATATCCTCCCAACAACCCTCTGGGATAGGTTAGGCTGAGCGTGTGTGACCCAACAAGCTTCTATGGTGCAGGGCAGATTTGAATGTGGGTCTCTGAGATCCCAGCCCAACGCTATAGGCACTGTCATGCTGGCTTTACCTCTTGGGTAAATATGATTTGGTGGACATTCTCTGTGGCCACTAATCTTCCCTTGGGCTACAGTCCTCCAGAAATTCCAAGGGCCCATATCCATCAACATTCAAGGTAGATGGGTTATCCTTTAATCATCTCTGGCTACCATCATATCCAGAATGGTTAAAGGGTGCTAGAAGGATTAACAGCCCCACTTTGTCAATTACACAATTATTTCAATTTACATTTGCAACTGCAAATAGTGAACGGGAGAGACCCTTAAATAAAAATGATTATAGGAAACTGCCTTATGTTATGTCAGATCATTGGTGTTTATTTCCAATTAGCAGCAGTTTTCCAAGTTCTCGAGCAGATAACTTTCCTTGTCCTGCTAGCTGGGATACTTTTAACAGGGGATGCCAAGGGCTGACTTTGTATACAAAGCCCACATGAGAGAGCCAGTCTGGTTTAATGTCAGACTAGGGCTAGGCAGGCCTCGGGTTCAAATCCCCACTCAGGATTGAAGCTCATAAGTGATCTGCAGCCAGTCACTCAACCTGAGCCCATCACTCAACCAGACCTATCACATTGTAACCTCTGTTGTATATATAAATGCATTGAGCTCAGGGGGATGTACACTTCATGCACTTGACGAAGTGAGTTCTGACTCATGGAGTCTTAGGCTGGAATGAATCGTTAGTTTCCGAAGTGCCACTGGACTCCCGTTTTCTTTTCCTACAGGAGAGGGCAATTATGAGGGGGTGGGGGGGATGGACCCTGCTCTGAGCGCCTGGGAAGGAGGGCGTGAGACGTTAGATGCTCTAGGCCCCTGCCACAGGTCTGACTCCAGGCTAGTTCGCGGCAGGCTGCGCCCCTCTCCGCGGGCTGGGCGGGCTTACCGGCCCTGCAGCTGTGCCTGGCGCGCACCATCTGCACCGCCTGCTGGTTCTTGAAGCGCACCAGCGCCATGGTGATGTCGGCGTTCCAGCTGGGCTCCTCCTGGGGGCAGCGGAAGTCGATCTCGGCGCCGCCGTCGGTCACCACGGTGAAGTAGATGTGCCGCTGCTTCCACTCCACGCACTCCACAGCCTTGACGTGCGCGAAGCTGAGCTCCTTGCAGCGCGTCGAGCCGCGGCTGCTGGCCTCGAAGAGCCGCAAGCCCTTCTCGCTCAGCAGGCAACGCTTCCTCTTCCAGAGCTGCAGCAGCCCGCCGCTGCGCTTCTCCAGCACGCCCTCCCGCAGCACCTTCTCGGGCGTCATGGGGCCGGGCGCTGGCGAGGGGCCTCTGGCCGGGGCGGTCGCCGCGTGGTCTGGCCGCGGCTGGCCGGGGAGCGCCCTCCTCGCTCGGCTTCCGCGGAGAGCCCGCCCTCTGCCTGCCGCGTGAGCCCGGCGGAGGCCGCCCTCGCCTCTCTGCTGGCGGGATGTGTCGCTACATGCCCGCTCCTCGCCTTGCTCCTGCCTCGCTCGCTCTCCTGCCCACTCGCATTCCTTTCCTGCTCTGCCGGAGCCTCGCCCCGGAGTTTTGCCCGTCAGGCACCGCTCAAGCCCAGGCGCTGCTGGCAGCCTGAGGGGCCGCCGGGCCCGGCGAGGAGAACGCCCTCCTGCTGCTGGGCGGACGGCGAGGGCCAGGGGTTGCTGCTCGGCGGGCATCCACGGGCTAGCGGGCACCTGCAGCGGGGAGAGCGGCGTGTTTTAGAAAGCAGAGGTACGAATCCGAAGCCCCTGCGAAGGCCACAAAATGCGAGCGCTGCCTCGGGTCTCGGGCATGCAAACTAAGCACGTGTAGATAGATGCTTTGCAAAGGTTGGTCGCGCGGCGTCCCACCGAACAAAGTCATGTGCGGAAACTCTTTGGCCTCGTCGTCAGCTGCACATTTAGATGGCGCTTGTTACCTGAGTTACCCGAGCAGCAGTCCATGTGCCCACATCTCATTTAAATGTAAACTGCCCTCAGCTAGGAGGCACCTACTGTTAATGCGCCCGAGATCTGCAGCCTGGGTGGATGTTAAACGGGCCTGCTAATGTTGGGCTTGTAGCAGGATTGTGTGTGGTCCAGTTTAAATCTGATCTCTGGCTGGGCATCATCACATGGGTAAGTTCCCCTTGCCAGTCAGCTTCAGTTTAAGTTTGGCCCAAGTTTCACAAGAGAAAAATATTTTTATGTCCTGCACAAACAAAATCGAGAGGGTGCAGAGGAGAGCGACGAGGATGATCAGGGGTCTGGAGACTGAGCCCTACGAGGAAAGGCTGAGGGCCTTGGAAATGTTTAGTTTGGAGAAGAGGAGGTTGAGGGGGGACATGGTTGCTCTCTTTAAATATTTGAAAGGCTGTCATTTGGAGGACGGCAAAGAGCTGTTCCAGTTGGCAGCAGAGGGTAGGACGCGAAGCAATGGGCTAAAACTACATGCACAAAGGTACCGACTGGATATTAGGAAAAACTTTTCACCATCAGAGTAGTTCAAAAGTGGAATCAGCTGCTAGGGAGGTGGTGAGCTCCCCCTCACTGGCAGTTTTCAAGATGAGGCTGGATGAATACTTGTCAGAGATGCTTTAGGCTGATCCTGCACTGGGCAGGGGGTTGGACTAGATGGTCTGTATGGCCCCTTCCAACTCTATGATTCTATGATAGTACATGTATTACTGCCCCAGTCCCAGATAGTGTGAGGCGGGGGAGGGGGGAGCTTGAAATTCGTAACCAGCAAATGACAGGATTAAAAACCCCTTCTTGTTTGTGCTGCTGCTCAAATCTTAGGAGGGTCCCTATGACTTTTTGTCTAGAAAAAAGGCAGGGAGATTCTGACTCTGGATCTTTTGGTGTGGTTTGACCCTTCCAGCCAAAATACACATTGCATGCAAATACATGTAATATAATGCTAACAGACAGAGTAGCTTCGGGAGGGAATAATTTGCAGGATGAAGGGAGCAGGGGAATGTTTAAGTGGTGTGGTTTGCCTCACAGACTTTCATCTGGAAGATGGCTGGAGGAAGTTGTAAAAGATGAAGGAAGGGTTACCCCTCGCCTCTCCACACAAACAAGAAATTGCTCGTCTTCCCCCCAAAGAACGAACTGGATCTTGGCTCTTTGAAAGTGGAAGACTGAAGGCCAAACAATGTTTGTTTAGATATTTATGCCTGCTTTTCTCCCCGGTGGACCTGAAGTGCCTTACAACATCATTCTCCCCTCCTCCATTTTATCCTCTCAACAACAGCATGGTTAGGTAGGTTTGGCTGAGAGAGTGTGATTGGCCCAAGGTCACCCATCAAGCTTCCATGGCAGAGTGGGGATTTGAACCTGGGTCTCTGAGATCCTAGTCCAAAAAACTGTAATCACTACCTTTCACCAACAGTCTTTTGGAACAGCAGAACTCTGCATGTACTTACATCATCTCTTCATTACCTAAAGGGCCATGTAAATTTCCCCCCCTTTTTTAATCATGAAAAGCAGTGTCTGGATGCTGAAAGCAGGAGTGGGAAAAGATCACTTCTCTTCTGCCCAACCCCTCACAGCTGCTTTTCCCCACTTGAGGAAAAGATATATATATATATATATTCTGAGGGGAAATAGCTGGGGAGATTTTAAGAAGAAAACCACCTAGTAAGAGAAGTGTTCTGCTCTCCTTTGCAACTGTTTGTCCTTCGCTCGTGGCTGCAGCTTTTTACAGCTGCTTTTCATTTGAAGAAGACACTTGGGAGAAAACTTCGATGGGATTCCCTCTGACGTGTATTTAGGCTCCCAAACACTTGATATTTAATCACATCTCTGTAATGCATGGATGTTTTGTAACATGGTATGACAGACAGGACTGACTCCAGCTCTGCCTCCCCTGAGAACAACCAATGAGAGTGGGCAGAATGTTGGGCCAGGGAGAGATTGAGTTCATTGGAGAGAGTGAGAGGCTAAGAGAAGGGTTTTGGACTCTGCTGAGAGAAGGCAGCAGAGATATATGCTGGCTGATTTCAAACCTGTTTGTTACATTGAAGCAGTCCCTGTTTAACCCCAATATATTTATGAGTTAAAACCATTCTCTCTTATGTTCCATCTTGTAAATAAAGTTTCTTTTTGTTTTATTTAACTCTGCCTGGTTTGAAGTTGTTGGCCGAGGGGAAACAGACTTCAAACGCTCTGTTCATGTTAAATGGGCCAAGTTTAGTAAACGGTGGTGATGTATATAGAGAAAATAATCTCTAGATTCCCTTTCTGCAATAGCCCTGGACAGTAACTAGGTGAGGGGAGGTAAATACAGGGAATGGGCTGCCTGTCTGGCGGAGCCTTGGGAAAAGGAGAGAGGGGACCCTGTGAGGATTTGGGCCAGAGCTCTGCCTGCTAAATCAGAGGCTAGACAGGTAGTGTGTGGTGACTGGCTCTTACCTGCCTGAGAAGACCCAAACCTATGAAGGGAGGTTGGGGGGGCAGTTTTCATGTAAATGAAATGACATAAATAAACAGCCATTTTCATGTAGATCCCAGCCAGTTTGGAGAAGAATTTTCCCTGCATTTATTTTTAAAACAGTGACTACTAGAGACAGAGGCAAAAGGAAAACCTCATATTGTCTGAGAAAGAATATGGGTTCTCATTATCAGTCCTCCTGATTTCTCTGCACATCTTACCCCTCTTCTTCTTTACAAGGGCAAAAAAAGCTCACAGGTTGCTACTGACTATGCTGACAGGGAAGTTTGGCAAGTATACTTTGCACTGAATGAAATGCAGGTGTCTCTATGAGTTAACTCCTAAACATTACCACTGGGTTACATCTCAATAAATATGTATGTCAGTTATGTAGGCATATCAAATCATCTGGTGGTTGAATTGACTAACTACTTGGTTTGAGTTTCAGTTGCAGAGGCTTGTAGGCAATGAAAGGATGATTGGCTTGAATGAACATGTGTACACAAATGAACTTTTCAGTTTCCTTTGGAAAAAGAGATTCACACAGCAAGGAAAGTATCTGCAAAACACTTTAATTGAAAAAGCTTTATGGAGTAATCCCCTGGTGGGGAAGGGTGGTGTGAGTATTCCAAAGTGCTGAAGATGTAATTGAGAAGCAAGAAATTCTTGAGGGCATTAAGATTGAGTCGGGATAGGAACAGGATAGTGCCTGTGTTGACGAGATGGAACTCTACGGTTCTGAACTGTTTAATATCCTAGGTGTGTGGTGGGAAGAGAGTTCTGCTGAAAGAAGCTACGATTTTAAAGAAAATGTCTTAAACTGCTTTTCCCCAACATGCTAGGAAGTTTGGGGTGGTTACTGTAAGTTTGGGATAGGCTGGTCATATAAAGGAACCTATCCAATTGTTATCCTAATTTCGGTTGTGACATCTCTCATTTGATTTTGTCTTTTCCCCTTTCCTTTAAGTCAACATTTTAAAGGTAGAAATCTTGGGATTGTGTATCTGCCATTCACTGCCACAGGTACTGAGAAATCAAGTGTATTTGAGAAGGCGTTTTGGCTCTTTTGCTCAAAGAAGCACTGAGGCCAGGGACTACAGAACCTTGGAAACAGAGCACAATTCAAACGCCAGAGGAATCAATTAAACCTCCAAAGACAGTCTGAGAAACAGTGAGTCAGAAAAAGCATGTGTATGTCTTAGAATAATAACAGAGGTGTGAAAGTGAATGTTGCCCTCATGGTGCTAACCTGAGAACCGGCTCAGTTCCTTTTTTTTTTAACAGCAGATAACATCTAGCAGAATAGAGATGTACAAACTGCTATTCTGTGGTTGTTGTGGATTTTCCGGGCTGTATTGCCATGGTCTTGGCATTGTAGTTCCTGACGTTTCGCCAGCAGCTGTGGCAGGCATCTTCAGAGGTGTAGCACCAAAAGACAGAGATCTCTCAGTGTCACTGCTATTCTAGTTTCATAGTCTGTCCTATAGGTGAAACTTATAAAATATAGGGCTAGAATCTAACCTGGATAGTCCAGGCAAGCCCAATCTTGCCAGATCTCAGAAGCTAAGCAAGAGTGGCCTTGGTTAGTAATTGGATGGGCGACCTCCAATGAAGACCAGGGTTGCAAAGGCACAATAGCAAACCACCTCTGTTTAGTCTCTTGCCACGAAAACCCCACCAGGGGTCACCATAAGTCAAGTATGAATTGATGGTGCTCTCCACCACCAAGGATATCCTGGATCCTATGTAGGTTAGAACCTGAATTGTCCAGTAGTGGAGGTAGGGGCTGCTGCACCGTTGTGGTTATATTGTTTCTGCAACCTTTAATTGTGAAGTTAGGTGTGCCACTTCTGTCTGAGCAACAGCAATAGTTTACTCCCACAGTAATAATGTAGTATATTGTTGCAGTCAAGTTCATAGCATGTAAGTAAGCTGTGGGAGAAGGAGGAAAGGTTATTTAACTCCTACCACTACCACTGGCAGGGCAGCTGGACATGGGAATAGAATATACAGTGGACTGAGAAGCGGGCAGTTGAAGGTATGATGGTTAGAGTCGAGAAGCTTGTGGGAAAGGACAATAAATGGGATAGTTAAACCAAACAAGGATACCTGTGCGGTAAAGGGCTTGGGGTCAAAAGATTATGGGAGGCTACAGGCTATTGGCAGGAACTGAGAAGTGGGCAGAAAAGCGTATGCAGATGGTTGAAGAGATGGTGTCCAGTGGAGCCATTTGCCTGAAAAAAGGAGTCAAGAAAATAGAAGATGAATGGTTAGAAAGTGCTACAGAAAGGCAAGGCAGCCTTGGAGGGTGGAGCATTGTGTTAGGGAGCCATGCAAGCATAGGCTTGCAGACACCACTGTCTGAAAAATTTCCTGTCATTTTAAGAGTTTCATAGAAGTGAAATTTTGCCAAATGCAGAGACATCATCTTTCAGTAACCCCAGCACTATCTCCCAGTAAAATTCTGTCTTTCATGGAGAATGGGGGTGGGGCTTTCATAATCTCCTTAGCATCTAGGCCTAAGAGCAGCAATTTGACTTGAACAAACTAGTCAGCATGGAAAAGAGACAATCCAAGCAGGCTCCCTCAGTAGTACATGAGAAACTCGGTGAGTTATGACAGTGGCTTCTGGCTTAGTTTGGCCTTTCTCTCTCAATAGGAGTAGGTGAGTTGGGGCAGCAGGGCACTTACCCCCACATATGCCCACCCATTGCACAAGAACATCACATCGTTTTCCTGTACAACAAGGAAGTACACACATGATATGTACATGTGCCTCCCTCAAGTGTCTTTACCACACACACACACACACACACAGGGTCAGGAGGTGGGGATAGGAGACCCCTGCCCTCAGTAGGGGGATGGCAACTCTAGGCCCCGGTGAAGCTTCTATGCTGCCAGGCCCTTTTGTCCACTTAGGATATTCCCCTGCCTAGTTGCAGTCATATTTTGCTTCCCTCCTGAGATGATCTCCCCTCTTAATTCATTCAGGGCTAGGAAATCCACAGATGGTTATCTTGGACTCACCCCAAATTCCTGTATTTTACAATAATTTATTTGATATATTTTTGTACTGGCTCCTATAATTTAGGAGGTGCACTCTGAGTTTGGGAACCAGCAGAATAGCCAGATTTATACCAGTTCAGCATAATCCAACTATGCTGGTTCCCCAGAAAGAACCCTGGATGTGATCTGGGCAGCTGAATTCTGCTGGGTCAAATTATTTGGCTGTAGGCAGCCACCACAGGCAGTTGCAGCACAGCCATGCAGTTTGGAGTGAGAGGGCAGTGGCAGCAAGTGAGCAACGGTGTGAATGAAGCCAAGCTCCTTGCTGCTGCAGGACGATGGCACGAGGCTGGTGGCGCAGGGGAGGAGGCACCCGGCAGAGTGGATTCTCATTTCGTTCCCCCCTTGCCCCCTGGCCAAGCTCCAAAAAAGCCCTTCAAGCTACCGCTGGCTACCTTTTAAAGTTTGTGGCTCACCAAGCCTCACCCCCTTGTTTCAGCAAAGGGATTCTATTGGGATTCTCTGGTTTGACATTGGTTCTCTTGGTTCCCTTTGGTTCTGTTGGGCTTAGGACAGTGGTGCCGTGGCAGGAGACCCAGGCAAGGCTGTCAGGGAGGGGGAGGAGGCAGCAGACAGAGTGGATTCCCATCCCATTCTGCCTCTCCACTGAAAGAGCCCTTCAAGCTGCTAACATTGGCCACCTTTAAACTCCGCAAGTTCCCCTTTGTTCAGCATTGGTTCCCTTGCTGCAGTTTGATTCTGTTGGGCTTTATTGGTTAAGCTTGAAAGGGAGTAATGGTGAAACAGAGAATCCCAAGCAAGGGAGGGGGGAGTCGCAGAAATTAAAAGCCTCGGAAATGTTTCCCCATAGGAAGCAACAGAGAGTGGTTGGGGGCAGCTTGATCAGGGGCCCAGAGAACTGGACCTTCTGAAATTGGATGGTCCTTTAGTGGACAGTCAGGAATAGGTACCCTGCAAATTTGGTCAAGTTTGCTTAAAAATACCTCCCACCCACCCCCACCCCCCAGAAATTTTCCCCATAGGGAATAATGGCCAGTTAAATCCAGGATTTTCTAACACAGATCAGAGGATCTGATCTGGATTTCAGGGATACCAGATTTTTTGGTGTATCTGAAACCCAGATCCAAATTACTAGGGTTTTTTTGTTATTGTTGTTGTTGCACACCCCTTCCTATATCTATTGCTACTCTGCCAGCCAAAGTGTGGAGGTAGTGTCTTCCTCTGGGTTTGCCAAATCCGCGTTTCTTTCTTTGGGATTCTGGGATGTTTCCTTAACACCTGGGAGTATTTCTCCACTGCCTTACTTTCTCATTATTTCCTTAGAGTCTTTGGACACTCTGCCTAAGTCCCCTAGCCTCAATTTTTGGATCATCAAGATGAATATCCTACCCTACCCAGCTCAATAAACTAAGGATACATAAACTCCTCTGCTTTCACAAGATGGACTTGTCATTCCTTTTCTCTTGAAACTCTCCTTTCAACTTTTAAATCCCTCCCTCTCCCTCTCATCCTTATGGCTGTTCCCTGGTGCAAAATTCTCAGTCATGGCTCTTTCACTTTCTCCTCTCATTTAACTCTTCATATGCATGTCCTTCTGACCACCACCATTTCACTGTTCTTATATATAAGGACCTGTCAATTCTCATGCCCTATATTTCCCTAAAACCTTGTTTTAGGAAATGTCTCGGGGGTGGTTGTGTGTGTGGTCACTGGAAGCCTATTGGGATGCTTTGAACTTGCTTGCACACTGTTCCAGGTAAAGATTCCTAAATCACATGTTCTACTCTCCCTGATTGACAAGTGTATCAGTTTTCAAGCTAGCCATGAGAATGCCATGAGAAATGAGAAGTGGTTTCCCCTGACACTGAGCTTAATTTTCTCAAATTGGTCATGCTTCCGGGCAAGTGAACCAAACCCAGGTTATAGAGTCCACACACGTCTTAAGGATACATGTGAAGGGGGAGCTTGTGCTAAGAACAGTTTAGGACTCCAAAAAAAAATCTTGATAGTCCAATCTATTATATTTCCATTTAACTGTCTGGAATAGGCACCAACAGCTATTGTCTGCCTCCAACCTACCATTGTTAATGACTGGGAGTCGGACTCTGCTGTATGCACACCACTCTTACTGTTATGAAGGGTTGGGCTTTGTTATCTTCTGTCGATATAACTATGGCCTACAGGTGGAGATGTCACTTTGAAGGCTAGCTGCACTCAAGAGGGCCTCAGAAAAGCATTTTTATTACATTTATTTTAATGCAATTCTATTCTGAACTCATTCTCTACTGATGTCCTTTTTTGTCTCTGGAGCAACTCCTCCCCTCTCTCTGCATTGCTACAGAACTCTCTGAGCAGTTCTCTCCTTTTCTTTGGCCACATCACATGGCTGTTTTTTTGCCTTTGCACACCATAATACATGCTCTCTTTTATTCCTTGCTGCCTGATCACAGGTTTTCATCTCAACTTGTTATACTCCTCTTCTTTGGTCCCCACCTCCCAACTCTTTGCAGCTCTCTCAAATTCACTTTTCTTCATTCAACAGCCGTCTCCTCTTGACTGAGTTTGATGACGGTAACACAGTTCATACTATTGGAGAAGTTTGATTCAAGTGGACCATGCAGTATGGTTGACTGACTCCAACAGGCTGGAAAACTAGCATGACACCACGTGCCTCTGAAGGCAGGGAGAGGAGAAGCAACATAGACAAAGATATTCTTACCACCATTCCCATTTTCCATGGGCTGGGATGGGCATTAAATGCTCCCACAGAGATGGGAGTGGGCTTTAAACAATGGGCACCTGAAATTCCAAATGAAGACTCAAACCTCAAAAGGTGCTATACTAAGTTGTTTTATTTACCCACATGCCCCAAATAATTATCAGAGACAAGTGGTGATTTCTTTATAATCTCCTAGATGCGGAGTTTCTTTTCCTTTTGTAAGAATTGTTTTTCAACTTTCATTGTTCACCACTTTGCCTCTTGGTTTGCACTACCTCCTTTCTTGCTTTGTATTGTAATTCTTCCATGAGGCTGCAAGGAGGGAAGGGGTTACAATTGGCTCCCAATCTTATATTATGCAGGCCTGACCTAAAAACTTAAGAATCTCCATTGGTTTAATCACAAGAATGTCGCATGTAGGTCAGTGCACTGGAGCTAAGTACAGGCCACAGCGTGAAATGCCTATCATACTTCATACATTCCAGTGGGTTGCTATGTCTGCTGGCTAGAGCTAGCAGCCCAGCCCTGGCTATTGCTTTTAATTGCGGTTGTTGACTGTTAATCTCCCAATACAAGCTGGCAGCTTTGCTTAGTGCAACAATGTCTTTTGGTCATTCCAACCCCCATGAGAAGGGCTAGCTGCCCACACAATGGCTTTTTCTGTGGGCACTCCAATGCTGCAGATTAGTCTTCTAGAGAAAATTAGGTCTCCATCTCTCCTGCAATTCTAGAGTGATTGCAAAACTGAACTTTTTAAAAAGAGCTTTTTGATTCTTGGTGGGTGTTTTTTTGTGTATCTTGAAGGAGAACCATTTCTGCTAGATTTAAAAATGAAGTATTTTCCCAGTTGTTATAACTCTGTTCTTAGCATATGCTTTGGTGCATTTATTCTATTATTTCTTGCTTTAGGTCCCAGCTTTCTGGGAGAAAAACAGACTTAGAAGTGTTCTAAATAAATAATCTACCCTAAAGGCTGAGCGTAAAGAACTTCTCTTTCCAAGATGTTGATAAGAAATCTAACATTTCAGCTGTAGCTTGTAAATGGTAACCTTCCATGCCCACGTCAATCTGATATATGAGGTACTTAGAACACTATCAGCAGAGGGCAGCAAACAGCTTAGTAGAGTTCAGTGAAAGGCAGAACTGGCTCCAGCGTGGCCTTCCAGTGTGCCTGAATGGAAACTTCCACTACTTCCACTTCAGTGCCAAGTCAGAAGATAAATCTCTGGCATGTAAATGTTGAAAAGTTATTATGGGGTGAAGTCCCCCCCCCCCAAAAATTTATTACTTGAGATGTCCCTTATGTGACAGTTGAAAGAAAAACTGGCAGGCTAGAATTAGTGACAGTTGGCTGACTGAAGAGGTATGGGCATGGGAGAGGGGTTTTTTTGCCTTTTAAAATTTATATTCTGCTTTTCTCCCTCAGTCAGGACATTCAAAGCAGCTTAGAACATCATTCTCCCTCCATTTTCCCACAACAACGACCCTGTGAGGTAGGTTGAGCTGAGAGTGTGCGACGGGCCCAAGGTCGCCCAGCGAGCTTCCATGGCAGAAGCGCAGACTCGAACCTGGTTCTCCCAGATCCTTGCCCGGCGCTCTATCCACTACACCACCGCTGGCTCTGTGGGAAGTAGGCTGCCAAAGGGAGCAGCAGAGAAGTAAAAAATGGACATAGTGCAGTGGGAGAAGGAAAAGGTGGGACACGGACAGAATGTCCTTTGGTATGAAACATTCATACACTTTTAAATGGTTGCTCCCTTTAGGGTGAGGAGAGCGAAGCATCTAAAAGTACATGTAGCATGAGGAAAAAACCCCGTGGACATCCAACTGTGGACTGTGTGACAATATAGCACAAACTGGTCCCATCTGCTATAAAGCAGACGTGGGAACCAGTGAAAAAAAGTACCTAGTGATATGTCAGATCCAGAGAGACCAAGTGTGTGCTCACCTCTCCTCATCTCTCTAAAGAAAGTAGGCCTTTTCCAGAAGTAGAAGTGCTGCAAACCCCCCAGACTGGTCTTCTTTCCTCCTGTGGAAGATACCAAATCATCTTCAAAGCCACATCTAAAATTCTTGGCAGGCTCAGTCTAATTTTACCAAAACTGCCAACCAGAATTTGCTTCATGATCCATATACTTCCCAGCAATGATAGATTTAAAAAGTTCCCTTAGATTGTTTTACTTCTGTTTAGGTCTTCCAAGGCTGCAAGATCTTCTGCAAACATATTCATGGATGGTACGTTTCCTTATTACAGAGGTGACCAGAAAAACTGATTCCTGCTGATAGCTTTATTGAATATATAGAATAATCTTTGAATGATTCTTGTAAGAAACATTTCTCTGACATGCTTGTAACAGATGTGTGCAGAAGAACAGCATTTTAATCTAATTCCATGCTAATCACCTCAGGAGGAAGGAAGAGATTAAAACACTATTCAGGCTGCATCCTACAGGAAGAGATGTGTGTATTCAGTTAACAACAGATTGGTTTAGCACTGCATGAACCCATGTTAATTTAAGAAACAAACAATTAGAGTAGTTCCTCTCTTTAAAGAAAACAAGGCCCCTAAAGCTCAAATCTTGCCTGGAGCCTTACAAATGTAACTGTAATAACAGGACTGAGGGTGTCAACATACCTTGGACAAATTTATTTAGATTACTTTCTAACTATCACAAAATTTTTGTAGTTTAAAAGGAGGTTCTAATCCATCTTAAATCCTTTTCTCTGCTAATAGTATGCTGTAGTTTGGTGTAATTACTAGCTTGATTCTTCTAGTATGCTAATCATTTGCTGGAAATGGGATGGATCCTGTTTTGCAGGCTGGGTTTGGAAAGGATAGCTCAAGTGCCAGCAGCTCTGATGCTGATGTAATACTGACAAAGCTTTTCCTATTATCCTGAAGCCTCCATGATGGACAAGAGAATAACCATTTCTCTGCACTGAGAAAAGTGAAACTCATCAAACACTTCTATTGCTCAAGGAGGAAGTGACACAGACAAGAACAATGACAAACATATATAAAAAGCAAATTGGATTTTTAGATCCTTAAATGTTCCCTGTTGCTGTAAGAGAGCTACAGCTAGATGGAATCAAAGGCAGCAACTTTTGCTGGCCCCTTCTGGGCTTGCATGCCTTCTAGGAATGGTAGCAATGTCACTGGAAAAGGCAGCTGCGTAGCATCACTCCTGGACACTTCGTGTTCTCCCAAAGAAGCCTAAAGCAGTAGCTACTACAGAACACATCAACCTAGTAACAGTAAATTAAAGACTATTAAAATATATTCTGTTAATTCCTCTAAGTTTAAGAAATGTGCTTTATTTACATGGCTTAAATATTTTCACCTTCTCTGTCTGTACCTCTTGCACATCCAACTAATTTCATCCTTTTCCGCTTTTCATTCTTGCAAGCCAAAATAACTTTTGATCAGCTTCAATATTTTGCATGTTAATTTTTGTTAAGACTATGTTAACATGTTTCTTTATCCCACTACATTATTGTTCCTTAAAGAGAGAATATAACTGCCAACCCAGTGGTGGAAAAGCATCTGAGAAAACTGTTGCAGCATTTTCTAGACAGACAGAGCTATGCTCTTTGCTAGTTCTAGCTTCCACTGTGGCTGTAAGCATGAATCTAAAGGAGGCCATTGTGTTGATGCGATCTATGGTGCGTCTGAGCAAACTGCAGCAATTTGAAACCTTTTAGTGTCTTTCAAGAGCCTTTAGAATAGGGCCATGCTTGTTTGGCCAGTTAGCAAACAAGGAGGTGGACCAGTGATAACACTGGAAAGCAGCAGGTACTGGTACTGCATTAATATAATACACTTGCAGGAACTGGTGAAATTATCTTTTGGGTCAGTCTGGATAAGCTCAGCACTTGGTAAAGCATTCACTGCTGGAATGAAGACTTCAGAGTGACTAATCCACCTCTTTACTGAGAATGGACAAGCGCTCCAGCCCCCTGCCCAAAGCCAAAGCCCTTGGGTCCAAAATTCTTGGCGTAGCAGCCTATAGGAGAGAGGTGGAGAGAAACAATTAGTATTTGTGCAAAGAGTGGCTGTCACAGAGTGTGGGCTCAGGGAGGAACCAGAGCATTTAAAGGGCCTTTAAGTATCACTGAACAAGTATATTGGCTCCCACCAAGACTTGGACTCCTACTTCAGAATAAAACTTTCACACATAATGCCTATTACAGGTTACATTTTCCTCACAGTCCTGTTTTCTTCCCCAAAGACTGCAATCTACAGCAATTGCTGGGTAGAAAAATAAGAATTCTTAGAAGAAAAATTCAGAGGGGAAAAGGAAAATTCCCCCCCCCCCGCCCCCACTTTGTCCTCCACTACAGGTTTTTAGAAAAAGAAAACTGAGGATAAGTTGTAATTTGGCCCTCAGACATGCAAGGTAACAAAGCTGATATAAAAATGTGTCAGTGATTTCTGAGGGCTGAGAGTGGAGTAACTGCATATGACTAGACTAAGTCCTATTAGAAATTACCACCAGGTGGACACACTAAATCAGAAAAGAAAGGGATCACTCTGCTTTGCAATCACATTGAAAGGCAATAGCATAGGTAAGAATAGAATAAGAATTCAGGTTCTCCAGTGAGTATCTAAGGAACTGTTCACAGAACCTAACAGCATCCTTTGCAACCATTTTGCATTTTAGCCCTCTGCAAGCATCTATGCATTTGCATCCCACTTGGCAGCTGCCTGGTAACCTATCAACCAACCTAAGCAAGGTATCCTAAAATACATACCTTTGCAGTAGATTTCACCATCCTTATCAGCCAAAGTAGTAGACTCCAAGCCTTTGCCACACTTTGCACATCGGAAACAAGATTTGTGCCATGACTGAGGACAACACAGGGAACAGTTATTACAGTGCACGCAGTATCAGTTAAAGGATTCACATGTAGGTGGATCTCCTATACTATATATTTGCTTAGTGCCAGTTATACTGCTTTCATCATAACTTATTGCAAGGGGTTCCAGAGGTCGCCCTTATAATACAAATTAAGTACATATATAGATCCACAACTCTCCTCAGTACCTAGACATAATTAATTGGGTTTTTATCTAAAAAAGATTGTGCCACAGGAGCCAGTTAGCTGCTGAGGTGCCAAAGGACTCTGTCTTCTTTCCATGAAAGACTAGCATGGCATTTGATGGAATTTATTTTCAGAGAAAAAATGGAAGACGTGAAACTGAAGCTAAGGTGCACTTAGATATTTTCAGTCCACATTTCTCCCTGCCACCCCCAGACCAATATTTTAAGGACCCCAGGCCTGTTTTCTTTCATTTAACCAGTTTCCTGGGCAACAGAAGAGACTGAGGAAGGAGGCAGCTATCCCAAGCTAGGACCAGATTTTAACTTAAAATGGGTACGAATCGAAATACAAAGCAATTTTTGTGACAAATCAGGCCGTTTTGTGTGTTGCAAAGCCATGTTTTGTGGGGCTGCGGTTTTCACAAAATCTATTACTTTTTGGCCCATTTCATTAGATTCGTGAACAATTTATAATTTCAGACAGGCTGGCACCAATCCATTGATTCTGTAGACAACAATGGGCCCAGACCTTTTGTTGCTATTGGAAACCCCAATCATAGGCTACTTTCCCTTGATAGGCAGCTCTCCTAGCCATCTGGAGAGCTTCCTTTCTGCCCTATACAGTGAGGAACAAGGGGTTAATCCCATGGGCAACCAAGGAGGTGGGCCTTCTGTAGCCATGGGCACACCAATCTCACCCCTCCAAACCCTGTTAGGCAGGTCCGTCAGCCAGCTACAGACCTCCTGTTCTGCTGTATGTCCGGGTTTGTTATAAAAGGCAACTCTCTCTGCCTTGTGCTTTTCAGTCCCAGTAGACAGAGGGAGAGGGAGGACCTGTTGCTGGGATTGGAGTGAGAGTGTTGAATTGTGCTTTTGGCTGCTGCTGCTTTAAAGGAGACTGAAAGAAGCCTCTTATTTCCAGCTCTTGGCCTTGCTATGGGAAGGTTGTTGGGTGAGGGTGCCTGACCCAGCAACTCCTGGTCCCCGTTTCAGTCAAACACTCTGGCAGCACTTGCCTCCTGGTCAACATATTACCAACTTGGCCAAACTGGGAGGGTGGGTGGAGGAGAACCTGCTGAAGTCTCCCTGCAACTTTGGCATCTCTGGGTGAAGGGGGCCATCGAAATGCCTCTGGTTCTGACAAATCACGAAACTAACGAATCATTTTGTGAAACAGGTCAATTTCATGAAAATTCATGGTTTGTGATTTGTGAAACATGACGAAACATGAACCTCACGTTTCAGTTTTTTTCCATTCCGTGCTCATGTCTAATTTTAAGTAGAGCTTTACAGCAGTCTGTCCAGTCATGCCAATTGGATTCTCTGGTTTGACATTTATTTATTTAGAATATTTCTAAGCTGCTTTTTCAGAGCCCTGCTCAAGGCAACTTACAATTAAAAACTGCAGTATATAAAAAGCAAGCCATTACTTTGGTTTTAACATGGATTCTCTGGTTTGCTTCTGTTGGGCTTATTGGTTCTGTTTGCATTTGGAGGCTTTTCTGGCCAGTAGTTGCTCTTGTGCATTTGGCTATTGTCTTCTTTGCCCAGAGAAAGCTGGTGCACCTTTTGGGGTGCAATCTCTCTAAAATCTGGGGTGGGAGTCTTGAGAGGACAGGTAGAAGTAGGTCCCTGCCAAATTTGGTGCATTTTGCTTGCAAAATGCCACCCCCAGACAGCTCTCCTAGCTTTCCTCATAGGGAATAATGGAGATTGGAGGTGGCTGGGGGTACCTTCTTTCGGGTGGGGCATAAAATGGTGCCTCTGAAGTCCAATCTTCATGAAACTTTGGAGGTCTTGAGAGGACAGGTAAGAGTAGGTCCCCTGTAAATTTGGTAAAATTTGGCCTTAAAATGACCCCCCTGGGCCCCTGGAAAGGCCCGAACCATGTTTTCCATTGGAAACAATGGCCAAATTTTACCAATTTTGCTTCCTATTGCTGAGCCAAATTGGGAATGCCGATTTTTTTCTCGATTCAGCTTTAATGAGCCAAATCAGCCAATTTTTGCATACCTCTACTAAATTCCCTGAAATTTTGTGCCCTTTGCTTGAAAAATAGGCACTCCAGCCCTCTCCCCACCAAAGTCCTCCCAGACTAGAAAAAATTCAGAATTCTACCCCCACCCCCCAAAATCCAAAGCAGTGTCACCCCAAAGACTCCAGAATACGAGTATGAAACCTGTTTCCAAAATCTGAGTCCAAAAAGTACTGATTTTATGTATCTTCCAATTAATGTATAGTTGGGGAAAATGCATGACATCACTGCAGTACCACGACCTCCCCCCAAGTCAAGTTCAAGGTGGAATAGAACCAGGAAACACATTTTTTCTTCTCAAGCTACACAATAATGGGAAATGAGGGAGGAGACTGCAATTAATTGTACCTCTTTTTAACATGTGTTCAGAACCACCCCCCCCCCCAAAGTTCCTGCTACCCACCAACACCAAGCCCTTACCTTTCCAGCTCCAACCACCTTCTCGGCAGCATACACAGCCTGACCACAGCGGGGACAGCCATCAGCACCTCCCACTTTCTGTGCTATCTTGGAGGTGTTGGGGTTGTTGGTGGGATAATGGGGCTGCTGCCTGTGGAATCCAGACAGGGAAACAGTCATTCCGTGAGCTGTTGCAGACAAGGAGAGTATTTGGGACAGCCCGTTTAAATTATAACTGGGGGTGGGAGAAATCTATCCAGACACTGAGGGTAGTAAGGTATACCTGAGTGGTTCAGGGTGAGAGAGATCTTAATCTTTCATTACTGAATGGAAGCTCAAACAAAGCTCCATGATCATCTGAATGAAGCCACTGAATCTATTTGCAACGGACTCAGCAAGATAATCCTAACTGCAAGTTCACACAGCAGCAATCAAAGACAAAAGCCTAAAGTGGATGCAAACCAGTCATTTTCTGTAAAAAAACAGCTTGCATTACAGAAGGTATCTGGAACTAAATTCATGAGTCATTTTTCCTGGTGGTGTAGACTAAGGATAGGCTTGGTTCTGCGGCTGCATTGTCCAAGACACTGATTGAATACACTTTTCAAGGTCTAACCTTAAGTTGTTTCCAAAGCATTTGAGTCTCTCTTAGGCCCCAGCCAGAAGCGATGACAGCACAATCCTCCCTCCTTTTGCCCCCAAACTGTCTTCCACACCCCCAGCCACACATCTTCTGATGAAGCTTGCTTCAGGTGTTAGGCGTTTGGCTGGGGAAAATGTGACGAGGAGAAAAGCAGCAACAGAGTTCAGCTCTCTTTCCCTGCCGAGCTCTTCTGACTGTTAAAAACCACTTCCTACAACTATGTACCAGATCTGTATGGGTTTGCATCTTAATGTAATAGGGCTTTGGTTTAAGCTGACATTTGGGACCCAGAATTAACTTGGAAACAAATAAGTGTTACAAGATTGTTTTGCTTTAAACTGGATTTTTTTCTAGATAATCATACTTTCATTTTAAAAGCAGTTTGGGGTCAGCACAAACTTTGAATTCCATGGATTTTTCTAGTAGCAGCACCACTTTGTGACTAAGCATGAATAAAATCTTTGTCTACTAATTATGGCAGAAGAATTTTTTTTCTCAGTAAGATGCAGAAAAAAAAAGATGAAGATGTCAACTCACTCTTCATGTTTGATCCCCAGTCCTTCTCCCTTGTCCATGCTTAAGGTCCCTGCTCCCTGTCCAAATCCATAACCTTTAGGCCCATACTTCTTGCCATAACATGACTTGCAGTAGATCTCTTCTCCATGTACAGCCACTGTTGTGCTGTCCAAGTTCTTCTTACAAACCACTACAAAAATAAGAGACACGCAAACATTTATTCATGAGTTCAGAGAACAGACGTGATATCTAAATAGGTGACTTAGGAAGATTTCTGAGTAGCCATTAAACTTCAGCACATATGGGGTTAATTGAATGTTGGGTTTCAATAACATTGCATCCAGATCTTCCTTTTTTATACACTGACCTTTCAAGTGACAACTTCTTCATAAAGAAAAGCTGTCAGGGAGGATACACAAAATCAGCAAGTTGCCGATCAAAAAAAAAGAAACAGCTAAGACAATCACGAGGCAAAATTTATAGGTGGTATAAAAGATTCAGTCAAAATCAGTCTTCAGTAATTAGCCCATCAGGTGCAATATTTCAGAGTGGATACAATAACTAAAGGTGACTTTATAATTTGGTCAGTCCAGAAAGTACATACCTTACAAATTTTATGCACAGGCAGACAGTAACCACACTCAGACATGGGCTTAAGGTGCAAAGAGTTGTCAAGAAATCCAGCTACCTAATCAAATTATTAAGTTTGTCAGGAGTGCAGATCTTTTGAATCATCCTGTGCTTAGCATTATCACTAACCGTGTTCACACATTACAGTGAATGCCTGTGCATCTGTTTGTAAAGAAGAGCCAATGCACGTCCACTTTCCAAATGAAACTAGGGACCAGTACAAAGATAAATGTGGGGCTTGAATCACACATCCAGCTGTATACGCCCTGAATAAGAATTACTCAGTGCACATATAAAGAAAAATCAAGTTGTACACAGTTTGTATATGTTCACTGTCACTTGTGAACAAGGCTACTGTCTTCATGGCTATGCAAGCACACTGTCCTCTTTAAACACATGTTACAGCTTGAGCATAGTTATGGAGTTTATCCTAGTGTAGTCTCTGACTCTAGGATGTAAGCAAGAGAAATAATAGCCCCAGATGGTGGGTGGGATAAAGATGACAATGATAATGGATGAGGGACAGGCTGAAGTTATAACCAGCTGTTCAAGCAGCCAAGAGTCATCTTCTAATTTTCAGTACCTTCTACTTTCAAAGGATTTTTCAAAAAGTCTTTGCGTTCAATAATGATCTTGTGGCTGCCAACAGAATAAACCTTCATCCAGCTCAACCTTTAAAGCCTCAAGAAAGGACAGCATGCCTCATTGCTAGAAGAAAAATGTCTTGCTCTTCAAAAATGCACAAACAAACACAGCATGTTCCCTTAGGAATGCCACAGTAGCAACAGGCGCTCTACCTTGTTACCAAATATGGGACACTGAAGGCTGCACTTCCTCTCCTTATTACCCAATATGGTGCTTTTCTTTTCTGACTGGCTTATGCCTCTGATGACAGAATTAACATGGGAGGAAATGAGGATGCCCAGTCATGAAAGGAAGACTGCTTGAAAACTCTTGTCCAGAAGAACTAGCTAACACTTTCCTAGTCAATCTGGAACAGGGTTCTGCAATTGCTTAGTGCAGATGCCTTGTAAATCACTTTCATTCAGGTGCCACTAAATCAGTGGGGATGCCTCTTAGGCCAGCCTAACCAACCCAAGGGAGGTAAGCTTTGATCAAAGAGATTTCATTTTATTTTGCCTGGCAATTATCTTTTATTACAATCCTGCCCACCTGCACTCTTCTGACAAAATACAAGATTTCTCTAGTCCTTTCTACAAATGTCAGGACACTGCCAATTTTTTTTTTTGCTTAGAAAACTGGTGCCTTTGAATGCAGGCCTTGAGCTACAAAGCTGTGATGCATACATCAGAGCTCAGAAAATCTCAAAGGCCTACCTCTCTCCAGGACAGCTGTTAGGTCTAAAAGAATTTGGTGTTGCAATCTACCACTTATTTATACTTCTGTCTTCTACAACTGAGTCACTACTGCACTGTGTTCCTGTTGTCTTAAGAACTGATTCAACACTGATATGTTGCCATTACTCTTGGTCAGAGTAAATGTGATCAAGGTTACCAAGTGGACAGGAAAAAAAATGTTCTGTTCCTTTAACAGAGGTTTAATGAGTGGAAATGAAGCTGGTTAAACAATATTAAGTGCTAACTGCTTGCAATTCAAATTGATATTAAAGGGACAGCTAGAGGGGCCAGTCTATAATTTGGCAACCATGAATGTGGTCCATTTCCAGTAACTGCCCAGGAAAGTTGATCAGTTTAGGAAATTTCTCTGTGCAATGAGAAGCCAGAGTCTGAATCTCATTTTGTACATTTGTACAGTTAGTAACAGTTATATACATTTTTAAATTTAATTAAGGCCTTCCTGTTTTGTTAAGTTCTTACAATTGATTATTTATGAAGATTCTGAGTAGTTTTTATCTTTGGCTTTACTTGATATTCTACATTGTTTGCATTGTTTTAATTACTGTATACTACTTTGTATATTTGAATTGAGGAGCAGGTAGCGTAAACATTTCATAAATAAGTAATGGGACAATGTTATCCCTCTCTAGCTTGCATCACATTCTGATCTTATGGTTTAGATTTTTTTGGTACACCTTGGGCAATACACTTTTTGAAAGGCTAAATATGCATAACTGTTTATACTGACAATTAGAACAATAAAAAATGGCAGTTTCAGGGGGCAAAGATAAGAAGTTGCAAGCTCGAGACAGATCGACCCATCATGAAAGCAGAGAGAGGTTTGTTCCAATGCATTTCCAAGTTATTGCAGAGGCATGAAAGGTTCTTGGCCCCTTCCTGGTCATGTACATATTTTAGAGAGTTATGTACTGCAGTCCAAGCTCTGCTCATGACCTGAGTTCGATCCTGGCAGAAGCCGGGTTCACATAGCTGGCTCAAGGTTGACTCAGCCTTCCATCCTTCCAAGGTTGGTAAAATGAATACCCAGTTTCCTGGGGGTAAAGTATAGATGACTGGGAAAGGCAATGGCAAACCACCCCGTAACAAAAATCTGCCAAGAAAACATGATGCGATGTTCCCCCATGGGTCAGTAATGACTCGGTGCTTGCACAGGGGACTACTTTTACCTTTTTTCCCCCTTCTCCTAACAGCCACAGAATTCACAGAAGAAAATTGCTATAAATAATACAATTATTTATTATTTAATTATTTGTATACTTGTTTTTTTCCTGCTTCTGTTGTGGTTTGTAATAAAAAACTGACTGACTATAAACTATACATGCCTTTTTAAATGTATAAACCTGCCCTTTTCTAATGCATTGCAGTTCTGCTGCTGGCTACATGCCACATACCTGAATTTCCCTAACCCAATATTGGGAAAAAAATAGCTGGTATAAACACAGACATTTGAGAACGAAGGGTTTAGTGTTTCACTGGAGCCAAACTAGATAAGCCAGGAGGAGCCACCTATGTTAACTCTTGTATCTGCCTCATACATACTGACAGTTGGGAACAGAAAATCTAATTTTAGTACAAAAAATGCATGCAGGGCTGGAGACCCAAACCCTGCCTTCTGGCCAGGCTCCATTATTTTCAACATTCCACTCTCCCCCCCCCCCCCAGTTCCATCCCAGTTCACTTTTGCTGCAAAAATTAGATGTTCCCCTAAATGCACCATTTGTAGACTCAGTACCTGCCTGTGATAGCCCAGGTGAATGATAACTGTCTTTGTCCCCATCACATCTAGTTCAGTTGAGGACCTAAGATATAGACTCAGGCAACAGAAATTGGTACATATAAGAACAGACTGCACTAAAGGACAACATAATTTTTTTACTGCTTCATGTCTGCAATTAAATAGTCTGGTTTACATTCCAGAGTTGCTGTTGAACTAGGACCAAAGAGCTCAATTAAGAGGGGACTGTTTCTTCAGCACTTTCAGAGATTAGAAGGTCTCCTCTCACTAGTCAATGTTTAGTTTACTAAGAACCAAAACAAGCATTAGCACATATGAGATTCTCAAAGAGAGAACATGGAATTGAGAGAAATCTGCAGGCCTATGCCATATAAACAGACGGATGTAGCACTTGTACCAAGATAAGCCAATGTAGGATGCAGTATGGAGCAGCCGCACAAGAGCAACAAAAGCCTTTTCATTGAAAAACAAAAACAACTCAACACCAGCTGGCCAAAGAGGCTGTGTGCAAACTGCAGCTTCACAGGCAGCCTTCTGACCAGGGCAAGTGTCTGGCTATGAATCTGCTGTCAAATCACACAGGAGTGACAGTGAGAGAGCAAGAGCAACTCATCACCTTTCTCCCCAATGAGGACCCAAAGTGCCTTACATTACTTTCCTCTCCTCTATTTTAGCCTCACAACAAACCTGTGAGGTACATTAGGCAGGCAGTATGCAACTGGTTGTTACAGTCCAGGGCACCCCGCCCTGGGAGAGAAGAGATGGAGCAGGGGCACAGCTAGAAGGAAGGCAGCAGCCCAGTTAGAGCCAACAAAAGCAATGGAAGAGCAGTCGGGGGAAGGCCACCCAGTACTAGCTCCCTAAGAAGAAAAGGACTTCTTTGGAGGCCTCTTTGAGAAGAGAGGTAGGAGCAGGAAAGATGGAACTGTGAGAGGCCTGGAGAAGAGGGATAAAAGGCCCCAGAAGAAGGTGGTAAGGGAGGCAGCTGGTTGTAATCTGGGAAGGAGTAGCAGGCAGTTAGGCTTACACGTGACCTGACCAATCTTCAGGTGCCATTCCTGGCCCAGAGGAAAACCAGAAGGAACTTTCCCCACCTGATCAAGTAGACTGGCTCCTCCCTAGCTTAACCCTGCAGAAAGGGTGTATCAGCTAGGACAGGAGGCTGAAGGAGGACTCATGCTGGGAAATTGCCCCAGCACCTAGGTGTGAACAGGTGGAGATGATGAGATATGAACTGGCTAGGCTACAGGGTGGTTTTAACTACTAGAACTAGCACTGTAAAGCTAAGCAATTAAAGTGCAACTGTTACATTTCTGGTACGTTAACTTGTCTTTTTCACTGGGGAAAGAAGCTGGTACCCCACCCCTGCCACTGGAAGAATGAGGCCCCTAACCCTGAAGGCTTCATACTTGCCCACAGTCACCAAGCATGCAGAGTGGAGATTCAAAGCAGGATCTCACAAATTTTCGTCTGACCCTCTAACCACGATGCTACACTTACCTAGATTGGGATTACTTGCAGTGTGATGAATGGGAAGAGTAGTACTACAAACATGATTGTACATATGATTCCAGAGACAAATAGGATCTAAATTATGTAGATGTCTGTTATTGCATTAAAACAGGAGCCCTGTGGCATTTTAAAGATTACCTAGTTTTTATTTTTGCACAAATTTTCTTGAATTAGAGTCCATTTCATAAGGTGCAAGAGCTCTAGTCCCCAAAACTATATGAGAATGAACATTTTATAGAATAAAAATTTGTGGGTTTGGGGGAGGTTGCTCCAACAGATGGACACAGCTAACCCTCTGGAGTATGGATCATGTTGACAAGAGTAAAAATCTGGGTACTGCATGTCTGAAGAAGCTAGCTGTGACTCAGGAAAGCTTATGTTAAAATAAGTTTAGTTAGTCTTAAAGATGCCACTTGATTTCTGTCTTACTTTGCTACAATAGACTTAACACAGTTACTCTCTGGCAAATATTTCCGTGACAACAGAAAAGAACAGAGATGCTGCCCCATGGACTGAGATACTCACTGCACAAAAAGCAGGATTTGTGGAAACTGTTGCCTTCGCATTGTACCTCTTCGGCAAAGTACACTGTTTTCTGGCACACGCCACATTTTTTTCCTCCTCCCCAATTTGGCATCCTGTAAAGGGACAAGTGTGAACAATGTAATTGCCAAAAGACAAATTAAGACAGGAAAAGAACATTGGACCAAAGTACCAGTTGTCAAGAGAACAATTAAAGAACCTGTAAAGGCACAGGAGGCATCATCATCCTGCAAGAGCCTGGGAAAAAATAAAGCTCAGCATGTCTTCCTGGTGTGACATCAAACTCCTGTAGCGTAGGCCGTGGCTGGAAAAGAGAGCTCACATACCCCTATAATCTGGTATATGTCCACACTATTCACATTCTCTTTTGGTTTGTTCCTTATCTTTCATTTTCTGCTTCATTTTCCTTCTTGTTTCTGTTATTTTCTGTGTGCATTTCAAAACACAAGTGGAAGGTAAGCCCTGGAATAAGAAAAGGATCAGATGGCAGGTTGCCTCATGTCCTTACCTGGTAGTACCCTCCCTCTGTCAGCTGGTAGTTACTCATTAACTCTACAAATCCTAACATGCTTTATCTGTTATAGAGGTAGGCAAGTATATTATGGTCTGTTGAGTTTAGTGGGCTGCAGGCATGCAATAGACAGAGTTACATTCACATCCCATTTGGGGTCAAAGATACCTTCATGCAGCTCCCTGTTTTTCATGCCTAGCTTCTGTTTTAAGAATTTAGTAGAGGAAGAACATTGATAGTGTGATAATATGAAATGCCACGTGTCTTTTCTCTGTCTGCAGGAGATATTTAGTAGATATTGGGGGGGGGGCAGGATCAAGGGCGTTACCTACTCTGTATAATGTGAACATTGTTGCTTTGTGCAAAGTGCAGGAATTTCACAATATGTTTGAAATAGTGGATTTCTATAGATACCCACATTCCATGACGTTTGTATTTGGGAATGAAGATTAAGGGGAAAGATGCAAGAGTACCAGGTTGCAATTAAAACCCCCAATGATGCGGAGATAAGGCAGGGCTTCTCTTACTCGGTCCTTTTGCCTATCTTCCTTTCATGCCTGTTGTAGCAAGCAGGACTTCTCCAGGGGAGGAAGAAGGTGTACACAAAAGACAGAGAAAAATGGATGGGAGCTGCTGCTTCTCCTCCTTCATAGGAATTGGCAAAATGCATAGGAACAGGCAAAATGCAAAGGGCAACCTGGAAAAATCTATTCACTTAGTTTTGCAAAATCTGGGGCTCACTGTATCCAACACGTGTCCAAAGTCATCATGGGGACTAAGTTTTCTGCAAAATAACTAGCCTCTTCCTTTACTTTGGATGCAGCAAGGTAGCACAGAGCCAATGAAACCAGTTTGAATTCAAGGTGTTAACAAGCCTAACTTTAATTGCAGTAAACTCCTGGGATGTGAGTGCAAGAGCAGTATTGCACTAACAGTCTACCTTCCATGGTCCACATAAATCCATCAGTTCCCCATAAAAAAAGAGATAATGAAACTGAAGGTGTGGTTAGACAGATGGAGCCAGAGCAAAAAAAAAAAAAAATTAGATAAGGAACATTGAGCAAGGCAGCGCATGGCTTGAGAACTCAGAAAGCCTGGCCCTCATCTCCTGAATGAGTAATAAATCAAACTGACAGTATGTACCAGATGCAGAATAGCCTTTACATCTCTCTAGGTAGAGGTTTAAAAAAAATCCTCAGCCTTCAAGCAAAAGACCAGTTAGTAAACCAGTAACTCTATGGCAGAGGAATGAGCAGTTACCCTTGCTCCCACTATGTCCCTCAGGGGGGGAAAAGGGACACTCTTCAGAAGCTTTATTTGCACAATTCCATTCTCTCTTCTTCCCCCAAAAGTGAGGAGGACAAAATCACACAAACTGGGACTCCAGGCAGAGTACCTGCAGCCTGCCTTATTCCTTTTTTTATGAAAGAGATATTGTAACACACAGAATTGCCACTTTTCCCCCAGCAGGATTCCGGCACCTTTCAAATGAGTGTGTTCTACAATTAAAGCATGCATACACCAATCCAACTATAATCAACAGATCTAATTCTCAATGTGGCCTCATGTGGATACTTAAATCTGGAGATTAGGGCCATGGACCAACAAGACACATATTTCTACAAACTTGAGATAAGACCCAGGTTTGCAGAAAAATCTGAAGTCTAAAAAATATGGGGTGGGTGGGTAAATACCCCCCCATAATAAAAGCAGCACCTGCAGCTTTAAGAAGTAAAAGCCCTCTCAGTGGCTACTACTAGGCAACCACAACAATATTGCCAGTCTTCAAGCCTTGGTTTCTGTCATTAAAAAGCTGGGGGAGGGCCCATTGAAGGACTTATCAGGGCCAGGTCCACCAGCAGATACCAGATGACTTGATACCATCTGACTTGCATGACTCTCCCAGAATGAACTGTTTTCTACTATTCAACAGCAGCTACCCCACAAAAGCCAGTGTGTGTAATGGTTAGAGTTTCAGAGAAGGATCTGGGAGAACCAGGCTCCAATCCCCCACTCTGCCATGGAAGGTCACTGGATACCCTTGGTCCAGTCACATATACTCAGCCTAAGCTATCATGCAAGGTTTTTTGTGAGGATAAGATGGAGGAGAGAAGAATGATGTAAATTAATTTAGGTCCCCCATTGTAGAGAAAAGTGGGATATAAATGAAGTATATAATAAATATAGCTGAAGATGGAGAGAAGATAAAAGGTAGGAGGGTTGGTGGAAGAATAAAAGGAAGCAGGGAAAGGCAGGAATATGGGGGCTGCTGGGAGAAGGAAAAGAGGAAACAGTATGGGGAGGGGATGGAAGGGAAAGTGAAGTGCCGACTTTAGTGACAAGTTACATATACTTGTTAGTAGATCAACAATTCCATATCTGAGTTCTTTAAGAAACCTTGGATGTATGCCACTGGGACCTGCAGACTTACTGGCTTTTAGTTTGTCTAGTAGTCCTAGAACTTCATCTCTTGTCACCTCAATTTGACTCAAATACAACAGCTAAAGCCAATAGAAACCATAAAACATCTAAGGTTATGTGAATAACTCTGGCACTTCCTTTCCTTGAAGGGCTTGCATGCCTTTAATAGCTGAGTGACAGGCAGACATCTCTATCCTTATACATCCATATTAGGAGAAGGTTGGCATTCTGGCCACTATGCGGGTGGTCAAGGCAAGATGCTCTTCCAAAAGAAAAAAGAAAAAAAAAGGAGCAAGGCCATGCAGGAGTGAGGCAAGTCTGAAATGAAGTAAATCAGGGCATCTGCAGCAATCAGGACCAAGAAGGACAGAGCTCTCAGACCCTGAATATTTCTGTAGGAAAGAAAATCTTCACAGATTCAGCATTCTCTATTCCAGTGTGACAAACTGCATCTATTGAGATCCCCCTCTTCTGTTCAACTTCAAGGCCCAGAAGCTCTCTCCATGTATGCATTCACTGTCTGCCTAATGTTGTTTTCAGTCACATCGCCCCAAGCACAGTAGCCCACACTGACTCACAAGCATGCCTTCTCAATAGCGCACTGCCAACCCTGCCTGAAATGCACTGGCAGAGCTCCAAGTGATTGTTTTGCCTGAGCATTTCAGCCATTTCAGGAAATTTCCCTTCAAAACTGTAGACTGGACTCAGGATTGGGGGATTTGCTATCTGGTGATCAGAATATCCCCACTTTTCCTCAGCCATCCTGCACCACAACATCCCCTTCTCAGTATCTTGTAGATTAGCTTTCTGTGCTCTGAATTCCCTCCCCCTCTGCCAAACCATTCCAGCTGGGAATCTTGGATTTCCTTAAAAGGAGATGTGGCTCAGTCTCTCTCATTTTTTTCTGTTGGGGTAGGAGCCCAGTAAATTACGCAGGAGGGAGGCCAGCTCAGGCTTTCAAAGAGAAGGGAGTGTCCCTAAAGAACAGTTTGTTTCAGATGTACAATAGCCACTATGGACCTATACCAAAGTAACCCAACTGCTACAGATTGGCACAGAAGAAACCGACTCCAGAACCATGGTGGTCAGCTTCCCCCCTACAATCTTCCATAGTTGTGCCAAAAAGAGCATTTCATTCAAGCACAGCTCTTCTCATGGTAAATTGCATTAGACAGAATTTCCTCTTCAGACTGTGACTGGTCTAGCTGCTGACTGGCAACCCAGAGCATCCTCCAGCTCCCTAAAGTATTTTTCTGGAGAAGCAGCCTGGATTATAACAAATATGCCATGTAAAAGGCACTTGGTAGGTGGGAAATTCTTGACGTGTACTTTACACAGAACACATTCATGATGCAAACAGAATCCAAGTGAGCCTTCTTTGTCTAACCAAAACTCATCATGGAGAGGAGATTCATTATTAGCCAGAGAATGTATGTGTAATTAGTATGCACAAAACAGAGCATACTATGAGTTGAAGCAAGGTTCAACGTTTTCAGGGATCCCAAGTTGAAACTGAATCCACCCAGTGTGGAGCTGACCCAGCACTAACTGCATTCTGTGCCTAATTAGAAAAAAATTAGGAAAACCACAGGAAGGTGGCACTGAAAATGCCACACACACTGCCCAAAATTAAGAATCAACACTAAATTGCCATTGTATAATGCCCATGATATATTAGGCTTAGTATTTGCAGAAGGAATACAAACTAGAGATCTGCACCCAAGGATTTATTTGATTAATATTAATTTGAGAGTAGCCACACACCTATTTGCCTTTGCCACTCCTTGCCTGTCCACTCTTTCCCTATCATTATCATGTAAACTCTTGTTCTTGGGAACTCTGTGATATTTTTAAGATGGACTTTTCTATTACTTCTCAGAAGCTGCTTTGCACATCAGCATTCTAGCATCAAATGTCTTCATACTGTGTAGTTAAGAATGGTTATGGTTATCTCATAATGTCACAGAAACTCAGTTAATGTTGGGAGGGGCTTATGGGCAACGGGTGGTCTTATCCTATAAACGGCATAAAGCCTACAGGACTGCTTGGGGGGATTGGAGAGATGGGAATGAGCCATGTTCATTGTGTGTCTGGATTACAGGATCCACATTACTAGATCTATATTCTGCAAAGACCTTCTCAAATTGAGAAAAGCATACCAGTGACGAGAGGTATACTTGTTTAGCCTAGAAAACAGGGCCCCTGTGTGGGCCAGATATAATTCCACTGTATGTATTAGAGAAGTTGACTTGTCAATATTAAACAGGTTAAAGAAGACCATAGGCTCAAGATAGAACCAGGAACTGTAAAAGTAAAGGGTGAACTGCTGATAGCTGTCAGGAGTTAGAGGCATGCCAAATAACAATGTTCAACCCTGGGTATTTGAGGTTTAGGCCACTAAAAACTGCCGACCAGAGACAAATTAAGGGATGGCATCTACTGAAAATTTATGTCTAGCACAAGTAATCTATGGAATCAATATTGTTGCTGGATATTGAAGCAAAGGGAACATGGGGAATTGAGACATGTTAGTGGGAAGCCCTCAGTTTGCTAGATTACAGAATTATCTGGCCAGGATACTTAAGTTCATAGTCACATTTGAACCTATATGACCTCATTTTCCAGGTCTTTACACTATGTTGATTGCATCACTAAATTCAAAGGCCTAATTCAGTAACAGCAAAAAAGCATGTAACTGGATCAGATGTATGTAACTTGCAGTGTCATCTGTAACAGAGTTATACCTTTCTAAATCTATTAAAGTCAATGAACTTAGAAGGGCGTGTAACTGCTCAGGATTGCAAAGTTTAAATTTTAAAGTTATACATCTACAGACTGTTAACCAGAATGATTAGGGAAGTAAGTGGACTATTGCAGATTTTCTGAGAATTAATACAGGAAACCGGCCCATGTAGAAGTGAAAGACAAAAATAATTGATCTAATAATTCTGCATGTGAGGCATTGAACAGTGAGGATATTCAATAATTATACAGTGAAAACCTAAGCAGAGTTCCACTCCCTCCCCACAGGACTTAGTAGGGTGCAATCTCTGCTTAGGATTGCACTGATAAGAGTATTACATATGAAAAATCAAGCCAGACTTGTAATCAATCTTAGATATTGGCTTCATTCAGCAACTGTTATATGCTGAGAGAATTAAGTTAAAAACTGGAACATGTAGACAAAATTTGGGATGAGGGCTTTAAACACAAACAAAAGAAGTATGCACGGAGAAACTCAGACACTTGAGCTGATATAACACTAACATAATAAAACACGGAAACGTTGAAAAGCAACTATACATCAAGCTTCCTTCAAGGCCTTCAAATTAGTCCAGAATAACAGAAGTTATTTCTTGGAGAATTGCCCTGGCGCAGTGATAGCTTTGCATGCAAAAGGTCCCAGGTTCAATTCCTGGCATCTTCACCTAAAAGGATCAGGTCACAGATCATGTGAAAGACCTCTGCATGAGACCCTGGAGAGCTGCTGCCAGTCAGACAATGACCTTGATGGAAGCTTCATCTTTCTGCTTCAAGGACATCAATTTATACCCTCTCCCCAAAAGCTGTTTTATACTGCCATATAGTTTGGGTCATGGACCATTTGTTTGGCATCTGCACAAGGTCTCTGAGTATATTGCCCTTGGAGGATGGAGACAGAGAGGCACCTGTATAAATTATACATCCTGGAACTAAACAAGGTCACATAAGCAAAGCCTTGTGATCCATCCTCTTAATAAAAACATGAATGACTTTATTAAGTTTCATTCTTAAAACCAGTTTGGTATGACAAATGGCTATGTATGATGGGGGGAAGAGATGTCATAAACTAAGATGTCATAAACTAAGGAAGCAGATTCAGGGTCTGTGTAGATAATAGATGCATGGTTTTTATATTTGTCAAGCTGTTAATCTTTCAGTGACACTCTTTCTTATAATGTATAGTTGTCAAGACTCTGTAACCAGAGAGCAGAAACATGTTAAATTTCCCAGAAATTGACAGATAGGAAACACCTGAAAACACGGTCAGGATATTGGTGCAATTAAGAAAGCACAACCACAAAAGGGCAACAAAAACAGTGAGTCGGATGTAGCATTAACTTTCCACCCATTAATCAAACACGCACATCAGAGATATGGTCTCAGCAGGAAATGGACTAAGCAAGACTAATTTTTCTACTATTAAATCTGAAGGTCAGAAATTAAATCTTACTTTAAAAATTATATCCTTGAAAACCTTTTTGCAACAAAACTGGTAGAAAACAAGAGAAATAAAATAGGATACTGGGCAATTGTTCATAAACTGGAAATATGACATTCCTACCTTACCCACAATATCCTTAAACAATGTGAAAAATTGCAAGTGCTCAGACTTTTCCCTACTCTGTGTTAGGGAGCAGGCTTATGTTTGATTTTCATTCATTGCTTTCAGTTCTTGAATTCTCCAATAAAGAATGACCAGAACACATGATTTAGAAATGGGTAAGTGCTGTTTTCTGTATGAATCGTCACTGGAGAATGGTGTGTGTGGGGGGGGGCGGGAATCACTCTTTTATAACCTTGCTTGTGAGTGTGATGGTCTCCAACACAGTGGTAGAGCTCAAGTTTTATATGCAGAAGATCCCAGGTTCAGTTCCTGGCAAATCCTTAAAGGCTCTTGAATAGCAGGACTGACTCTATGAATACATCATATTGAGCTAGCTGGACCAGAAGTTTAAAGCAGTTTCTATGCTCAGTAACATGGCTAAAGATTATGTGGCAATTAATTGCAATGCATGAGCTTGAAAGTGCTCCCTTAGTAGCACTTGGATTAGTTTCTAGCAGGCTCAGCCAATGTGTAGTCTCCAACAGTGCTTTTACAACTACTGCCTGGTAGTCTGGAATGCTTCATTCCAATGCAACTCTTCCCCCCATCATACATATCCATGTGTTCTATCGAGGCTTCAGTAGTGCTGCTGAGTGCTGAATGCTAGTCCTGGGTGTGTGCCCATGTAAATATGCTAAGTACAATGTGTAATTTTTCAAGATCTAAAAAAACCCTGCCTTCTAGGTAGAATTTTCATCATGTCCATCATTATTATGCAGCTGATCAAAAGGTCAGCTCTCAGTGCCATACACACTGCTTTTGTCTGCTTGGCAATGTCCTTGCCCATTTCATCATCCAAGATGTCCCCTTGAGCTCCTAGCGCCTAATACTGCAAGTATGAAACCCATCAGGGAAGTGGACTGCTGCAGCACAACGCCAAGGTAGGTTTGCTGTGTTCTTTAAGATAGTGTGAAGGAGCATTAAAAGACCTTTCTGCCCCATATTTGGTAAATAAGGAAAAGAGAGGCCTAATGCTTTACTTACTGCCCCATCTAAGCCTGTGTGAATGAATTTGCCCACTTTTGTTCTACTCCCTGAAATTGTTTGTTAGCTTGTCATATAATTTTATATACAGGTTCATAGTGTTGATGAACAGGAAAATGACACCAAATTAAAACCAGTAACTATATGACGGGTAGAGAGAGAATGATCCTAGGAAACCACAGAAAAGGGCTAAAGAATAGTTTCCATAATTATGAAAAGAAGACCTATATAGAGTATTTTTGTAAAATTTAATTAGGTGTAGCATCAGGGAACCTAAAACAGATGGCCAAGGAATGCTTTTGACATATGGACAGGGGGTAGAATTTCCCCTTGAAGATTGAGCAGAGGGAATAAGATAATGAGGAGAACTGATCTGATGCTCAAGAGCTGGTTAGGATCTCAATTTTCAGACCTGTTTATTGTAGCAAGTTCTTTTGAATATCTGGTCAACTATGACTCAGTTTTGTCTCATGTTGTGAATGACTTACACAGAATAAAAAGCAAGTCACCCTACAGAGATATGATCTACTTAGGCCATGAAAAATGGCATGTAATCCATTGATGCCACAGCTTTTCTGGATGAGAGAACAGCCTGATGATTTAGCTACCCAGTATCCTACTCTATTGAATAACATGAGCAGAGTTTTGCTGGATAGAAAGTCTCAGGAAGGAACAGTGGAATTGGAACTGGGCACTACTGGAGGAGTACAGCTCATCTTGGTAGGGCTGCATGGACCACAGAATCAAGTTGTGGTGACTGTATGTTAAGTTCTCCCCATCCCCCACACACTTAATGAATGAAACAATAATACTGCTTTCAAAGGCAGCCCTTGTTCCTCAGCAATAGTTCTCAGGATGGGGAAGCAATAGAAGCACTCATACCACAAGCAAGCAACATGTGACAGGTCATGAAGCTGCAGCCAGCAGTCACAGACCAGGTTGTGGCTTCTGTTGCATCCATGCACTTTTTTTTTGCAACAATACCAAAACACGGCCACAAGAAACTTTATATATAAACATATACAAATAAATAAACTACAATTCAGCATTGACCTGGGTTAAAATAGCAGTAAATATAAGCATACATGGTAGATTCTTGTAAACACAGAAAAGTACCAGCTGTTAAGAGAACCAGAGCTAATGAGTGTTCCTATCCTTTCCATAACCACATTAAGGTAATCAAATTTAACCAGTTTAGTCCAATTAACATTAATAGGATTCAGTATGTCATATAAGCAACATAGGTTACAGATAAAAGTTAGAGGATCAGGCAGTCTACACAAATATGGCAGAAGGAACACGGTCACAGCACCTTAAAGGCTTACAAGTTTAAGGTAACTCTGTTTTCACAAGACTCATTGATCTTTTGACTGAAACAAACTAACATGGCTGCCCCTACTAGAGGGCACAAAGCATAAACTTTAAGCAGCCTTAACAAAGTGAAAGCCTAAAATAGGAGGCTGCCTCTGGCCATAGGGAGGCCACCATTGTGTGTTTAGTGTGGCAGTCCCTTTTCACCTTCTCTCCCCCTGCATACCCCCTCTACACTATTATACTTATAAAATGAGAAATACTTTAATTTGCTGTCTTACAGACTTTAATTTGGGGTTCTTCACAAAACCTAAAGCAAATTATTCATATTCTCACATTACAGACGAGAAACTGGGGCTTATTTGAAAATGAAATGAAATCTGGCCCTCAAGTCAGAGTTGACTTGTGGCGACCCACGGTGGGGTTTTTCATGGCAAGAGGCTAACAGAGGTGGTTTGCCATTGCCTGCCTCTGTAAACCTGGTCTTTGTTGGTAGTCTCCCATCCAATTACTAACCAAGGCTGACCCTGCTTAGCTTCTGAGATCTGACTCTCCTGGCCTATCCAGGGCAGGGCTTATTTATTCATTCACTATTTTATTCTCCCCTCACACACACAGTTTTCTTGATCCATTAACACCTCCCTGGACTGTTTGGGGTTAGAAAAACCACACATGGGGAAAGCTGAGGACCCTGCCACACCACAGTCTCTATCAGAACAGTGGCCCCAGTCACTCCTCCACTCCAGTCTTCTGACTGTTGGTGTCAGTTAGAGCAGGCGAACCCTGTCCCTATAGGTGACAAATCATAATGTGTAGTTTTGGCCTAAGTAACCATTTGGGAAAGGAATGATTGCATCCAATGACTACAGAGTTGGTAGAAGCACTAGGTTTGAGTGGATTTAGACTGTTGTCTTGGGAAGGTTTTTTGCACACTATCCAAGTGTTCTCACTTTCTAGGCATATAATTGTCCACAGATAGAAACACAGTTAGAAATAAGGAGGTGACTCAATCCATGTAGAAAAATTAGTTTTAAAGGAAATGCAAAGTTTTCTGTAGCTGTTTTGCCAAGATATATAGAGTGGTCAGAGGTTCCATGCTTGGTGTACTAGGGTAGCAATACCAACAGTCTGTAATTATCAGACCACTGAGTAATAGCATGCTTTACCATAAATGGGCATTCTTTAGTACTAAACAGCAGTCAGATTCTTAAGTAAGGAGGTATTACAACTCGACAAAGAAAGATAATAGTAATTCCACTCAGTAGTGCCACACCCTGCTCTGATGTAAAACCTTTCTGGAATACACTTAAATGCTACATGGATTTCCCCCTTTCAGGGTAAATTAAGGCATTTTTAATCCAAGCTTCTGTACTTTGTGCAAACAAACACTCTGCTGGGAAGCACAAGCTCGTCCCAGTAAATTGGCATGCCATGATTCTCCGTAGCGCCTGTATATATGCTAAAATGTGTTTATTTTTCTCCGGATGTAACATCATTACCAGTTCTGAATCTAAGGAAGCATCAAGAAATCACAGGAAACCAGGTCTGCAAGCCTGCTGTAACTGAGTACAACATTATGCCAGGTTTTATTCCCACTCTTGTGAAGATCCAGGTTTTGAACTACAGTGCACAGCAGCAGAGAACACAAAAGGAACAATTTAGCTTTGCTAAAATCAGTGGGCATTTTACTACCAGCTTCATTAGGAAGTGAATGGTACCCATTCTGCATGCATGCCTTGCAACAGCAGTTTACTGCATCCATACACATAAGTCTCCTCACTCAGCTAGGCTCATTTGTTATTAAAGAAGCCTTATATACTCCCAGTACCCAGCCTGCTCAGTTCTTTTGAAAGTGTGGCTGTAGTTTTATGTCTGATGGAACTGTCATTGAAGAAATCTGGCAGTTTATAATTACAAGTGTAGAATGCTTGCCTCGGGGTGTTGATCAAGAAAAGGAAGAGATTCTTCTCTTATGCAGATCACTTACCCAAGACACTGTCATGGTGCTGAACATGGAATGCCAACAAGATTTCATCAGACTAATACCTGTTGCCATCTGTACAGCAAATTACTTGGAACTGCCACTGTGCATTGGCTCTGATGCCAGGCCAGGGAGGAAAATGAGAGGCAAACTTCAGTAATAAGCTATCTTTGGAGCATTGAAACAGTATCATGATGGCTCTAAAGGGTTTTTTGAGCTGCATTTTCTTCTATGACTCAAAAATGGGACATTCAAATCTGCTTACAGGAAATATCCAGTTTTGTATGAAAGAATAAGCAACTTACTACTACAACTGCTTGTGCTGGGCCATGCATCTTTTTATTCCATAGTAAACTGAAATCATACCAGTTCCCTAATCCCACCAGTGACTACTGCACGTATTCCCCCAGCCCCGCCCGAGTTATAGCTTGGCTACAATTGCCATTGTCCACATTTTAAAATAATAAGAAAAACAGCCGTCAGCAACTGTCAAAGGGAGGCCAACAGGGCTGCAATTCTACCCCCTCTGATCTGTGAGTCAGGAAGTCCCATCGGGCTTGTTTCCGTCCCAAGATCCACGTAAAGGATCGAGATCCAGGTTTCCGGCTGATTAACTGAGGCACTCGGCACGCACCAAGAGTTGTGCGCGCTCAGATCAAGCCTGCTTGGTTCAAACTCGAGCGGGCGCCCCCGAAGAGTTTTCTCCAGACAGAGCGGGCGGGAAAGGCCCTGTGCCCTTCCACCCCTGCTAGGAGGCAGGCAACGCGACATCGCCGTCCCTGGCGCCCCAGCCGCCGTCCCCGAGCCCCGGCTCAGCCTGGGAAGGGCGGGGCCCCCGGGCGGCCGCTTACCTGGCTGGTGCTGTGCGCGCCTCTGTGACCGACCGCCGGCTGGCTGACTCCTACCAGAGCTGGCCTCGCTAGCCAAGCCCTCCCGGCGGGGTTGTTTTGTTCTCCTCCGGAGAAGGCGTGTCCCACCCCGCAGCCAGCCCCAAGCGCAGGGAGGCCGGGCTCATTTGCACTCAGCCCCGCTATAAGGATGGCGCAAGAGAAAACAAGGCAGCGAGTGAGGCGAGCCGCGGGCGTGCCCGCCCAAGGAGGCCGCTGGGCGTGGGAGCGACGCAGAAGCACCGAGGCCACTCGCCGCCCCGCTCAGCAAGTCCACGGGCCGACTCCAGGGGGGCAGAGGAATAAACGACTCGCAGTCCTGGGCTGGCCGCGTGGCTGTCAGAAGGGCCGAGCCAAAAACGCTACGATTCTAATGCTCTCGTCCCGCGCTTCTGAATGGCTTGATGAGCGAGAGAGAGAAATCTCGCGCGTATTGTCAAGTGCAGGAAGCTTTGAAATGTACCTTTCAAACAGCTTTCCTGCACGAGCATCATCCGTAGGTTCAGATTCTTGACAGAAGCAGATTGAAAGCTGCTTTTCTGTTGCTACAAGCTGGAGGAGTTGAAAAGTGGCACTTCGGACGTGGCTGAATTTACAATCACGTTTCCGCATCCCTCTACTTTCCAACGCACGTGTCTGAGAGCATGGGGGGGGGCGGCTGAGGGGCTCGAGCCCCCCCCCTGGATTTGGCCGGGGAGGGGCGGATAACCGGTGAACTACATGGGGGGCTGAGGGGCTCAAGCCCCCTCGGATTTGGTCGGTGGGCAAGCAGTGACAAACTCACATGAGGGACTTCGTTATAATGGCAGATGAAGCACAGGACTGTCCACCCTTCCTGTTGTATCATATTACAATTTCCACTATTCTTTAGGGCTTTGTTCCTGTTTTTTGCTCTTATGTATTTCTGTGTTTATTAAGAATTTATATTTTTTTAAAAGGAGTTGCAATTTATATAAACAATTTACAAATAAATGTTACAGAAGAATTAAGAGACTCTGACGGAAGATACATGATTTTGAAAATCAGGCTCCTGGAAGTCAAGATTTACACACTAGCAACAATATATATGCCAAACAATGCAAGAGAAAAATGTTTATGAAAATGTTTTCCAATCAATTTTCAATTCGCAAGAAGATAATGCTGTTTGGAGACATGGATATTTTAAAAAGATAGGTAAAAAACCCAAAGAAGGCAAGCTTCCCAAAAATGTGTTTAATTATATGGAAATGTTACAATTGGAAGATGCTTGGAGGATCAAAAATCTAAATAACGGAGACTATATTTTCTTTTCTGACAGACACCAAACACATTCAAGGATTGATTTATGCTGGATATAAAAATAAACCCAGAGTTATTTATATTGTTTATTATATGTTTACTCTTCCTTTTTTTCTTTTGATGTAATAATTGTGCTATTGTTTTTATTTTATTTTCTCTGTTCTGCTTATATTTATAAAAAAAAATATATATAAAAAATAATTTATACACTGCCTTAAAATACCTATGGCTATGGCCTACAATAAGTAGCTTAGTCAACCCTGGCTGGCTCAATTTCAATGTAGCAACAGTCTGATTGCAAGGCCTCTCTTGGACATAATAGCAACATAATTATTAGGCTCCAATTTACATTTGTAAAACAAAACAATGGCCCACAGACTGGAAATGCTCAATCTACGGGTCTCACCACACAAGACAAAATACACCCTAACTAAACGGGGAATTTGAGTTTATTTTGTAATTCGAGTGTATTAGGGTGTAATTTGTGTGTAATTCAAGTGTATTTTGTCTTGTGTGGTTTGACCCTACATTACAGTTCCTCCAGAAGGGGATGCCAAAGAGTGCAGCAACTATCTCGTTAATTTCCCATGCAAGCAAAGTGATGCTCAATATTCTAAAGCAAAGACTCTTACCATATATGGATTGAGAAATGCCAGATTTCAAGCTGGATTCAGAAAAGAAAGAGGCATCAGAGATCACACTGCAAATTTACGGTGGCTAACGGGACATACCAGGGAATTTCAGAATTAAATCAGCCTGTGTTTTATAGATTACAGCAAAGCTTTTGTCTGTGTGGATCATGAATAGCTATGGAGACTGTTGAAAGAAATTGGAGTGCCACAACATAATTGTTTTGATGCACAACCTCTACTCTGGACAAGAGGCTACTGTCAGGACAGAATATGGGGAAACAGAATAGTTTCCAATTGACAAAGGTGTCAGACAGGGATGCAGATTCTCTCCCTACCTATTCAACCTCTATGCAGAGCATAGCATAAGGAAAGTTGGATTAGAGCTAGAAGAAGGTGGAGTGAAAATTGGTGGAAGGAAAATTAACAGTCTGAGATATGCAGATGACGCCACATTACTGGCAGAAAATAGGGAAGACTTAAACGACTACTGATAAAGGTTAAAGGAGAAAATGCCAAAGCAGGATTACACATCAACAATACAATAATCTTTTACATAATCATACAGGGCAAGTTACAGTAGACACACACAATTCCCAACAGTCTTCTTGGAATAGTTATAACAATTCTTTCCAGGGCTCCCCTCAGCAGGTGAACGGTGAAGCCCAGCCGTGAAGCAAAGCTCCAACCCACGCTCAATCTGGGGCCGGCTATCTGTAGCAGATATCGGATATCTGACACACGCATAAGAGATTTTCAAGGCTATGCTTTGGGCATGTAAGATTTAAACACACTGGAAATTTCCCTTTCTGCTGTAAAGCATTCCACATGCTCCTGATGAAGGATTCCGATATCTGCTACAGATAGCCGGCCCCAGATTGAGCGTGGGTTGGAGCTTTGCTTCACGGCTGGGCTTCACCGTTCACCTGCTGAGGGGAGCCCTGGAAAGAATTGTTATAACTATTCCAAGAAGACTGTTGGGAATTGTGTGTGTCTACTGTAACTTGCCCTGTATGATTATGTAAAAGATTATTGTATTGTTGATGTGTGTGCCTGAAAACTGCATCAAGAGATTGTTATTTATTTATTTGAATACAATGATGAAATTTTGTAGCCTTTGCACTCTGAATACAGCTTTGTAATTTTGTAAATTAGTATTGTATTCCCTGTGGATTTTTTCCTCCTCCATTTTGCTGTTTTGCAAGGGAATAGCCATTTTGTTCTCCAAAGCAGGATTACAGCTGAACATCAAGAAGACAAAAGTAATGACTACTGAAGAATTACACAATTTTAAAGCTGAGAATGAGGAAATTGAAATTGTCCAAGATTTTCTATTCCTTGGCTCAAATCATCAACTAAAAGGGAGAGTGCAATGAAGAAATCAGAAGATTGAGACTTGGAGGAGCAGCTGTGAGGGAGCTAGAGAAGACACCTGGGAACCAAAATCAAGATAATCCAAACTGTGGTATTCCCCATTATTATGTATAGATGTGAAAGTTGGACAGTGAAGAAAGCTGACAGGAAGAAAATTGATTCATTTGAAATGTGGTGCTGGAGGAGAGTTTTGTGGATACCATGGACAGCCAGAAAGACAAATAAGTGGGTACTAGATCAAATCAAGCCTGAATTCTCCCTAGAAGCTAAAATGACAAAACTGAGGCTATTGTACTTCAGTCACATCATGAGAAAACAAGATTCTCTGGAAAAGTCAATAATGCTAGGAAAAGTAGACGGCAGTAGGAAAAGAGGAAGACCTAAAATGAGATGGCTTGACTCAGTAAAAGAAGCCATGTTCTCCAGTTTGCAGGATCTGAGCAAGTCTGTTAATGATCAGACATTTTGGAGGCCTTTCATTCATAGGGTCACCATAGGTTGGAGGCAACTTGACGGCGCATAACAACAACAAGACTCCACTTCTAACGCTGTCCCTTTCCTCAGGTTTCAGAGGGGGAGAAACCAGAGAGTTAGAAAGATAAACAAGTCAGGGCATCTGTTTACTGTTTACTCCTTTACTGCCCTGAACTATCCTTTGATGTGTAGATTGCTAATCTCAGGACGTCCTCCTCAAGAATAGATCGGTAGATAGGAATCTATCTCCCCACTTTCCTTTCAAAGTATGGAATTCCTACTGTAAAGAACTCTTACTTCTTTTCTAAAACTAAAGCAAGTATAAGTTTATTTTCTCATGCACACTCACACCGGCCAGCATGCTCCAACCACCCATCATCACGTTTTCTCTGCAATCAATGCTACTCTGTTGAGCAGTTTCTGTTCCTTTTAATAGGGAAAAGGTGAGTCTCTATTTTATTTTACTTTTCAATTACTTTATCATTACATTGTATTTTGGAAATGGAAGACTGGGAAAGGGTAGACCCTATGTTTCCTTGTTGAAATAGCTTTGTTTGTTTGCTTGCTTGCTGTGGGGGTGGGGGTGGGGGCTGGGTGTGGGAGAACAGTTAGTTTTTTCATGGTGGGGGGGGGCTACTTCAGCCACTCCTAAGATCCTCTTTCAATTTCCATTCCATTTTTAAATGGAGAGGTGGTATTTATTGCAGAAAAGGACAATTCCTAAAGTGGCATCTTGAGTGCTGTCTCTCTAAAGCAGTGAGAAAGCCCATCTGCATGAACAAGATTTGGGGGGGGGATGCTGATCAGAGGCCTTTTTAAAATTTCCTTTTGCAGCCCAGAGAGAACATTGGCAAGGAATGTGCACTTAATTATGTGATTTTATTAATAGTGTGTTCTGAATGTCTGTGTTTTTAAGATGGCGTTTTTAAGCAGTATGCTAAGAAAGCAAAGTATATACAATCCTAGGTAGTATAACTGTGTTTTCTTTGGGGTCGTGACTAGCAGTGTTCTAAATTGCCTCAAAATGTGCTTCTACTCACTTATAGGATATGAGTTTGAAATGAGAAGGAGATTGCTACTACTCTGAACTCTGTACATTGCTCAGAAATTGAGTGCACAGCAACTGTTTTGTATTCTGTCCTGGTTCACACTTCAACCACACATTTACCAAATGAAGGCATCTGTGATGCCACAATTTAGTAAATTTCAGTAGTAAGTCACCCTTATGAATAAGGCAGAATCAAGACTCCAGTAAATGAATGTACAGGAAAACTTTAAAAATGTTCCCCTATAGGCTTTTCTGTGTTGCCTTTCTTAGTGTCAAATATGTAACCACTAGTTTGTCCTATACACATGGTATGTATATTTGTAGATCTTAAAGTGACTATCCTAAAATTGAATTTAAAAAACAGGACACAGCAGGAGATTGCTGCGATAGCACAGTAACCACTGGCCAACTCCCACCTTTTCCTAGGTTTGGCCCCAGTCCAGGGGAATTGTTAAGGGGGGAATCCCATGGATGCCCAGGTCCCTCTAAATTTGTGGGGAGCCCCTCCCTAAATTCCCCATGGCCCTACCTCCATAGATGGTGGCAATGGCAGCCCCTCCTTGTGATGTCATTGGCTCATCCCTATGATATCACTGGGCCTCAGTTCTTTTAAAGACCGGATATAGCAATGCCTCTGGCCTGGCCCCAGCCCCACCCCTGCCCCTGGGGAAATTAGAAAGTCTATGCCCCTGTCTGAGAGGGAATGTGGATATAGGGATGATGCTAGAAGAAATGACATGGAATAGCTAGGGGATGCATTGAATTTTCAGATGACTATTGGAAAGCATTTTGGACCACCTCTCCCCATATGTACCTGGGAGACCACTTAGATCAGCAGGAAAACATCTACTGGTGGTCCCTGGCCCTAGGGAGGCTCAACTGGCCTTAACCAGGGTCAGGGCGTTTTCAGTCCTGGCCCCAACCTGGTGGAACTCTCTGTTGGAGGATACTCTGGTCTGCCAAGACCTTGTGTCCTTCCGGCGGGCCTGTAAGACACAGATGTTCCGCCAGGCATTTGATTGAGGCCAGTACTCAGATCCACCGATTGGCCTCCCTGCCTGTCACTTATTAGTGGGGGGCTATATTGAGTTATCTGCCCCATGTAGGAATGGTGGCTAATCTCGCACCAACTCATGTCCCCACCCCTCTCTTCCCTTGTGGTTGGCAAGAAAGGGTGAAGTGAACCTGGGACATAGTGCAGAGTCAGAACATAGTGCAGAGTTTGTTTTTATTCTGTTAAGTCTGGCTTTTATCATTATTTAATGTACCGTTTTATCAATGTGTTTTTATCTGTATTTTGTAATCCGCCCTGGGCCCATCCACGGGTAAGGCAGACTATAAATTTAATAAATAATAATAATAATTTAAACAATGCTGACTGGCTTTTTACTAAAATAGAAGGCCATGTAATAACTTTTATGAAGACCAACAAAAATAACGCCACACTGCAAGCATTTGAGTTGTCAAGAACAATTAATCAGGATTGATTTTTTTTAAAGAAACAGAAAAGGAGGACAAGGGGGGGAAGATTGTTTAGATCATAACTGTGTAGGATGCTTTGCTGATTTCAGTGAGCAGAGGTTGAATTCCTGACATGTTGAAGAGTACCTATTTTGCTTGCTTACAAGATGCATTTTAGGGACCCCTACTTGTGATTTTGTGTGTCTGTCTGTGTGTACCTGGACTAATCAAATAATTTTCATCTGAAACCCCAGAAGTCTATTGCATCACTTCTAGGAAAGCCTTGATCCCCCCCCCCCCGATTCAAAAAACTATCCGTTCTTTAATTCTCTGTCCCATCTGCCCGTCCTAGTTCAAGAGGTAAAAGATACAGAGTGCTATTATGTTTTGATTATGCATAGAAAACAACTGAAGTCCAGCAGAGAGCCAGTTTGGTGTAGTAGTTAAGAGTGCTGGGCTCTAATCTGGAGAACCGAGTTTGATTCCCCACCCCTCCACTTGAAGCCAGCTGGGTGACCTTGGGCCAGTCACTGCTCTTCCAGAGCTCTCTCAGCCTCACCCACCTCACAGAGTGATTGTTGTTTTAGGGATAATAACATACTTTGTAAACCACTCTGAGTGGGTGTTAAGTCATCCTGAAGGGCGATATATAAATCGAACGTTCAGCTATGATGCTCCTCAGCAATAACTTTATTACCTATCATAGCAAGTCCTTTGTGCAATAAACCTTGATCTTGTGCAATCAATAGATTGTACAAGACTTTTTTCAAACATTTATTTCGGATTAAAGGGTAGGGTGGCAGTAAGAGCAACTTCAGACCCTTAAGGAGCGACTGTAACTGCAATGGCCTTTTAGAATGAAAAAGGAACAGCAACTTGAAACCATGACAACAATATCAAAACAACTCATATGAATCAGAGCAGGTCTTCCTTTAAGCCAGTCTTTCTCATTCTGACTGGTAGTGCCAGTTGATAGACAGCGGTGTTTATATATTTTCTCAGATGTGAGTCCCATTTAATTTAATGGCATTTTCTCCCTCATAAGTACACGTAAGATGCATTCTGACTATGCAGTGCTCACTCTCACCTAACACTAGATGGCTGCAGGGTACTGTTGCAACAACTAATTGAGCAGGAAATCAGATGACCCAAGTTGCCTGATCTACAGCTTCTGGCTTGTTTCTGTAGTCTGAGCAGCTTCTTATTCAGCTACAGATTGAGCAGCTCACAGAATACCTGTTGTTAGTTTCATAAACCTGCATCAGATCGCACTACCATATATTATCTTTGAAACTGTCCAGTTGTATCCTGCCTTTCCATCGAGTTGCTTAGGGTGTCATACATCGTCCATTATTTTATCCTCACAACAGTTTTGTAAGGTAGGTTAACCTGACAGAAGATGGCTGACTCAAGGTCACCAGAGAGCTTCATGGCAGAGGGGGGATTTGAAACACCCAGATCTCACAAATTCTAGTCCAACCATGCTTACTACTACAACACAGAGGATTTCTATAAGTCCCTAATTTCTTTAGCCTTTCTTCATGGGAAAGTTGTTCACCTCTTTGAGTATGTACTTACTATTTCTCAAACCTCCAGATAGAAGAGTATAAGCTGCTTTGGGCCCCCACTGGGGAGTAAGGTAGGATATAAACAAAGTAAAAAAATAAAATAAAAATAGGACAATTCCTTTGAGGTTTTGGGTATGGGGGATATTTTTTCTGAAATGCCACAAGTATTTGTATCGTCCTGTGCCTGTGAATCTATTTTCTGTTATATTCTTTTGTAGTTTTATAAAATGAGATTGACCAAAAGTGAAAATAATAATTTACAGGTTGTTTTTGTTTTGGTATGTGTTGCTGTCTTCTGTATGTGTTATTAATGCTTATTGTGTTGGGGCAAAAAATAACTGCATATCAACATTATACAAAATAAATAAATAATATGAATGTTGAATCTCACGTGTTATTTATGTGAATAAAATAATACAGTGGTGTTGCCATTCAGTTGTGGTAACTCATATGGTTACAGTAAGAGGCAGCAGTTCTTCACTAGAGAACTTAGCAACACACTGCCTTACATTGATATTCCCTCCTCCAAAAGGTTTGTACAGAGAAAGGAGGGTCACTGTGGTAAAGTTTTTCTAATTTTGTGCATGTCCAGCTGCCCCCTGGTGCTTAAGCAACAGTATTATTGCCATTACTTGCTGGATATTTCAATGCCAAAAAAGATATTGTTAGAGCTGACCCAAGGTGTGCGTGGGGCAGCAGTTATTTTGAAACTTTGAACACAAGAAGCTGCCTTCTACTAGTCTATCAAGGTTAGCACTGTCTATTCTAATCTGCATGCAAAGCAGATTTCCTATCTCTGAGCCACAACTCACCTCACCTGCAGCAATATATTGCAGCCTGTTTAAGGGAGTCAATCTGCTCCACAGTGTGAAATGCAGATCCTCATACTAAAAATCTCCGTTGCCAAAAGAGGGAGCTGGCTCCACATATGCTGGGAATTACCCTTCTTAAAGTGTCTGGCAACAATATGCAGAGCCCTGGTAGCACTTTTCAGGAGAGGAGGGTGAGGACTTGGTCTCATAGAGAAAGGTGGTCCCACTCAGGAAAAACAGTTCTTTTAGAGAAGACTGTCTCTCTCCAAATGGTACCTTTTGCTGCAAAAAATGAACTCTATAAAAATTCAACTCAGTCCTAATTATACAAAAAACAATGGTCCAACTATACAGCAAGACTTGTCATGGAATCCTTGCGGATAACTTAACAGGTCTCTCTAATGATTGGTCAAGCAAAGAATCAACAACAACAACAACAACAAAATTGGAGATGTTGAACTTTATAAAGGAAGGGTAAGATAAAAATGCAGAGACTGATAAATAAAAGGCTTGGTACTTGGAATATTTATTATCACATTGTTGAGTGACCTCTAATTTCCTCTGAGGTCTGAAATGAGGCCTGCACTTATTACAGTGATACAGCTATAGAAAGAGTCTGGGCCCCTTCACAAGAAGGTTTCAATCATTGATGTCATGATCAGAATCTAGCAGTACATGCTTTTCCTCAAGGAGGTATGTGGCTTCGTTCTCGAGTTTGTTTTGGGTAGGCTTATAGATTACAGAACTTCTGCAACAGACTCCTCCACCTCAAGGTCACAGTCCAAGGATTACTTCATAAGAACAATATCAAAACTTACCTAGGAGAGAAAGTTTGAAGCCTAACTTCCATTAGTGAAAATTACCACAATCGCAGCTACCACTTCCCATCATAAGGACAGGGAATATATTGATGTAATAGGAGACATTAACAGACTGAGCAAGTCTGTTAATGATAGGATGTTTTGGAGGTCTTTCATTCATAGGGTTGCAATAGGGTTGCCACAGCACATAACACACACACAGGTTGCAGTTCAGCCTTCTCATTTTGGAAATTCATCCACAAGATGGACCCAATGAGGCAAAGGAATACAGAAACATAATAGCAAATATTAATGTGACACAAGCGATACAATAGGAAAGTGCGTTCTAAACATAGTGAGCATACTAAAAAGCAGCAACAATCTAATTAGCCTTTCTGGAAAATAAAATTGTCTTCACCTGATACCCCAAACTTTAAAAGTGCCAGGAGAGCTGTTCAATACCTGGGGATTCATCATAGAAAAACTGTTTTTCCAGGTTTAATTTCCCAGCCTTTGAAGGAGTGGGAAATTTTGAAGGCAAATTTAGACTTGATGCTACAAAAAAGCGATTTACAATGTATTTCCACACAAAGTTACTCGAGTCAAAGCCCATTATTTCAATGAGTTTAGATTGGAGTAATGAGAAGTGAAGAGCCAGTTTGGTGTAGTGGTGGGACTCTAATCTGGAGAACTGGGTTTGATTCCCCACTCCTCCACTTGTAGCCAGGTAGGTGACCTTGTGTCAGTCACAGCTCTAGAGCTCTCTCAGGCCCACCTGAGGGCGATTGTTGTGGTGATAATAATTACATACTTTGTAACCTGCTCTGAGTCGGCATTAAGTTGTCCTGAAGGGTAGTATATAAATTAAATGTTGTTGTTATTGGGTTGCTTTGCCAAGCTGTATCCTGAGCCTATGGATTATGTTTTGAACCCATAGCTCCCAGATCTCAATGCACCTATGTTTCCCATCATAACAGTGCTAACAGCAGCCAGGAGGGTGCGGGGAGGGAGAGAGATTCGAAAAAACAGCGCTCAAATTCAGAGCCCTGAATTTTTGTAAGTAAATATTAAAATGCGGATATATTAGAAACACAGATATCCCACATCAAGTCCCAGCTCTGTTCTCCAGAAAAGTAGTCACCTGTCACTCAGATGTGGGAGTGGCTAGGTTATGCTGAGGGGAAAGAATGCCCAACACATTTACCTGTATTTTTTTTTAAATGTTGTATAGTTGCACGTTGAGCAGCCTGAATTGCCTAGATTAGCTCGAACTCATCAGAGTTTAGAAACTGAGCAGGATAGGCTACGGTTAGTACTTTGATGAGGGATCAGGATTGCAATGCAGAGGAAGGCAAAGGAAAAAATAACCTCTGCTCATCTTTTGCCTTAAAAACCCTTTGAGGTTCACCATAAATTGTTGTGACTCGACGGCACTTAATTATTATTAGTTGTGTATGGAAGAATCCAAAGCTAACACCACCTCTTGTCCGTCTCTCGTTCTGCATCTTAGAAAACGTCAGACTGGCTACCCTAGAATGAAAGCAGCAAGTCACCCGATTCCTCTAAGACGTCTATCCTTCTACAACTACCTTTCCCATTGAGTCCAGTGGCACCTTAGAACCAACAAGATTTTCAGAGTATAAGGGACAGGATAAGCTCTGACTCTTCATTTCCTGAGAATCTTGTTAGTCTCCAAGGTGCCAGTGGACTCAAATGCTGCTGCCCGAGTGCAGTCCAACTCTGTTACACACCTAAAACTACATTTCCCACGATGCTTTAGGATGCATCTGCGCCGGCACCGCTGTAGTTGACGGGAGGGGGCGGTGGGAGTGGGAAAGATGGCGGCGGAGCCGTCGTGCTCTCCTCCGGGCTGAGGTGTCCGGTGCGTTTCGTGGCCTTGAAGGCGTCTGACGGGCTCGCCAGCGGCCACCATGTCGGAGCCCGGTCACCTGGGGGTGAAGCGGGCCGAGTCCGCGAAGCTGCGGCGGGCGGAGCAGCTGAAGCGTTGGAAAGGCTCCCTGACCGAGCTGGAGCCGGTGACGCCCGCCCGGAGCCGGCACCGCGGCGGGCCCCGTGTCCGCTTCGAGGACGGCGCGGTCTTCCTGGCCGCCTGCTCCAGCGGGGACACCGAGGAGGTGAAGCGGCTGCTGGCCCGCGGAGCCCGCCTCAATACGGCCAACGTGGATGGACTGACAGCTTTGCACCAGGTAGCCTGACGGGCGACACTGAAACCCCAGGGACGCCCGGCCCGCCCATCTGCCTGTCTGCAGCTGCTTTGGGGATGGGACGGTTGACAGGGACGGAGGCTCTGGAAAGGTGCCTGGAGGCCGAACCCTCTCCCCCTTCCGGGTTGACCGCCACCTGGGCTCAACCTGACAAAGGCATTCTTGATAACACCGCACAGTCATTTCCCTTAGTAATGACCTAAAGATAGATCAGGTGATATTGGGGAGGGGAAGAAGAGGGCAGGGGGATGACGTCTCAAAACAAGCAGAGCATGTCAGGTCCATTCTGGTGAATGAGGCTAAAGTTGCCCTTCAATGCCTGCGTTCATTCTCTCTCCACCCCCCCCCCCGATTGACCCCTTCATAAATGGATTTGGATTAATTGCACCAACTGTTTTCTGGTGGGAATTGATGCTGACTCTTCTATAGTCCTTAGAGTGCATAGTTTATTGCCAGGGGCCAGTGACTCGACTCGTGATCTGCCAGTTTTACAGCCCCCTCCACTTTGGGCAGCTGAGCTTCCTTTCCTGTATATCCTTGGGAAGTAGCATTGGCAAATGGACAGCATCTGATGGACACATTCCTGGCACTAGTTATTCTGTAGGACTGTGAGGGGATTCACTAGAACAAGTAGTGCCTTGCTTCACTCACAGATGACCAGGTGCACAGGGATGGCACTACACCAAGTACGACTTGAAATCAGCCAGTTTCCCCTCTACTCTCCTTGATCTGAGTTTGTAAAGTCATTGTACCAGTGAACATATGTAACCTTCTCTTGGCTTTGTCAGGGAAACCCTCCGTCTTCACTGCAGTGTAACTTTAGCACTGTTGGTACCTGTGCACTGTTGATACCATATCTTTGCCTTTTACTCCTTTTTTAGAGGTTTTCCTTATGTAGACAAAGCTTTTCATCCAATTTTATATTTTCATTTTCCCATTATAACTTCATGTTTTTTCCTACTATCCAGTAACAACATTTTCATATTCTGTTCCCATTAATCCGTAAAAGAAACATGATGCCATAGAAGTAAGCTTAATTTCATCCCAGACGTATTGAAAATGTGATTAAGGTAGACTACTTTGGTGGGGGGGTAGGTTGGGGCAAAATAGGCTAGTTTGGTAAGCATGGTCTTCTCATGTTGAAATGGTAAATTGCACAATTCTTTGATACTTAATCTGTCAGACCTATAGAAGGGACTGTTCTTATGAAATATGTTTCAGTTAAAAGTATGTTACTTGTATTTAAAGAGAGGATTCTATAGTTTTTGACCCTTCTCTTAAATGTCTTTGAAATATTAAAATAGGAAATTGTAGATACTGATGCAGAAATTTCTAGGAAAACTAGATTGAATCAATAGTTTCAACTTGGTGCATTTATTTTTATTGATTTCAAGTATTGAAATAATTACAGTTTTTAGTTAGCATGTGTCTTTTGCAGCGTTGGTAACCTCAAGATTGTCTTGCCTTAAGTTTACTATGTACTAGGACTTGATATATCTTGTGGAGAAGTTTTTGTGGGGGAGATACTTCTGACTTTCAGAATGTTTTCTCTTGGCAACAGTTAAAGAAATCACTAGATGCCAGAGCCTAAGATAAGTAACATTGAATTCTATTAATAGAATTCCTAATGTGCTGCATGCACTGAAAGTATCCTCAAGAGGCTACTTCTAAAATGACGAGAGTGTCAGAATAGAGTTCTCTTCCTTGATACCTGCATCATGCCGTTCTTTGCAGTACAACAAAGAGAGCATTTTGAATTGAAAACCTCTGATATGTTAGCTGTTGCCTAAACTGAACATCAACCTAGATGTATGTCATTGTGGAGAGGTAGCCATGTTTGTCATTTGCAGCAAAAACAAGCAGTCCTATGACCCTTTAAACATCAATATATTTTTCTTCCAGCACACATTTTCATGGACTAGACCCCTCCTCATCAGATGAATGATCATCAATTGCTGTGTGTGTGTATACAATCATCCTGATCTTCCAGATGCAATTAAAGGGGAAAGGTTTTATGGGTGATGGAGCTAGATTGGTGAAAAATGGACATTACTTCACAATGCTTTTTAATGGCAAGCTGGTAACTGCAGGATGGAGAACCTTATCCACTTTAAATCTTACTGAATTTCTACATAATTTTTGAGATGCCATTGCCCACACGCTTTGCAGCCTGTATTTGCTGTCATATGGAGAGAAACTTATTTCTAGCAGTACTAAATTATTCGTTTACACGTAATAAGGAGACCAGTTGGTAGAAAATGAATGTTCGCTACTTCTTTCCCACAACATCAAATGTGTATATGGCCATTGGGGTGTGTGTGCATAATTCTGTCTAAACTACACATTTGTTAGCATGGTAGGTAAACTGGTATTAGAATCATGTATGACTAAAGGAGACCAAAAGGGATTTAATTGAAAACATTGGAGTTCCTCATGCTCCTAGGAAAAACATTTGACTTTGTAGCTTGCTTCACTAGGTTTGAAAGAAAATTGTAAAGCCCCACAAGCCTAATCTGCAGACCACAACTATCACATTTTGCTTGTGGAATGCTTCTTTAATGTCAACGAATTCTAGGTGAGACATTCAACTTTTCTAATATCTGTGAGTTGCAGCTATAGTCTTAATATAGTTGAGGAAGTGACTGATAGCAACTATCTCACAACTTTGGTTCTCTGTGTTGTAATCCTAAGGTGCTAACATTAAGGCCTGTGCAATCTTGAGCACACCAGAATTCATTCCTTTCCAAATATTATATATCTGGGTTAGCTATCATGTGATACTTAAAATAGTAGTGATTGGGCTGTTCTCTTCTGTGGTCTTTGGTGAGTGACTACTAATGAACCCTCTCTGAAAAGCAAAATCTGGCTGAAACAGCATCTGAAAATACTGAAAAGCACTTTAATATCTTAGTCTGTAGTAACAATGTTTGGTTCACATGTTGTCAAGTTGGGTGTAGAGATGGACATTTTTCTCTGCCTGCTTAGAATTCTGATGGGGGAGAGGTCTCTTCCTTCTTTGGTTATACCAGAGGTCCAAGGATTAATAAACAGTTGTCTCACAGAACAGAGGAACAGGAATCAGTATCACTAATGCCCTGTACCAGCTTCTCATCCTTTAAAACTTTGGTTGTTTTTACAAACTGGTAGTTCCTTAATCATTTTCTGACTAAGCAAAATCAGCTGCTTCCAAGTATGAGCTTGAGAGTCCTGGGATGTGGACTATGAAGGACTGATGACGTGTGAGAGTTCACCTGATTCCCAAAAATAATGGATAGATGTGCCTTTCGGAATATGATAAATTTCCTGTTAAAATACTGAGTGATGCTTAGAACTTGTGATGTCCAAGAAGTTAGGAAATCATAAACAACTGTTTGCCAAAAACATTTAATACCTGAATTTTTGCAAATATATGTGGTGTTGGCACATGAATTTTTGCCGCTGCTTGCTAAGCCAAATGCTTAGTAATAAGTCATTTGATATCTTTGTCCTTTAACCATCTTGCCAGCTGAAATACTTGAATCTCTTCCTCAGCGGAATAAAGAGCTGTGTAAGAAACATTTATAAAGATACCTTGCAGGTATAGCTTTTGGGGAGTATTTTATTGTCAAGCAGTTCATCTTGTTGGATCTATTAAAAATACTAGCTTTGTTGGATGACCTGTTTCTAAAACCCTGTTGCTTGGAGAAGCAAACACTCTCTTCTGTTGTGTCCCTTTTCCTTTATTGTTTCTCTGGCCTATAGCCATAGTCTCTGAGACGTGCTAGATTCAAACTCTGTGCCAAACATAGCCCTGGCACTGGAAAGAAAGAAATGATGCAGTTATAAAGATGTGAAACTGTTCATAATTAGGTTCTAGGTTCAAATCCTCATCCTGCCATGGAAGCTTACTTGGTGACTTTGGGCCAGTAATGCGTAAGCCTAACCTGTTTTATAAAGATGTTAGAGTAAAATGAAGGAGAGGAGAATAATGTAAGCCACTTTGGGTCCTTATTAGAAGGAAAGATATATAAATGAAATAAATTGATTTTAGATCATGTTATGCCTTCTTAATGTTTATTAGGTTGGATATGGTTTCTTTAACTCGAGTCTATTATACCAAGATCATAATGGATTGGATCCCACATAGATTTCTGTGGGTTAAAGGGGGAGGTAAAAAATCCCCTTCAACAGTAATCTAATCACCCCTCCCTCCCAAATTCTGCTTCTATGGGATGTGGGACTAGCCACAGGAGGGGATGATCAGCAAAGATTACCCCTTTTTTCTCTTGCCAAAATCTCTTTGAGATCTGATTCAATATCCATGACTTCACAAAGATAATAAAAAATTATTAAAATGTTTTATCCTTTGGTAGTTGCTATATGGTGCTTCACGAGATAGATGCTTGCAAAACATCCAACCCCATTGCTAATCATGCTTGATGGGACTTTTCAAAGGCATGCTTTCTGTAATAAATGCATCATTTTCCTACTGAAGAAGCATTTCAAGCTGTGTAAAACATCTTCATGCCTTAGACGATTATGATCAGCTTTAAGGTGCTACATGTTGCTGTAATTTGGCATCTGTTTATTGATTTCCAGCTTGTCTATTTCCCTAGGGCCATTTCTACTTAAATTTTAGAAATTTGTATAGGTTAAATGAGCATGTGAATGTCTCATGTTCACTTTAGCTTTCAACAGCCAGTGCTTCTGGACGCACAACTTTCTGACTCAACTTGGTTTATAAATAAAATGCAACACAAGACTGCTCCTGGTTATCAAAAAGCTGCCATATTCAGATGTCGTGTTCCCAATCCTCCAAGCAATGGTTTAGGATTAAAAGTATGCTGTAGCCTCCCTTCCTCTTTCCCCTTCAGCTTTTCATCTTCTGTTTCCAAGTTTCCATAACCATATTTTGCTCTCATGCCTGAATTATATAAACTAGTACTAATCCAAAATTTCCTTCATAGTTTGAAAGTATTGTTTGAAGTTGTTTTTTTGAAAATTGTTTTTATTAGGTGAGAATATTAATACATACAACTTTCAAATAACATCTCAATATCATTTTCCCCCACCCTTTCCCTCCCCCCTTTTTCAGGACTTCCAACAGCTTTCCAACCCTATATCTTAATCTATTCCTAATCTATCCCCTTTTTCTATAACTCATTATATCATATTTACATTCTGCTTTGTTAAGCTAAGCTCTATCTGTTAGCTTCAGATCTATTATTATTAACTTAAAATCTGTTATCTATTACTATCTGTTAACTTCAGATATATTTAAATTTAAGCTAACAATTAAATAAAGTATCTACTTTATTAATTTTACCAGTATCTATTAACTCCAAATCCACTTAAATTTAAGATAACAATTAGCTAATACTTCACTCCATATGGTAAAGATTCCATCTCTTCCAATAAAAAGAAACCCATTCTAATAATTTTCGAATTGCCATAGTTCCCCTTTCACGTCCCACTTCTTTTCTAAATATGTTTTCAGTTTTCCTCAATCAGTAAATAATTCTGCCAGATTCTGATCTCTCAGCTTCCTTGTCATTTTATCCATTTCTGCCATGTACAGCAATTTATATATCCAGTCTTCAATAGTTGGTATTTCTTGCACCGTCCATTTCTGCGCATATAAAAGTCTTGCTGCTGTCGTCATGTAGAATAGTAATGTTCTGTATTGCATAGGAACATCTTCCATACTTAAATTCAGTAGCAATAGCTCTGGGTTCTTCTTTATTTGGGTCTGCAAAATCTCATTTATTACTTCTAAAATATCTCCCCAGTACTGTCTAGCTACATCACACGTCCACCACATATGATACAATGATCCTTCATGCTTTTTACATTTCCAGCATTTATCTGACATATTTGCATTTCCAAGCGCAATTTTCTTAGGCGTTAAATACCATCTATAAATCATCTTATAGACATTCTCTTTAATACTGATACAAGTTGAAATCTTCAATGTAGTTTTCCATAAATATTCCAATGACTCCATTGTTATTTCTTTGTGACAGTTAATTGCCCACTTCACCATCTGTACTTTGACTGTCTCATCCGAAAGTATTGGTTGAAGTTGATTTGCAAGACATGGTATAGCAGCAGTCCCTGATTTGCCCAGCTCATTTGTCATGTAAAGCAGACCAAGGGGCTGTTGGTCGATGTCAAAGTTGCTCAAGGACGGAGGAATCAGCTTGTACTGGAGGGGGCTGCACTCTTCTTAAAGAAGTAGGTTTGTAGCTTGGGGGTGCTGCCAGATCCTGGCCTGCAGTTGGAGGGTCAGGTCTCTAGGACACACAGTGCCTTCTGTCAGTTTTTGCTGATATGCCAGAAGCAGCCATTCTTCCAAGTGTGATATGACCATGGTGATCCATGTTGTGGTCACATCCTGGTTAAATCACTGTAATGCACTTTACATCGGGCAGCTTTTAAAAAGTGTCAGGTAATTTCAGTTGTTCCAAAATTTCAGTTGGTCTACTTACATATAAACAAGAATTCACTTATGGTGCATGACCAGTTTTCTTAATCAGTTGGTTTATATATTGGTTCCAGTATTCAGTTAAACAAAACCTATTTTTAAAGCAATGAATTATGAGAAATTGGGGAGAAGTAGTTGGCTTAGGGTTTGAAGTTAGCTTTTGGTTGTGGTGATGACAACTATATGTCATGTTAATTACTACTTGCGCTTTAATTCAGAAAGGTTTCATCTATATGTTCAGCTTTATGCTAATTTTTAACTTTGCAGCTATCATACCTTATCATATCTGTTCTCATTGAATGCACCAACTGTTGATCATATTGTATTTTTGCTCTGAATGTCCTAGCTATTTAGTATATTGTATTCACTTACAGTATGTAGCTGCCTTGGAACTCAGTGAAAAGGGCAGACTATAAATAAACAACAACATAATAAATAATTATTATATGCTGCAATACTTTTATCATATCCTTAATAAATATTAGGATTAGGTTTTCTGATAGCAATAATTTTAAAAAATCATTAAAATACAAAACTCGCCAGGCTGAAAATGTGTCTAGCTCCTAAATTTTGAGTCTGGCTCTCAGATGGAAAGAAAAATTTTCAAGACTTGTTTTACAAGTTGATGTATAACTACTCTAAGTGATTGTATGTCCTTTTTTGCTTAAGAATGTAAGCATCTTGTTGGGCCGGATTATGATGTACCTAGTCTGTTATTCTTTTTCTGGTGATCTTTGGAAAATTGGTTAGTAGTCCATGAACAGACTGCAGTCTATTGTCCTCCCTCCAGCTCTTGTGAAAAAAAAAGGACAATCTTTTGGCTATAGCAAAAGTTGCTCAGTTTATTAGCAGTTTATGTAGCAAGGGAAAGGTTGCTCTAGATTGGGTCTAAATAGACTGCAGTCTATTGTCCTCCCTCCAGCTCTTGTTAAAAAAAGAAAAAAAATGGACAATCTTTTGGCTATAGTAAATGTAGCTCAGTTTATGAGAAGTTTATATAGCAAGGGAAAGGTTGCTCTAGATTGGGTCTAAAACTTCCCTTCTACTTGAATCTGAAGCCTTCTGCTTGTAGAAGACTCCCATCATTAGTGAAACAACTTTTGGATCCAACCCCTTGTTTTTTGATTTATCACGCTCTTGTTAGCTTTATTCTTTGTCTTCTCAGCCTCATATGATCATCCTCCAAAATTTTCAGCAGTCTAGGCTTGCCTTACAACTTGTTTTTGCCACTTCTATTAGTTTGATAGAAGTGCTATACGATCTGTCTTGTTAGTATAATGAAACATACCATGTAGTCCTGCAGTATTCTTCTCACCATCGAGTAGTTGCAGCAGCATGGCCTTTACAGCCTCAAGGCCTATTGTCAGTTGGGGAGACTGTTATTCAATAGATGTATTGGCACTAGGGCTAGACGATTAAAGGATACAGAAATAGTGCAAATGATTTCCAAAGTACCAGTTTGGAAAAATATTCAGTGATGAGTTTGTTGCTGAGTTTAGGCACTTGCATGAACTAAGGCTTTTAAGAAGCTGGGTTGCCGCTGCTATATTTTTCTCCTTGCAAAGGATGTGAAATATTTATTTTATTAGTTAAACTGACACCTGTTAACCATCCTGCACCCCTTTAACTGTGCTATTTTTGCAGCTGACTTCTGTCATCACTAAGATTAATGGAGACTGCTTATGCAGTTTCATTTGTTTCCCCAGCTACACAAAACAACTCTGCTCTTGTTTGTACTGTCAAATATGCAGTGTTTGAAAAGACACCACAATTTCTTCTGTTTATGGAAAACTTTTCTGAAAGGGTTCTTTCACTTTGTATAGCATAAGTAATCCTAAGTAATTTCCATCAGAGAGATGTAGGAAGATGGCATTAAATTCTACAACTGTCAATATATGCCTTCTTGGAATCTGATTGGTAACAGATATGGAACTCCTCCTCTAACAAATCTGGTTGTTGGAATATTAAACTCCAGTTTTACAAGTAGTTGCCCAACTGGTATTTAACACCTCATAAATTGAATCGGCCCAGAGGGTCTTTGAGCCCACTGTGTTGGAGATCTTGTAAGCAGAAAGGCATGACCCTACATATGTGGTGGGAATGCCATCTTGTTCAGGAATTTTGGAGGCCAGTTCATAAAGAGATATCCAGCATGGTGGGGCTTTCTTTGCCATACTTCCCAGAATTTTTGTTATTGGATTTCTGGGCTGATTCTTTGCTGGATAGCTCTTGTTTGCTCTTGTTTCGATGTTGGCTCCCTCTGCTCGTTTGGTCATTGCTAGGAGCTGGAAATCCCTCACAGGATCATTGCTAAAAAAAAATGGTACCAGAAAATCTGGGAGCAATATTTGATTGAGCTCTCTCAACCCCACCTATCTCACAGGGTGTTTTGTTGTGGGGATAATAATGGCATACTTTGTAAACTGTTCTGAGTGGGTGTTAAGTCATCCTGAAAGGTGGTATATAAATCTATTATTATTATTATTATTATTATTATTATTATTGATGGGTAGGATTATGCATAATTGGTTTTTTGAGGACTTATGTATGGTAGTTCCTTTATTTGAATATGATAAAATATGGAAACCAATTCTGGATTTTTTATGTGCTAAAGATGTAATCCCCTCAATGCAACGTTTAGATGCTTGTTTATTGTGATTCTTGGGTTTGTAACAGATTGCTAAGTGTTGTTTTGATTATTCCTTTTTATGGTTTAATTTGATGATTTTTTCCTGTTTGTATTTCATGGTTTTACAGTTTCTTCTACTTTGTATCATTGTTTATATGAGGTAAATAAAGGATTTTTTTTAAAAAAACCCTGTCAATATATGCTGGATGTCTGCAGTTAGAAAATTGGCTGAATTCTTGTATCTCTCCCTTGAGAGTAGGCAGCTTCTGCTTGCGTCCAAATTTGTCTTCTGCCTCAGAAGCACACTTGTACGAAGCAGAAGAGGAATGCCAGTTTCCTCTAGTCCACCTCAGGTTCCTGCATCATATCACATGGCATTCTTAAGGGTCTCCCAGTCCTCAGAAATGATGTTTCAGGGAGCACAGCACACTAAAATGGGAAGGGGAGGCCAGAAATGTCTATTCCCTGAGTGAACCTCTACCCAATCATTTGGATCCAGACCTTGACCTCCAATAATGGACATCCCATAGAGCTAACACAAAAAGTTTCAGTACAAAGAAATGCACTGTATCTCAGTAAGATCAATAAGCCTTCAGTAGGCATACCAACTACTTATCATAATGGCAAAGTAGTGATATATACAAAGGTCACTTTTTCTTGCATTACTGTGTGACCAAAAGAGATCACGGCTGTGCTGTGATCATGGGGAAATAGGGCTTATTTTTCAGTGCTTCCTAATTCCTATGGTGGTTTTTTTGCAACATTGTAAATGGACTGCAGTCTGGGGCGTAGCTGGAAAGAGGAAAAAACATGACCCTCAACTCTTATGCTAGCGTTGCTGGGGCAGGTTTAGTCATTTCCACAATACTGTATCCTAAATGTACTTATTGCTTTCATTTATAATTTTAGCTAGGCTATCGTGGCATAGCTGTCATAAAAATATTACCTAAATTATAAAAAAGATCTTGTGGAACTTCCCACTCATTAGATCAGATCTGAGCTGATCTCAATGTCTCATGGGAATCCTAACTCTCACTTTCTAGGCCATGTAGCATGAGAGGTTGAATATGGAACAGCGAATATTTGCAGCGGGGAACATTTCCTCAGTTTTGATGAGGAGTTGATCTTGCACAGATAAAGTTGAAAAAATCAAGATAAAGTATCATGGCGGTGCCATTATGTCTTTGGGTTAGAATAATGTTTTTCTTAGTATTTTAATCCAAAGAGAAGGTCTGCTAGAGATTCATAATCTGCCTCCATGCCTGTGTGGAGTATGAGATTAATATTTTATGGGAACAGGGAAATAAATGATAACCAGGTGAAACAGTGTATGCAAGACAGCTATGATATGTCAGTAACAATCTAACTATAGACTTTGGTAGCATTCAGCAAGAAATATCTGGGAAATGTTTGGGACAAGTTCTGACTATCTTTTGAAAAAACACAGTGAGAGATGTCTAAACTGACAGAATTGCTGACAACAGTACTCCTTTACAGTGGTGTTTGGAGATTTACCTGAATTCTATCTGGCTGTGCTACTTCTCTTGAACGTCCTGAGTAGCCAGCTCTGATAATGGGGCATGAAGGCAAGAACATCCCTTTCAGTGCTGACAATTGCTAGTGGTGACAGTTGCAAGGCTATTTTGGGAGCTTTATACTTTAGTTCTTTGAACTCCTGTCTCTCTGCCAACACAATGTTAACCCTGACATTGTTCAGCTGTCAGGAGACTTGTCTTTGAGATGAGTGTTTGTCTGTTCACCGTTCATATTGGCAAAACAAAACTAATTCATCCTTGAGCAAAGCAGAGTTAAACTTTAGTTCCGTTCTCATACATGCTCATAGTGACACAGCAGCCACTTCACCATAGCATGATACCATGCTTCTGTAGTATGTATATGACCAGGGCTCATTTGGAGGGGGAACGTGCCGGAACGGTGTTCCGGTAGAGCTGAAAAGTGGTCACGTGGGTTTTGGCCCAACGTGATTCCTTTTCCTCACCTCTGCCTCCCCTCCAAAGGAGGGTAAGCTGCTTCAATTCATTCTGCTGCTTTATTTTCATTCGTGAGAGAGAGAGTGAGTGAGTGAGTGCAAGCTGGGTTGCTGGGCTTGGATCTCCAAAGGAGGGTAAGCTGCTTCAATTCATTCTGCTGCTTTATTTTCTTTCGTGAGAGTGAGTGAGTGAGTGAGTGCAAGCTGGGCTGTTGGGCTTGGATCTCCAAAGGAGGGCAAGCTGCTTCAATTCATCCTGCTGCTTTATTTTCATTCGTGACTAGTGAGTGAGTGAGTGCGTCCGTGCAAGTAGGACTGCTGGAGCTGGCTCTGCAGAGGAAGGTAAGCTGCTTTGAGTTCATTCTGCTTTATTTTCAGGAAATACCTGGAGATTTTTGAGGAAAGGGGCCTGTGGGGTGGGTGTTGCCTTCTGACACACTTCTAGTGATGTCAGGGGGTGTGGCAAATGCTAATGAGATATGCTAATAAGTTATGCTAATGAGTTCCTGCAGTTCTTTTTCTATGAAATTACCCCTGTATATGACTATCCAGGACCACATGAGCTGGGCCAAGCCAGGACAGTTCCCTCTTGGTTGTCCCCCCTCTTGTCTAGGGGAATACTCATGTGATTGGCCACATCACATGGTTATAATAATCAGGGCTTTTCTGGGAAAAGAGGTGGTGGATCTTTCTATTATCACGTGCGCATGCAAAGCATGCATGCGCTGCCGGAAACACAAGATGATGTCACTTCCAGGAAGTGATCTCGCTTCCCTGAAGCAAGGTCATCGCGCAGGGCGCTGCCACTCCCCTGGAGTGTTCCCTTGATTCGGGCCCGCTTGCCTCCCCACCCCTTACCTGGCAACAATGTTCCCTCTGAGCAGTCAAGTGTTATGAGCCAGAAATCTCAAAGAGAAAGGAAGGGAGGGAGGGAAAGGCTGAGGAAGAGGCCAAGGAAGCAGGTGGCCCGGGAGAAGCTCCGCCCAGGGAGACGGCCCACAGGTCTTTGGGCACTGGGGGCAGGGCCACCAGTCACGTGATCTTTTTTCACAGGTGCCGGATCTCAGATCCAGGGAGATCCCACTGAAAAAAAGCCCTGATGATAATTACACATACTCCCCAGCTGAGTAGAATCCCATTGCAGAGAATCAGTACTTTTATTGCTGTATGTACATGAAGGGGAACATCGCTGTATCTTTTGAAATGAAAAAAAAACTAGTCTGAAATGTAGTGCAGAGACTAAAGAAAAAAGTCACATTCCATGAACACACGTGAGGCTGCCGTATACTGAGTCAGACCACTGGTTTATCAAAGTCAGTATTGTCTACTCAGACTTCCAGTGGTGACTCTCCAGGGTCTCCGGCACATGTCTTTGGCGTTATCTACCCCCTGATCCTTTAAACTGGAGATGCCAGGGATTGAACCTGGAATCTTCTGCATGTGAAGCAGATGCTCGTCTTCTCAGCCCATGGTCCACTCAGCTGGCATCCACAAAGAATCTGACAGTTGATTTGAAGACATTGGCACTGGGGTTTCTCAGACTTGATTCAGAGCAGAAATGAAAGAACACATTCTGTATATGTGCAGAAAATAATAAGAGGATGACATTTAGGCACCTTCATGTAGGTTCTGCAAGTTTTCAGAAGAGTGCTGACAACTTTGGTTTTCATGTTTCAGGTGTCAAATCCCTCATGGATTTGGCAGTTCAGTAAAATAGTTTTTGTGTTGTTCAGCAATTAAATTTTGATGCAAATATAGCAAGTCATATATATACATTGAGAATCATACATTTCTTATCGTAGCTAACCAATTTGTAATTTCATATTTTAGAAGTGGCATGCCTTTTATGAATATTCATTTCACTATTCAGAGTTAAAAATTACATGGTTTAGAAGTTGATAGGAAACAATGTTTTAAATTTTTTTAGTTTAGGGTCTTATAATCTGCAGTCTGGGGCAGAAAGGCTGTTTTTGGCGTCCTCTGCTAGTCTGTGCACCCGCACGGCAGTGGAGGAGGAGGAAAAGGGCCCTCCCGCCCCTAAAATGGCAGCCGCAGTTGCCATTTGAGGGGCGGAAAGGCTGTTTTCCGCATCCTCTGCTGCCACGCAGGCCTGCAGGGCAGCAGAGGAGGCCTCCACCACCCCAGCATCAGATGGAAGGTAAGTGGGAAGCTGGGGCTGGGGCTGGGGCTTGGGAGGGGGGTGAGGAGCTGAGGTTGGGGCTGGGAGGTGGGGGCTGGCGGTTGGGCCATCTAAAGGGCCCTGCAGCTTGCGAGCAGCAGGTCCCTTTAAACTATCAGCTGGCAGTCGACGAGGAGGGGATCTCCCCCTGCTGCCTGCCAGCTGATAGTTTAAAGAGACCTGCTGCTTGCAAGTAGCAGGAAAAGTTCAAATGGCCTTTTCCTCCGGGGAAATGGCCATTTAAACTGGCCCTTTAATACAAACCAAACGAACCAGTAGTCCAGGTTGTGGAAGTTCGTGGAAACAAGCATCCACGAACCCTGGTTCGCGAACCCCAAACTGTGCTGGTTTGCGGGGTTTTTTGGTTCATATTTAGGTTCGTGTTCTAATCAAGATTCTATCTAGTTGTAAATAGATGGATTTTGTTTTATTATCGCAACCAGTTCAGGAAGCGTATGATTTTCAAAACTGGAAAGTTTTTTTAATAAATCTTTTTTTTTTAAAATTTACGTTTAGATTTGAAAATTTCAAGTAGTTCAGAGATTTCTGTGGTAATGAAGTAAACAGTGAGACAAGAGCATAATTATTTTTGAAAAGCTTGGCTTATTAGAGTCCAGACATTAAACCAATCTGCTAGTCAGCAAATATCCTACGGTTTCATAAAGAACACTTGCTCTGTTGTCATACTTGGTATTGTCCAGTATTCTTGTCTCAAATGTTTAGAGAGGTGTAGAAGGGTGGCAGTGCTTCTGAGTAACTGTTTGGGGGCGGGGGGGTTGGTAATATTTGCTTGTAGAAAGGAGAGTGCAGACTGAATTGCTCTATAGAGGTTGTCTCTGGGTTGTTGTGGTAGTGCTGAAGGCTGAATTCTCTGTTCTCTTAGACTGCTCCAAGGAAACTTGATTTCTCAAAGTATTTTTGTATTTATGTATTGTCGAAGGCTTTCACAGCCGGAGAACGATGGTTGTTGTGGGTTTCCCGGGCTGTATTGCCGTGGTCTTGGCATTGTAGTTCCTGACGTTTCGCCAGCAGCTGTGGCTGGCATCTTCAGAGGTGTAGCACCGAAAGACAGATATCTCTCAGTATTTCATTACTTTAGTCTCTTAAGAGTGTACGTTCTGCAGCCCAGCTTCTTTGACAAATGTTGCCTGAAATAAGAAACTCATAAAAAGCTCAAAATAGTATTGATGCATGTGCTTGAGATAAATAGATTTCTGCATGGTCAGCGCTGTGGATCTCAGGTGGCTGAGAAAAATAAGCTGTTTTAATTTCACTTAGGTATTTTCCACATGGTCACTTTACAGCATTTCAGAATATGTTCTGCTTCTTATGTTCTCTAGAGTTCTGCACGTGCAAGAAAGTCACAGGAAGTAGAAACATTTTTTGTCTATCTTTTCCGTGTTTTTTTCCCCTGCACACATACCACGGTTTTTTTAAGCTGCTGCCCAGTTGCTGCTGTCACGTGTTATATCCATGCAGAATCAAAAACTCCCATTCTGCTTCTACTGCCCCCCTCTTCCTTTCCACCAGAAGCTGATTGGTCTGTCCCCCGGTAACCACTCCCACCCTCCTCAGCTCTCTGAACTTTTCTGCCATTTTTATCAGTAAAGTGAGGTAGGGTCATAAGGCTGCTTCTCGATTCGCTTCCTTTCTCCTGGGTATACACACACACTCTTATTATTTTTTTCAAAGCCAGGAACTAGTCCTAACATTGCTTCTTATTCCCTGCTGGCTTTAAAAGCCTGGAAAGGGTTAATTGGCTGCTCTCCCCTTCCTCCTGGGGGAGTATGTGCACATTCTCATTTTTTTTTCAAAGCCAGGAATGAGTTGTAAGGTTACTGCATATTCCTCCTGTCATTAAAAGCTAGGAAAGGGTTAAATGGCTGCTTTTCCCTCCCTCCCAGCTGTTTCAGGCTTCTTCTAGTGCCAAAGAGAAAAAAACAAGCGTTTTGCACAGCCTTTTGGAAATAAAGCGGGAGGGAATGAAGTAGCAGCATTTTAACCGTTTCCTGGCTTGGTTTTAAAAAAAATGAGAATGGAACACACATGAAAAGTACATGTTTACCCCCAGAACTCCACCACCAATTGCCTCTCCAATGGGCATGGGACAGCCTAAACAGCAAATACGTGGGGTGGGTGGGCTCCAACACTGTAACACTATGATGCATCTGAATTTTTTTTAAAAAAATGACATCAGCTCCATCTCCCATGAAATGCAGCTCCAAACAGACACATCTCAACTTGTCAGCAGATAACAAATTGCCACGAGGTCATGCAATACAGAATGATGGGACTCCAAGCCATTTCAGCACCGATCAGCTCAGCAGAATGCCATGCAGAATGGGCCTTAGATAAGTAATGGGATATATTTCAGGAAACAATAAATATGGATGCTTCATTGCTGCTTCTATATGTAAGCTCTTGATTCAAAACATGGCTTTGGCTTCACATATAAGTATAAATCTCCATAATGTCATTTTCTGAATCTTGTTTGACCCCAATTTTTTTAATGAAATCATGCTTGGGATTCTCTACTTTCATTCTGACCGCTTTCCATTGAATGGCCTGACGTAATCTCTTTTATTGAAGGTTTTTAGGAACAACATGTTCTAAACCTTGCTCTGCTCTGTGGACTTTAATGCCATTCCTAAAGTGAATTCTGAAAGATCACTTTACTGTGTGCTCTCCTCATAAGTGAAGGTAAACTCGCTCTGAGATGTTAGAGCGAACTGAACAATAGGAAAGTTTAGAAGTGAAATGGGAGTGAAGTCCTCTATTTACAATTGTTAAATTGAAAGCAGGCATAGTTTATAAAATCTAACAGCAGGTCCTTTTTCTTCCCCACTTCCTTTTTTTTCCCCTCAAGGCCTGTATAGATGAAAATCTGGACATGGTAAAGTTCCTGGTAGAATATGGAGCCAATGTAAATCAGCAAGATAATGAGGGCTGGACTCCACTTCATGCAGTTGCATCTTGTGGTTATCTGAACATAGCAGAGTGAGTGAGTTTCAGGATAAACAGAGTTTCAAAAATATCACCATTGGGAGGTGAGTGGGAGGGGATTGGTGAATGATTGGGGCTCAGTCTGGTACCCTTAAACTAATCTATACAAATAGTTACTTAAACAGCTGTAACCACTATGAATATTTCCTTTGTATGGGTAAGTCAATGTTAGCTAGTTGCACTAAAACCAATGGTTGATTCCCTGAGGTTAAATACAAGATGTCTAAACTTTTGGTAATAGTTGTAATGGTAGAGGAAGAGTGACTTGAAGGTTATGGCATGTCCTTCATTGAAATCTGACATCTTTAAGTCACTTTGGCACTGGCAGTATAGCGTAGTATGACCATAATATGGATATCTCCTTTAGCTCTAATAGTACTTAGTATTTACTAATGTCAGTGTGGTTCTTGATGCAACCTGACTAAAATGAATGGACTCTTTGGTGTATTCAGTCCAGATAGAAGCCACTATTGGGAATTGAGGGTGTAATGCCATCCTGTGCTGGGCATTAGTTAGACTTCCTAATACAAAGCTATCTTGATCAGCCTTTAAGATTTCAACTATTAATAACCAAGGAGCAGACTGATAGCAAGATGTGCCCTTTTAAGGTTTGGAACAGGAAGAAAGAAGAATATGGAAGCAATTTGGAAAGAAATATCTGCTCTTGAAGGTGGGCAGTGGTACCTCTAGTTGAAGGGTGTTCAGAACATTTTCTGATAGCCCTGTCCTCATTGAGATTCACTGAGATGATGGTTCCATTTGCTATGGGGTCAACAAGAGCTGATACAAGAAGTAGAATAGATGGAGCCAGAGAATGGCATAACTAAGGAGCAGTAGCTGCAATAAGACTTCAAGTCAAGCTGGGGTGTTCATAAACTTGGCTTGTTGCTGGACTTTTGCATATGTCTTGCTCCTTCCTCTCCCCTTTCCTGTGCAGATAATCATGTTAAGGAAATGACATCAATATCAGCCAACATGAGGCTTATTGGGAAGGCTTTTCAGATGGTGGCTTCTTTTGGCTTGGTCTGGATAATACAGAACTTTATTTTTGTTTTCCAGACATACTTGTTAATAGACAGATTGCTTTTAAAAATAAATTGGACCAAACACATTAAAATAGAAGAAAATACTTGCTTATTTCTTAAAACCTTATAGTTGTAAAGGTATCACATTAGTTAAAGAATGCATTACTTGTTTGAGTGAAATCAGCTGTTTGCTTTGGGCACTTTAGAGGTTAAGTAGATTGTCAGTAGCTGGATAAATTCTAGGTTCATTGATATAATATCCATTTGGTACCAAACACAACCAAATATTTTTCTTGCTCTGAAGTTAGTTTTATATGGCACTCTGTCATGTAGATACTTAATAAGTCGTGGGGCCAACGTAGCTGCTGTGAACAGTGAAGGTGAAGTCCCATCTGACCTTGCAGAGGAAGCAGCTATGAAGGATTTGCTCATGGAACAAGTAAAGAAGCAAGGTAAGCTAGCCATGTCCTGTCTGCATTGTTGGTTTCATTAAAAAGCATGAAAGGAGATAGAATTTTCATTTCTGTTATGAAACGTTAGGAATAGTGATGCATGGCATGAAGGATGTACATTCACACATTTCTAAATTGTAGATTGTACACAAAGACTAAAACTCTTAAAACAATCCATCTTGTGCCGTATTGGTTTCATTCTTCTAAATCTAAAAAGACCTGCTGTTGTGTATGCAGAATGTCTTGGGGTTTGTCTGTGTTAAATGTGAACATATGATTGCAGTTGTTGTCATTTATTTTTCCTAAAGTTGCCAAAGGCTTTGCCAGCAGAGAAGCTTTTATACTAGCACAATATTTAGGGCGATTGCATGATAGATGTAGAATTACTTGCAGAAGGGTTCGTTATATATGAAACAAGCCTAAGGTGGTTTTTGTGTTGACATAGCATTCTCATATCTTCCTTTGAAGTATTTATAAGGCTTAAAATTGTCACAATATCATTCTTCCTGCCTGCCCTCACTGGTTTCTGGCACTTGCTGTACTAGCCCAGTCTGTGAAGAGGAGATGCTACGTTTGCTGATTGGGACATACAGAAAGACCGCTGTGTTGGTTCAACTTTCGTTTGTTAACTGCAAGGTTAATTTTGTACAAATGGCTTGTCCTTGGACACGTTATCTTGGGATTTTTTCTTTATATGATTTCAGCAATTTAGCCACTTTTATTTGAGAAGTATAGAAGCTTACTTAGAAGCCATACAGGGAGCTGCAGTGGAAATGCAGTCATTTCTGATTGTGTTATGTTGCTCTGGAAACACAAGCAATTTACTTTTGCAGAATTTGACTGTTGCTACTGTCAGGACCTGCAAACTGAAAATAATGCAGGGTATTTCTGGAGTGCTCATACAACCCCTCTGCAGAGCATGGACTGTAATGCAAATGAACACTTGTAGTGTACATTGTGCAGACTTTGTTGTTCATACTCAGATGAATTGAGAAAATGTGGGTGTGCAAAAATACAAAGCTGTGACTTTGTGCAGCTCACTTATTTTTAATGTTCTGTGAGACTGCTTTATGCTTTAGACAAATGCATCATATTAATAAGGCTATATGAAGCTAATAAGTTTATTCAAAGTTTTTTTTACATACACATGCATGTATGTAAAAACACTTTGAATAAACTTATTAGCTTATTAGCACATGCAAACACACACACACACACAAACTTGCAATCAGTCTTGAAGGAAACCTATAGCATTTTAATGCAACCTTAAGTTACATTCATTTTTTAAAAATTAAGCTCATGTATTTCACCTCATTTGTTTTCAGCCATGGTTTCATAAGCATATAGCCAGCCAGAGCTGTTCTGAGTCAACCAGTCTGAAGCTACTATTTCAAATGAATCAATTTTCTTCCTCTCAGCTTTCTTCATTGTCCAGCTTTCAAATCTATACATAGTAATGAAGAATGCCACAGTATGAATTATCTTGATTTGGCATCCATTGACAGTTTCCAAGTTTCATTCTCCTTGGTTGCAGCCTCCCTTTTGATGGATGACTGAGCCAAGGAATAGAAAATCTTTAACAATTTTTTCATGGTCAGCCTTAAAGTTGTGTAATTCCTCAGTAGTCAATATTTTTGTCGTCTTGATGTTCAGCTGTAATCCTGCTTTGGCACTTTTTCCTGTAACTTTCATCAGTAGTTTTCAAGTCTGTACTATTTTCTGCCAGTAATGTGGTATCATCTACACATCTCAAATTGTTAATGTTCCTTCCATCAATTTTTACTCCACTCCATCTAAATCTAATCCAGCTTTCCTTATGAGATGTTCTGCATATAGATTGAACAGATAGGGAGATGAAATACATCTTTATCTTGACTAGGGGTGTGCACCCTGAAAATATTCGGGTTTCCTGCTTTGGGTTTACCCGAAGCAGGAAAAACATTGGGAAACACCCAAAACCTGAAGTGGCAAGCCGCTTTGGATTCGGGTATTTCAATCGCTTCGGAATGCTCCATAAAGATTCGGAGCGTTCTGAAGTGATTCAGGGGGCTGGGTTTTCCCTGAACACCCCCACCCCCACTCCTCAACCCCCCACTTACCCTCCCCTCTGCTTCAACCCACTTACCTGGCCCTTTAAAGGTCCCTTTAAACTATCAGATGGCAGGGGGGGGGGAATCCCCCCTGTCAGTTGCCAGCTGATAGTTTAAAGGGACCTGCCACTTGCAAGAGGCAGGGCCCTTTAAACACCTCACAACCCCCAGCCTTAGCCCCCCAGCCCTCCTCCAGCTGGTTGGAACGGAGGAGACTTTGAAGGGAAGGGGGATCTCAGCATGGCTTGCCATGCCAAGATCCTCCTTTTCTTCAAAGTCCCCCTCCCTCCTCGAGCCAGTTGGAACAGAAGAGACTTTGAAGGGAAGAAGGATCTCGGCGCGGCTTGCCATGCCGAGATCCTCCTTCCCTTCAGAGTCCCCCTCCCTCCTCCAGCTGGTTGGAATGGAGGAGACTTTGAAGGGAAGGAGGATCAGCATGGCTTGCAAGCTGTGCCAAGATCCTCCTTCCCTTCAAAGTCTCCCGCGTTCCAACCGGCTGGAGGAGGGAGGGGGACTTTGAAGGGAAGGAGGATCTCAGTATGCCGAGATCCTCCTTCCCTTCAAAGTACTCAGCTGCTTGTGGGAAACCCCGACAAACAGCTGATCTGTGGTTTAAATGTCCCTCTCCCTCCTGCTGCATGGAGAGAGACATTTCAACGCCTTGCCCCGAAGCTTCCTGAAGCTATACAAATAGCTTTGGGAATCTTTGATTTGGGGTTTCCAAAACGGTCCAGGTATGCTGGGGCCGTTTCAGAAATCCCGAATCTTTACAAATTGGGTCTGATTTGGGTATTTTTCCCGAATCAGAAACCTGAAGTGCACATCCCTAATCTTGACCCCTTTGCCAATTGGAAAATGTTCTGTTTCCCCATATTCTGCCCTAACAGTAGCCTCTTATCCAGGGTACAGGTTGTGCTTCAAAACGACCGGATGTTGTGGCATAACCCTTTCTTTTAACACCTTCCACAGCTTTTCATGATCCACACAGTCAAAAGCTTTGCTGTAATCTAGAAAACAAACTAATTTTCTTCTGAAATTCTCTGGTATGCTCCAGTGTGTGTGTGTGTTATATGTCGTCAAGTCGTCTCCAACCTATGGCGACCCTATGAATGAAAGATCTCCAAAACATCTTTAACATACTTGCTTAGATCCTGCAAACTGGAGGACGTGGCTTCTTTTATTGAGTCGAGCCATCTCATTTTAGGTCTTCGTCTTTTCCTGCTGCCTTCCACTTTTCCTAGCATTATTGACTTTTCCAGAGAATCTTGTCTTCTCACGATGTGACCAGAGTACGATAGCTTTAGTCTTGTCATTTTAGCTTCTAAGGAGAATTCAAGCTTGATTTGATCTAGTACCCACTTAGTTGTCTTTTTGGCTGTCCATGGTATCTGCAAAACTCTCCTCCAGCACCACATTTCAAATGAATCAATTTTCTTCCTGTCAGCTTTCTTCACTGTCCAACTTTCACATCCATTCATGGCAATGGGGAATACCATAGTTTGTATTATCTTGATCTTGGTTCCCAGAGAGACATCTTTATCTTTAAGGATCTTCTCTAGCTCCCTCACAGCTGCTCTTCCAAGTCTCAGTCTTCTTCTGATTTCTTCATTGCAGTCCCCCTGTTGGTTGGTGATTGAGCCAAGGCATAGAAAATCTTGAACAACTTCAATTTCCTCATTGTTAACTTTAAAATTGTGTAATTCCTTGGTAGTCGTCATTACTTTTGTCTTCTTGATGTTCAGCTGTAATCCTGCTTTGGCGCTTTCTCCTTTAACCTTCATTAGTAGTCATTTCAGGTCTTCACTATTTTCTACTAGTAATGTGGTGTCATCTGCATATCTCAAATGGTTAATGTTCCTCCTACCAATTTTCACTCCACCTCCTTCTAGATCTAATCCATCTTTCCTTATGACATACTCTTGCATAGAGGTTGAACAGGTAGGGAGATAATATGCATCCTTGTCTGACACCCTTGCCAATTGGAAACAATTATGTTTCCCCATATTCTGTTCTGACAGTAGCCTCTTGTCCAGAGTACAGGTTGCGCATCAAAACAATCCGATGTTGTGCCCCCCCCATTTCCAAGATAAACTTGCAATATGATATCTAGTGCCTCTTCCTTTTCTGAATCCAGCGTTAACACCTGACATTTCTTGTTCCATATATGGTGAGTGTCCTTGTTATAAAATTTTGCTCATTTCTTAGTTTGCATGGAAAATTAATGTGATAGTTTGATAGTTGCTGCAATCTTTGGGATGATCTAAGAGTCATTATATAGCTGGGATTCTAAAAGCTGTTGTCATTACCCCTCACAGTAGACTCTTGAGTAGATTTACCGATCATGAAATAGGAGGATGTTATCTTTTTTATTATAGATTAAACAAAGGGGAGCAGAAGATAGGATTAAGCAGACAGTTTTCACAATGGAGGAAAGAAGCAGTCCTTCAAAGGTCCTTCAAAGACCTGCATTTGGATTGGTGCTATTTAGCATTCTAAAATAAAAATAACCTAGAGTCAGTGACCAGCGAGTGCCAAGTTTGCAGATGACTCTAAATTAGGATGACCAAATACTAATTGAAATTCATTGTAAGTAAGCATATATTGTTGCTCGTTGAGAGAAAAGAATAGTAAATTGTTTTGCACAGTGATGGTGTAATATCATAGGGTCCATTTTAAATTATTGCCTGGGTGCCTTATACATAAGTCAGCTATGAAAACACTATAGAAAAGCTGATACCCCTAGGGGATAGCCCAGTTCACAGTGTGATCAAACAGGTATAGGGAATATAGGGTTTGCTTGGAATGACCCCCACCCTGCCCCCAGGACTAGGCTAATGAAATCTGTGGTGGAATTTCGCTCTGTGACAGGAGAGAGTGGTGGAATCACTCACTCCCCCATACCTACACATGCACAGAAGGAGGAGGAAGACCTCGCAGAAGATGCAGTCACACAATCAGCTCTACGTCCATCATTATCAGGACTCAGCCTTCATATTATTAAGGGCACAAAGATTAATAGTTCAGAATTAGGTAGCTAGCATCAGTATTCTCTTATAAGATTTAAAAGGTTTCCCTGTCAAAACTTCTAAAATGGTCACTGCCGCCTCCATTTAAGGAGGTCACTGTTCATCATGCTTCGTCAGTATAGTGACATAGAAGTGTAACTAACTCTTCCGAGATCACAACAGAAAGCAAGTCTTTTGCATGTACAACCCAGCTATTGTAAACAGACTGAAAGGGAAGGTTCCAGCACAAACATAATAACATCACAGTTGATAGCAATCTGTATCAAAACATATTGTGTAGCTTCAGTTTCTCTTGTTCTTCAATGTTGTCAGGATGTAAGCCTCGTGCTCTTAGAATTTTTTCAGGATATAACATTCTTTCACACCACAGTAATAACACCTAAGTTGTTAGGGAATGGGAAGTTCCAGACCCTATCCCCAGCTGTACCAACTCAGTGGAGGACAGCTTGTGACAAATTGTTTCCATTCCTGGACATAGAGGGTCAATTCCAGAAGTGGTTATTTGTCAATATCTTCAGCGTCTAAGTGAAATTAACACGGAAATTAGAGACTCTACCTTTAAGAATGCTGTGGACTGAGCTGTTTGTTTCTTCTATTATGTGTAATGAGCACCAATCTTAATGGTTTTTTCATCTTTAATTATGTGAAAATATTTATAAAAGAATTGCATTTGTACATACTAATTTTTCAGGTGACTGTTATTTTTTTCCCTGTGTATAGTTTGTGTATTGGAACGGTTATTACTGGGGAAAGCCTTTTGTGTTTTGTTGGTATAAAGAGAAGCCAAAAGAAGTACCTGGTGCACATACCAGCGTTCCTTAATGCACCTGTTACCTTGATATAAACCGCCAAAGTTGAAGAATCTTTCTTGAGTCTTGCAGGAAAGAGCATCCCAAGTGCCTTTTCCTTCAGGACAAGTCGTATGGGAGTTTCTTGTGCCCACATATAGACATCATAGGAAGATTTAAGATTCACAGACTAATTTTAATCTAGGCTCACTGTGGTATGGCCAAAACAAATTTCTTTTTCTTATGGAATGCATACTGGTCAACGTATGTCGTCTTATAGTTCTAGTATTTGTCATAGTAACTCTTCCTTTGCTCTTGTATGTCATTTTGACAAAGCCTTGCATTAGATCTTAGATGGTAAGATTAACATTTACATTTGCCTTGCTGGGAGATTGCAAGTCTGACTTCTCTTGTTCAGTGATTGTTGTAGTGTGGGCATTGCTCATTGTTTTTGCTGTTACTCCCTTGTATGTTTACCTTACCTTAATAAATTGTTTTTACCATCAAATAAAGGAATCGACTCCATAGTTTCTGTGAGACCAGTTAGATGATATTAGATTGGGTTCTAATATGGGAGGTTTTCAAGATCTCCCTTCCCTAATAAGTTTTGGTTCCCCCGTTAATGAGGAACAGCAGCCCATGGGTCCCCAGTATGGATAGGAAGAAAGATCCCCACACATGTGTTCACCCTGGTGGTATCATTTGGTTTGCTATTTGGATGTGCTCAGAGGGATGCCTCTAGAGGCAAGGGGACAGACTTGGGCAGCTACTTGGGTAACTGGTGTTTGAACTAGCAGTGGCTAACCAAGAAAGATTTGGGGGGTTATGGTGGCTAGCTCCTTGAAAATATTGACTGAGAAAGGTAAGTTCTAGTCAACTGATAATTAGAAAAGGGTAAAGAAAATTGCTTGTGTTATAATTCTGTAAGCTGCCTTGATTATAAGAGAAAATGAGATATAAGTTAAATGAAATCTGTGCCAGGAAAATCAAGAATCATCTAGTTCATCTCTGCTAACCACTCAATTTGCCCTTAACCTGCCTGCAGTTCCCTGTATCCATTTTTGTTCTACTTTGGGTTTTTTTTACACTTGTAGTCTGTTTCTTCAGGAATAGATCTGGATCATGCAAGGAAAGCAGAAGAGCAACAAATGCTGCAGGATGCACGGCAATGGCTAAACAGGTGGAAAATTGAAGATAGAAAACAGCCCCGAACTGGTGCCACTGCCCTTCATGTAGCTGCAGCTAAGGGCTACTCTGAAGTCATGAGGTACTAGACCCGTTTCTGTATTTACCATGCTAATTTAGGGGTTCTTGGTACTCCTGTAATTGGTCCTATGGATGCAAAATTCAGTGCCAGGTACAAAGGGGCTGTTGGACAAGACGTATTCAGTAGGTTTCTTTAATCTGGAAGATGCAGGCCGTGCCTACTGGATGCAAGTTCTGGCATCCTCACAAAATCACTGTGGCTGTGCTTTTGTTTTAGTAGCCTATACTGAATACCTGATCTCATTATGTTCTGGAACTAACGCCTCTAAATGGATGCTGCATTTCAGTTCTCTATTTATACTGTTGTAACTGAATATCTCTAAGTTCTCTCAAAAAAGGACTCTTGGTAGAATTGCCTCTTTATTCAGCCTGTAGGCAGTAAAAATTAAAATCTCATAATTTAATAGTGGAGGTAATGTATAGTTGTCTGATTTGCAGGTGGCTAACAGTTAAGATTTGTGTTCCAAGCTTTACAATTACATGATAGGTCTGTAACTGGAGGGTAGAGGCTTAAATGCTACTGCAGCATTGACTTTGCATGTGTAAGTATGAAAGATTTGCCTGCTTATCAGCCATAGGAAAAGTTATCAGTTGACTTGACTGAGACATTTAATGAAGCTGCTTGATTTTGTGCTGCTTTTCCAGGGCAAGACCTCTTTACTGCTGGCAGCTGAGAAAGCAGCAAATATCAGTATATTTGAGAATGAATATTAACAGTCCCGGTTTTAGTAGTTTTCTTCTTTGACAAACAGAGGACTGTTAGCTGATGCTGTCTTGTCCTTAAGACGACCCTTTATTTTCTTTACACTAGAAATCATCCCCTATAAATATCTTTATAATTGTTAATTGTTTCGCTATTACTTTAAATCCACAAGTGTTTCATTTTTCTACTTGCATGACACCAGCTGGCAGGTGTCCATGTTGTGTTTAGTTTTGTGTGATATCCTGGTTCTTTAAGCTTCCATCATTTGTTCAGTGTTAGCATATGAATCTAGTCCTATACCTGGCCTTACAAACACTAACTTGTGAAGGCACCAGTTTTTGAAGCTAAACTCTAAAAAGTGAAGAGATAATGCTTCTCAGGCAAAGTGTGGTGAAATCCTTTTACTTGTTTTATCATTTCCTGCTCCATAATCAGTTCTACAAGACTTCCGAATGTTGACTCTCCCTTCTGAGCCCAACATTTTAGTGGGATCAGCTGTATGAGGAGAGTCAGCAAACTATCTTTCTGCATTATAAGAGTAACATGCAGGTGCTATGAGTATGTTGGACCCATAGCATAGAAGCAGTCTTATCCGACTTGTAGAGTGCAGCATCATATTCCCTTCTCTCCTTTAAGAATGTTGTATAGGATCAACCCACCTCCCAGCCCCCTTCTTGGATGTTATAGGAAGGTAGAGAAAATGATTGTAGTCAAAGGAATTTGAAAAAATGAAGCAATATGGAAATAGTCTAATTTTAACCGTAAATAGGAATTTGTTATTGGAAGGGGAAGGCCATAGCTCAGTTGCAGAGCACATGTTTTGCAGAAGGTCTTGGTCTTAATCCCTGTCATCTCCAGTTAGAAGGAATTTAGTATGGAGAGCTGGGAAAACCTCTTCCTGAGAGACTGGAGAGCTGCAGGTACAGTGAATGTTAAGAAGTCTCTCTTTTTTTTAACATCATCCGTTCAGAAGTTAATGCACTGGAGAAATGTCGTTGCTGCATCTTTTCCTTTTTGTTCTTGGATCTGCTTCTGCCCACCTAAGCCACTTCCCTAGAACACATCTACCTGCTGCTCTCTGTTGATGGCACATCTTGTCAGCCTTTATCAGAACTAGACACCACACCACCACGAACTGCATTATTTGGAAGCTGTTAACTTTACCCTAAATCTGACTTCTCTAAGCTGTCTGCTTTTCTGTGCTAGTCTGTGACACACAACAGCTCTCTTCATGAAGCCTTTGCACACTGTTCACAGGGGCTGTTGACCTGCATGTCTGAACTGCTGCATTTTCACTTGCTTGTTTTCCTTAGGCTCTTGATTCAAGCTGGGTTTGATGTGAATGTTCAGGACAATGATGGCTGGACTCCACTCCATGCTGCTGCACACTGGGGAGTGAAGGAAGCTTGCTCTATCTTGGCTGAAGCACTCTGTGACATGGACATCAGGAACAAGCTGGTTAGTGAACCTCAGGCTAAATATAAGTCTCAGAGGTGCACACAGTTTTTTCTTGGAAATCTTAATGATATTCTTTGTCAAGCCAAACATACTGAATGTGCTTGCCTGTGGGCTGCGATTGAGCCTAAAGCTAAACAGGTTGCATATTATTTATTTATTTATTGTCCACCTTTCACCCTGAGATCAATTCAATTCAAATACCTTTAATGGCATACAGCACCCTGAGATCCAAGGCGAATTATAACAGTGTGAGTGAAAATACAATATAAATGACAGCTGGGATGTTCTCTGAACAAATTACGGTAATGAACCTCAGTTAGGACACTCACGGAAACAGATACATTAGAGAATGATAGCAGATAAATTTTAAACGAGCATAAAGCCAAGCACAGAAATGAAATCTATCTGAAATAAAACATAACTAATTTCCATGGCATGTTTAGCAGCGTGGAAACTCCCGCTAGGCGCATATCTACACCAGCAGACAGAACCCAGTAGTGTAGCATTTAGTCCCTGTCCCTGCCAAGGCATCACAATTAGCACATCCTTTATATTCAGTATAATCTGAAATATGTTTTGAAGCAAGCATTGCTGGAAACATGATTTTTTGCTTTCTCTCTGACAGCCATTTATATTTTTGTTATGAAAAGCCTTTTAAGTTTTTAGGGCTGGAAGTTCCATTGAGATCCATCCTTTGTAACATGGTTATGCATATGATAAGTTCAATTATGCCAAGGATCTTTCCAGTTCTTAATTAATGAGGAAAGTCACCTCCCACGTTATATAATACTCTGGTAGTATGGAATCTGAAAGCTGACATTAGGAGTTAGAATAAATGAAAGCTTGAAAAATTCTAAATTTGTAAAAGGAAGGTTGCAGTAAGTCTATCACCATCTTTCAATTGCTAAGATAATTACGATTTTAAGTTTTATTTAAATTTTATCTATAATTGCTGCCTGCGTTGGCAGCTGCCACCATTACTGTTCCATTCTCACCAGCATATGACAAACACAGTTGCTGCAGAATAGTGATTAAGTGGTCTTGTTGCAAATCAGCAGTATGGTGGTTTGATTCTCGCTACTGCCATGAGCTCAGCTGGGGGTGGGTGGGTAACCCATTCCTCTCAGTCCCAGCTCCTCAGCTGTATTGTGGGGATAATAACGCTGACTATATTCACCACTCTGAGTGGGCACTAATCTGTCTGGAAGAGCAGTATATAAGCACACTGTTGTTATTATTTTTCAAAATAACTAGATGAAGTAGAGGGGAAGAACAGGTCCTATTTCAGATTATGTTATTCTGTAGGACATTCCACTGCAGCTCCATGAACATATTGTAGTTCTTAAGACTGGATAAAACCTTTTTGGTGCTGTCAGGTCACAGTCAACTTATCGTGACCTCGTAAGATTTTCAAAGCAAGAGACATTCAAAGATGGTTTGCCATTGCCTGCCTGTACATAGCAAGCCTGGCTTTCCTCGGTGGTCACCTATCCAAGTGCTAATTAGAGCTGGCCCTGCTTCACTTCTGAGATTTAACAAAACTGGGCTACCTGGACCATCCAGATCTGGGCATAATTGTGGAGTACATGGAATACAAAAACTCAGAACATACGTCTAATAGAGGCAATAGTTGAGTTAGTGAACACATCACAAAAAACAGTTGTTTCAAATAACTTCCAACTGGTAATCTTTTTAATCTGATTTTTTAATTTTCATCTCCATTGCATTCAGAAAAATGAGGATTTGTATACCAATTTTTCAAATGTTGCTTATGGAGGATTCTGAAGCAGGACAGTGGTTTTATTAGTTGTACATTTCTATTGTATAAAGGAGTTAATTATCTTATATGGTTAGTATACAATAGAAGGCATCAACTAAAACAAAATTTAATAATGTGTTAAAATAGATTTTTGTTTGTTCTTAAAAGGAAGAATATACCATAAGGGTTTTTCCCCATTTCCCCTTGCATTCTCAGATTTTCCACTGGAAATTTTGGAGGGGAAAGCACAGAAAGAGAGAGGGCAAAAAACCTTTGGTAAATGAAACAGTCAATAATTATCAAATTTGCAGTGAGTGCAGAAGACTTTGTTTGTATTTTAGAGACCTAATGGGACGAGGCATCTGGATCAGTGCTTACTCTGATTATTAAATAAGATGGATTTTCATTGTGCCATTAACAGTGGAAGGTTGTAGTGCAGTGAGGGCACAATAACTTGCCAATGTTTTCAGTTCGCTGTGTCATCCAGTGAAGAATATTTGGTCCTGGAATTGGCTTAGATTTGGAGAATCTGTTAGAAAATGGATTCTACTGCTGTATCGCTCCCCCCAGCCCCCCAAAGAATTCTGGTATGTTACTTTGAGAGGGGCACTAACTGTCTAGTTGCCCACAATTATTTGTATCTGAAGATACAAATCTGAGCATTTGACTCTCGAATGCTCACAACCCTGAAAATGTTGTTGGTCTTGAAGGTGCCGCTGGATTCAGATTCTGCTGCTCTACTGCAGACCTACCTGACACACAATTATTTTATTACTCAGTACTCATTATGCATAATACATGGCATAGTGATTCAGAATGCTATCCTGTGCAGAGTTACTCCAGTCTAAGCCCACTGATTTTAAGGGGCTTAAACTGGAGTAACTTTGAGGTGAAAACCAGGATCTAGGTCCAGCATGTTGCAGTTTAATTTGCAAGCACAATTACTCATATTCAGCTTAAGTTGTAGCCTGCTAATGTCAGTACAGTCAGAAGCATAAATTCAAACAGGTGAGGTATTTTCAGCCTCATTCTTCAGTTTCAGTCAATGCATTGGATCCAACAATCCACTTACCCAAGGATGGGGCTCATCTGTGTTTTCCCTTCCCACTAGTCCCAAACCCAGGTAAATTTATTCTCAAGGTCACTGGACTTGGGTGGAATAATAACCACGCAGGTTGGTGAGCTGCACTGAGACAGCAAAAGGGGTCAAATCGCTCCTGTTTCTTCTGTCAGCAAAGCTCCACTTATTGAGCAGGAAGGAATGATCCCCCCACCCCCGCTCCTAACTGTAGATCACCAATCTATGTGACTGTTACTTCACACAGGTTCTATGGTCCTGGGGATCAACTTCCTGGATGGGGGGGGGGGGAAGCAAGGAAGATCTGCAGCTGTTAGCACCTTCCACTGATTGCTAAATCCAAAGCAGTATTTCAGACTGCTACACAACTTGGGAGAGTCACTAGCTATAATTGTACCTCTGCTTATTTTGGCTGGTCAAAGCCTTCTGGGAGAAACTGAATCTCTTATTAGGTGAATTCTTGAGTTGCTTATTAATGCTTCCAGGAGAACTGTCTGTCAGATAGTCCTCTACTTGCCATTTTACTATCCAGTTTCTAACTTTACATTTTGAGGTGTTGATAGTCTCCTTACAGGATGAGATGTGCATGAATAGTTTAATGTCTTAGATCTCTGTGATTCTAGCTTTTGATTTGAGTTTGACTCCAGTCTTCACATAGAGTTCATTATGCTCCATTAATCCTGTTTGATTTTAATATAAGCTTTGATTAAACTGATAATGGTGTTAGTGACACAGAGATCACATGTTCCGTTCTCCTGTCTTTTCTCATTTGGTACCAATTTTCCCCTGCTCTTAGTCATGGCTTGAGGTTTCAGCTACGACAGCCTTAGCTATAATTTAAGCTAACCAAAGTTTGAATTATTCATAATCACTTGGTTTTGCACATACTAACCATAATTTTAAAAGAGATGTATGCACTAACTTCAACCGTTGTTAAGGCTATTGGGACATGGGCACTGGAGAAAACTATGGTAGAGGGTGAATCCAATGCTCTGACCCATCTCTGCCATTGAACTATAGTTAAACAGTTGGGAACTTTACAGCTTCAGCAAGAATTAATACTCTCTGTGTGTCATAAATTACATCATGTCTTTTACCAGCCTATACAAACTGATATTACCATAGAACAACTAAATTTACTTGGCACAAGTATAAATTAAAAAGACATGGCAAATCATTTTTCAAATCCTGAGGTTTTATCAAGTTCTAAGATATGAAATGCTGCAAATGATTTTTTAAAAATTGTTTTCTACTAGTAAAGGCATTTTCCTTTCATACTAATGAAACACCATCCTGTATGATGCCTTTTGTTTTCTAATTGCACATATCATCAGGGTCAAACACCATTTGATGTGGCTGATGAGGGACTGGTCGAACACTTAGAGATGTTGCAGAAGAAGCAGAACATGGTGAGTCCCTTTCTAACTAGCCAACATTATTTCTAGTCTTAGTCCTGTCTGGTGTAAAGAAAAAGTAAGAAGATACCAGCCAGTTGAGACGTGGAGGCAAACATTGGGGGTCAAACTATATACAATATAGGAGATCCAGGTTCTGATCTCCCAATATTTTTTTTTAATTTTAAAAAGCAGTTGTGTGGGGTTAGAAAGATTTGGGTTGAGACTGCCACTGCATTCAGGTGGACTTGGTGGTGGGGAATTGGTGTTGTTGTTAACTTATGGCAACCCCTAATGGGGTTTTCATGGCAAGAGACTAACAGAGGTGGCTTGCCATTGCCTGCCTCTGCAACGCTAGTATTTGTTGGAGGTCTCCCATCCAGTTACTAACCAAGACCGACCCTGTTCAACTTCTGAGATCTGACGAGATCAGGCTCACCTGGGCTATCCAGAATTGCTAATGGAAAATGGTACAGAGAGAAAGTGTTAACTTCAGCTGCCCCAACATACTGGAATGTATTTAGATTGGAAAAGTATGGCTACTTTTTAAGGTTAAAAATGTTAGGAGCTCTGATCATGGATCTCCCATTAACTTGCAGTTTGATACTGAATTAATTTGTCCAAATTCGTTGAAATCATGCTTGCTTTTGTTAGCTGGTGTTGCCAAAGTGACATTTCCAAAATGAGAATCTGTGGAGCTGAGCTGTGTATTTCAGCTTGCCATAGAATAAAACATGCTCTGAAATAAAGGAAATGGCTGATTGATTCAGTTTATATTCTGCCCTCCCCACAAACGGGCTCAGGGGGGATAACAACAATAGTTAAAACCAACAGTAAAATCCTAAATACAGACAATTCAATTCAATAAAACATCATTCTGAATGGCAGCTATACTTTCTTAACCCCAACCTCCACGCCCCTATGGGGTGGAGGAGGTAACCAGATGAACCAACTAGAGCAGGGGATTACATAACCTCCCCCCAACAGGAGGCTCGACCCTGCCCCCACCTGCCTGGCGAAACATCTCTGTCTTGCAGGCCCAGTGAAAAGATGATAATGTAAGGATGCCAGACAACTCTCAAAAGATTTCACTTCAGGAGATTCTTTATTGATAAGATGCCAGTTTCATGCTCTTACGCCATCCTTGCTAGGACTGGTGGCTACAGACAAGCTTAAAGCAGTTAAAGGTTCCCCACGATTCCTTCTACTCCCCACCTCCTAACGGTCCTCAACTCTGCAAGCAGGGAGACTTCTCACGGCCAAGCAGGTTCCCAGGCTAGGGAGAGATTACAGCAGGAATCAACAACCACTTCCTGTTCTGAGTTTCCCACCCCAGTGACAGAACCACAGACAGAATCACTACAACAGCATCAGCTTCAGCTGCAGGGGTATGACAGGTGATCCCGAGCACCTGACAGATAAATCACAAGGGGAAAGCCCTGGTTCTAGTTGATGCCAGGCAAGCCTCCCTGGGGCCAGGGACCACCAACAACTGTTTGTCAGCTGATCAAAGCGTCCTCTGGGGCACATATGGGGACAAATGGCATATTTGAAGTAGAATTTGAAGAATTTGTAATGTGATGCTGTACAGGGAAAAATGGACTGGGTGCTACATATGTAAACTTTGCCTATAGTTGTCCAGTTGCTAATCTGTGTCAGATTTTCTTTTGCCAGATATTCCTTGGTTATCTCCTTGATAATTTTTAAGATGTAATTTTTTGCTAGGCATATTGCCCTCCTTTATAACTTTTGTCTGGCATTAAAATAACACCAATTAGTAAACCATCGTGGATGCAGGTGGCTTTTTTCCTACTAACATAAAAACCTAATGAATTGGATTCTTGAAGAACAAGAATGAAGCAACTTCATAGTGAGAGTTGTTGCCCACTACATCTTCCAGGTGCACATTCCAAAAAGCTACTCCTGAACGTTACCTGCTTGGGATGGCAGATGTAACTAGCAGGAAGGGCTGTGGGCTAATGTGACCTTGAAGAAGTCCGGGCCTGACTCAGAATGGAGGATTCTTTTCTAGCAGGGCTAATTTTACATTATGGAGTGAAAAAAGTGTACAGAGAAAAGTTACTTTTCCTGCCATAATGCTAGAACCCAGAAGCAGCCAATGAAGTTTCAAAAGCAATCTGCTGTGAGGGGTTGGGGTCCTGGGGAAAGAAGAGAGCGCCATGTAAAAAGAAAGGTGAAAAGGATGCCTAGGTGGACTTCCTCTGGATGAAATGCTCTGGAATGTGACCGCAATTATATGGCTTCCTGATGATAAAGTCTAGTAGCCTTATGTAAGAGCCAAGCAAGTAAACAAGTTGCAATGCTTCCATTTGTATGGAATCTATTTGTTATACTAGATACTGAAAATGATCTACCATTTTTTTTAAAATGGCCTTTCAATTATGTGTTTGGCAGCTGCGTAGTGAAGAGAACAGAAACAAATTAATTGAAGCTGATATGAATGGCAAACTTCAAAGTGGACTCTTCAGAAAGTAAGATTATCTGTTTAAGAGTATATGGCATGGGTGTTTTGCAGGGTTGGGGAGAACAGATGGAAAAATGGAAACGTGAACCACTTCGAAAAGTCAAAACTTAATATGGTGTGAAAACAGGGCAGGACTCAAAGTCCAGTGAGCATAGAACCATTTGGTTTTGTAGTTGTAGGAGTAGCTATGATGAGTTTGTCATAGATATGAATTATTTGGCCAGCATTTTGCTTTGCTGTAGAGATGTGTTAAGTATTATCCACTTGTTCCCACATGTTTCCAGTTGCTGAAATTTTGCTTTGTGTCTTTTCCCATGCCCTGCCATATCTGTACTGTATTTTTTTCTTCTTATAGTGTGTGTGTGACCTCTCTGGACTAGACGTTGCCTGACATCTGGTGTGGTCTATTTCACCGCTCCCATGACCTGATTCTAGGGAAATGACAGGAATTGGGAAACAGGAACATACAGTGAACTAGCATTTCCCCTGCTACTTGGCCTCATCTCATTTCATTTCATGTATACAGATACAAGTTTCTAATATTCCATTAGGGTTCATTCCAATGCTAAGAGGGTAGTTGCTCACATTGATCAGCAGCAAGATTTTGTACACGGCCTGCACTGGTGATCTGAAGTATTCTTATATTGTCAGTTCCTACAGCACATTGTTTAGCTTGCTTACTGTTCCATTGTGGTGAATACATCTTTAAACATTTGTGTCTCAGCAAAGAGAAGATTCTTTATGAGCCAGACACTTTGAAATCTCTAGACCATGAAGAAGAGAATAAAGATTCCAGTAGCTCCAGCTCTGAGGAAGAAGCTGAGGAAGATGATGCTTCAGAATCAGATACTGAAAAAGAGGCAGGTAATATGCTTTACAGAATTGTTAAAAATAGGGATTGCCTGAAGAATTCATTAATCTGGGTTTCTTCCAAGTCTACAAAAACATCTTGAAAAGCCTTTTCAAGTTCTGAAATATAAGAACCCTGTAGATGACAGAAAATAGTATATCAATAGTATGTATTTAGGATTACCATATTGACTCTATATTTTTGAAATATGAATATTTGTAAAAAGACTTCTGTGGTCCTCTCTGGAGTTTTTGCTATTTGTTTTGGGACCTTTCTAGGTCTCAGTTCAGTTTATACTGTCACATATGGGTAGCTGTTCTTTACTTACAAGGGATCCAGGACGTCTTAGTAATAACACGTTGTCCCTGCATTCCAACAGCAATGTGTTATAGCTTACAAAGAAGGGTAAATGTACAGGAGCTGAAAATGACAGATCTTAAGGTGAAGTTTGGTGAAGTATGGAGATGCAATGAAATAATGATTAATTCGCATTATGTTGGTATTTAATTCCTATGAGAATCTTAAGGATATTTTTGCTTTTTCTGCTGTAAACTCCATCAACCTTGCATGCAGCAGATTAGTTTTCAGACTGCATTTTTGTGTTTATATTTATTCAGAATTCGTATCTTGGTCCCTCTTGCAGTCATAGTGGCTTACAGTAAGAGCTTAAAGATCTTACTTTCTAATGTCTGACATCATAACATTCCTCTGCTTCACGCAATTATTTGAACATAAGTGCCTCACAAAACTTCTAAATAACCTTTCAGTGCAAAAACTGTGGAATTTAGTAGTTACTTCACTTTCTTGTTAATCTGCTTTTTCTTTCACACTGTGAAAGGGTACATGTAATTGCTGCAGGGTCAGTTAGTTCCAAATGTATTGAAGTACAAAGACTGTATGAGGTTAGTTCCTCTTTGGCTATCCACAAGAACCTGGTTCCAGTATATCCCTTTGCAAAAGTGTAAAAGGTTGTGAGAAGTACATTTTAAATTCTGCCCCTCAACCCAAACAACTCCATCATTGTCCATCAAACAACTTCCATCATTGTCTGACAACCAGTTACTTCCAATGGGATAACGAATTCTATGAACAGATGGATGGGGTGGCCATGGGGAGCCCTCTCAGCCCAGTTATAGCAAACTTCTACATGGAACATTTTGAAAAAACAGCTCTAGAATCAGCACCCCACAAACCTAGTGTGTGGTTCCGGTTTGTGGATGATACATTTATCATTTGGAGCCATGGGGAGGAAGAATTGATGGGGTTTTTGAATCATCTCAACAACATCCACCTGAACATACAATTCACAATGGAGAAAGAAATCGAGGGAAAACTCCCATTTCTGGATACCTTGGTCATCCGCAAAGCAAACTTTCAGTTAGGTCACAAGGTCTAGAGGAAACCAACTCACACTGATCGGTACTTACACAAAAACTCCAATCACCACCCCCGACAGAAAAGAGGCATAATGAAAACATTAGTGGATCGTGCAAGACGGATATGTGAGCCGCACTTTCTCAATGAGGAAATTAATCATCTAAACTACACACTTCAGGCAAATGGCTACTCCAGAAATGAAATCCGAAGAGCAATCAAACCCAGGATGAATCAAACAACCAAGGAAAAACAGTCTCCTACAGGAAAAGTGTTTTTGCCATATATCAAAGGAATTACTGATCAGATGGGAAAGCTTATGAAAAAGCATAACCTTCAAGCAGTATTCAGACCCACCCGAAAAATACAACAGATGCTACGATCAACAAAAGACAGTAGAGACCCCCTCACCTCTGCAGGAGTATACTGTATACCCTGCAGCTGTGGACAAGTTTACATCGGGACCACAAAGCGTAGCATCCAGACAAGAATAAAAGAACATGAAAGACACTGCAGACTTGGACAACCTGAAAAATCAGCAGTGGCTGAACATAGCCTAACTCAAACAAGGCACAGTATCTTATTCCAGGACACCAAAATACTGGACAACACTTCCAACTACTTTGTCAGACTACACAGGGAAGCCATTGAAATTCACAAGCATAAGCAAAACTTCAACAGGAAAGAAGAAACCTTAAGAATGAACAGAGCATGGTTTCCAGTTCTGAAAAACGCCAGGCTAACAAAACACTCTATACCCGACAATAGCCCTGCAGAGAAGATTAGCACATCAAGTACCAATCCATATGCAAAAGAACCTCCTCAGGATACAGTGAAGCCTCCTGCCATTAGCATTCCACACCCTGGGAAACTCTTACAGGATGACTCAGCTCAGTCCCACCCCTCCTGAGTAGATACAAATGACCTACATCTTTTCCACACTGTGACACGGAGAGATCTCTGTCTTTTGGTGCTACACCTCTGAAGATGCCAGCCACAGCTGCTGGCGAAACATCAGGAACTACAATGCCAAGACCACGGCAATACAGCCCGGAAAACCCACAACAACCAACTCCATGTTATTCATGCAAAAATATTACTCTTTTGAAACTTAATATTTCTTGGCATATATTGCTGAAGTACAGAAATAGAGCAGCGCTTTATGCTATTGATAGCGCTCTCTGAGGCAGAACTTATTCATTTCAGTAAATACAGTAACGTTGTCTTGTCAAAAACAATATTTTAGTATCTTTTCCTCACAGAGCTTTTTCTTCAATTCTGGCCCTATACAGATTCTCTCCAGAGTTCTGCATGCATGGTCAAAATACCCTGATTCAGTCTCTAAATTGCTTCCCAGGATTTTTTACATTCTGCATGGAGAGAGGCTACATCTGCCACAGAATTGATCTTTCCCTTTTTTCTATGCTTCCCCCCCCCCCTGCGCACATATCCCAATGTTTTTTTTTTCATTGAAGTCAAGCAGCAGGGTTTTTTTCTGAAGTGCTTTCTTCGGTGTGAGGTCTGGCTCTGCCTTTAGCCCTCTCCTTTATTCTTCTGCATCCTGATTAGTTAACCAACAACCAATCCAGGTTTTTTTCTGAATTTTTAAAACATTTAAATAGCAACATTGCAATATTGGGGCCTTAAAGAAAAAAACCTTGTTGCAGCTGCTGAGGGGGGAAATGCTGCAATATGGCTAACACAAAAACTTTACAGAGAGTGCTGAATCCCACTTGGTCTTTTAACATTTTTGTCTGTGCTTCTGTATATTTTAGTACATTCTTTTTTGGTGTTTTTAAATTTTTTTAAAAAAATATCAACATCTTAATGCCATTAAAAAATCACCAAATGTAAGTTTCCTCAAAGATCAACTGAGGAAACTGACCTGTCCTCAGCTGATCAACTGAAGAAACTTGGGAGTTCTCAGTCAATCACTTGTGTAGAGCTCCAATTCAAAAATTTCTGGAGCAGTCTTTTTAGGTGTGAAAGTCATCTTCAGTCAGAGATGCAACTTGGACTGTCAATGCCCAAGGGGAGGAGTCATGCCTTTCCCAGCCATTTCTCTTTCACCTTACACAATGTAAGCCACATTTGGGAACTTCTCTTCAAAGTTTTCTTCTCTGAGGGATAAATTTCCTTAAAGTTTTATCATCATCCCTTCCTTACTTGTATTTCTCTCTTTAGTTTTCATCTCAAGCTCCTTGAAACCAAGCTACTAGAAAGAAATACTTGACCCATTGGTACTAAGACAACACAGACAAGCTACAAAAATGTTGGGCTTGATCACCAGCCACTGAGAAAACCAAGAAGCAAAAGGAGAATCACCAACCGCAACGAATGGAAAAGCAGTCTCCTTCTGCTCCTGTGGTATACAATCCCTCATGGTTTTCTGCCTCACAAATCCTGGCCTGTCTCCTACAGACAGTGGAGCTGTGACTGATATGGGAAATCCAGCAGAATATCATCGTTGTTCCAGAAATTATGTTGGTACATAGTCCCCCCCCCCCCCATCCAACTGGCTGGCTTGTTTTCAGAGAAACAACTGGAGGTCTTTACACAAGTACCTATCCAGCTATCCCAACCTCTGGTCTTGCACCCTGTGGGCATGTCACAATGTGTCCCCAGCAGGTGACTAACCATGTGGTTAGTATGGCCAGACACCAGCATTTCCTCTGGGAAAAGATATTCCCACTGCTTTGCCACCTTACAGAAGACATGAAGATCATTGTAGTCTTAAAAACTGAAGCCTTGAGGCCCACTAAATAACAAATCATCACTTCCTGACTGTGGTTCAAAGTCCATGGCTACAGCTGTTACTCTGAGGCTTCATGCAACACTGCAATCACTTTTTGACCCCTGATGACACTCTAGAGGGGGTACAGAAATTTAAGTTGATCACATGCTACATGGGTCTCTCTGAGTCACATTTGAGACCCGAAATTAGAAACTCTGGAGTGGCTGCTCCCATCAAGCTGAACAGTCCTGCTGCTTTCCAGACCATTCATCATCTTGCAGTTTCTTCTCTTTAGCATCACACAAGGCTTCAGTCTGCAGCTCAGCATACTAGAACATGTGGAAACTTCAAGCAGAGTTTTTGATTCTTTGGATTTCTGTTTACTGGTAGTCCTAGAATTTTACCAATACTTTGCAACACAAGAAAGCAAAAATGTCTGACAGCTGAATCCTCATGATCATCAAGCTGCCATATGCAAAAAAAAATAGTTTCTTTTCTTCCCCCAAAGTATTCAAGTGCATTCCCCCACAACTCTACCGGTTTCCTCAGGATGGTGATTGAAGTGCTGTCACGTGCCTAGATTGGCTGAGGGTTCTACTGCAAGTAATTTACAGTTCCCAGGAAGGATGCAAGTCTTTAACCCATCCTCTACCTGAGAGGGTTCAATGGCTACCTCAGACCCAAGAAGTTCAGAATAGTGACCCTACTAACACCAGGAGCTTGGATCACTTCTGTCAACCTCAAGGATGCATACTTTTGACACATCCACACATTGCAGTTTCCTCTGTTTTGCTGTGAGAGATGATTACTACCAGTGTAAAGGGCTGCACTTCAGCCCTTCCAGCCCTTCACGGTGCTCACCCACTCATGGCAGTGGTATTAGTACATCTTTGCCATCAAGGGGTAGCCATCTTTCCCTATATCAGCACCTGACTACTCACAGCACCATCTTCTGTCTACCTTTTCCACAGCATGCCAATTACCACCCAGTAAGGACTATTCAATTTACAGGGGGAACCCTGGGCTCTATTACTAGCAGATCCTCCTACCATACTTGTAATGTTGGAAGGAATTGAGGAGGAAGTTAGGACTCCTTTGGGCATGCACAGTCTGAGCTGAGGGGGAAGGGCTTTTCTGCCTAATAGCTCTACACATTTTTTAACTGAAACTCTCTGCAGGCAGAAAGCCCATTAGTATTGATTCACAGATGACCAAAAAGAAGGGTTATAGGCATGCAAATAGTTTTTCTCTTTTATCTATTTGTTTGAAAAAATTACCTCAGAGAATTTTACAGTAGACATGCTTAACATTAAGTTAACTCTTCATGTTTCTACAACCAATGAATTTATTAATTGTCATAGGGTTACAGAAATAATCTCGGGGAATATATTGATAGCCAGCAGCTCTCATATAAATTTATACTGTGACTAAACAAAAGTATGGTTGTTGTGGGTTTTCCGGGCTGTATTGCCGTGGTCTTGGCATTGTAGTTCCTGACGTTTCGCCAGCAGCTGTGGCTGGCATCTTCAGAGGTGTAGCACCAAAAGACAGATCTCTCAGTGTCACTCTCAGTGTCAGTGTCTCAGAGATCCCTGAGAGATCTCTGTCTTTTGGTGCTACACCTCTGAAGATGCCAGCCACAGCTGCTGGTGAAACGTCAGGAACTACAATGCCAAGACCACGGCAATACAGCCCGGAAAACCCACAACAACCATCGTTCTCCGGCCGTGAAAGCCTTCGACAATACATTAAACAAAAGTACTTTTTTTTCACTCTGTGGGAAAGTGACAAGACATATCAGGCTTTATGATCACAAAAGCAGATCTTTCCTGCTTTCTAGTCTCTTCAGAATAGCTGAGGGGTAGCTGTTGGGGGAATCCTTGTGGGTAAAATGACACAGAAGAAGAAAGTGGATTTTCTCTTCTCACTGCAGCTCCCTGTGTTCCATGACATTTTGTCCTGCTCCCCTGACTCCTAGCATCTGGATTACAAGAAGCTGCTGAAGGAAAAAAAAGGGGGAGGGGAACAAGAGATCCACCAATATTTTGTATTTGTGGTTTATAGGATCCAACCTGTACTACAATATTCTTTCTTGCTTTGAGCAGAAAACCAGAGGGCTTGTACTCTAAGTATCAGAAGTACATGCTCCTGGTAAATCTAAAACTGTATTGGTATAGCTGTTATGCCCATGCTATTTTCTGTCTTTTTAGAGAGAAAAGAAGAATCCATTGCTAACCATTCCAGCCATGAGTCCCAAACTCTCATTACAGAACAAGTACCACCTCCTGAGCACAACACTTTCACTATGGCTCCTGTCAGAAAAGTAAGTGGAAATGGACTTAACAATGCAGTCCTAAATGGAATTGCACCATTCTGAATCCACTGACTAACTCTATTTAGAATTGCACTGTTAAAATACAATACTGTTTGAATCTAAAGTTGCCTCTTGCTACAATTGATGACAGTTGTTTCATGTTATCTCCGTGAAACATATGGCATATGTTGAATTACCAAGTAGTCCTCTCTCTGGGCACTAACTATGCCCTATCCTGCTTAGCTTCAGCATGGTTGCTCCATCATATGTTGTCAGATCAAAGTTTCAAATGAACTTTGCATTAAATGGGACAATTTCAAACAAGCTTCTCTTAGGTTGGTCTACTCGTCTTTTAATTACAAGCAGGTCCCACTGGGTGGGTGACTGGAATACGTCTGGGTATAGCATTTCTTTATAAGGCAAGAAAGGTGAAGTATAAATGAAGTCAATAAATAAATGTGTTTTGGCTTTTTTTGTATTTCTTTATTTAGGGTTTGAGAGACTGAGCAGAATTGTTTTTAATGCTGAAACAAATTCACTTGAATTTATCCAAATCATGCCAGCTTTGCATCTGAAGTTTGTAATTGTCATAGATATATTTATTATTTAAGAATTATGTGTAAAAAGATGCATTTTGTAACACATATAGACTATGCAAAAGGATATAATAGATGGTTTCTACATATTTATGATATAGGCTTAGTGCTTTTCATACTTATATTAGTAAAACTGATACATATATATTTGTCTCAGTACAACTGTTAGCTTGGGAGTTTTATGCATGACCTTGGGCTGGATTCAAATTCAATTTTCCATCAGTGGAACAACTTTCCTGCCTCTCTCCTCCTACTACAGTCCACTGACCTCCATGAAATGCTAATTCTTGGGGATAAGGTGCCTCAAGGAATAGCGTGGCGGAGGGGGTTGCAGCAAGAATGGTGGAAATGGACAGGTTAGCAGAGATCCTACCTCTTGTTTGTATAATTCTAATTACTTTTGGTGTAGTGAAATTATTTGAGAGGCTAGTCATCATGATATAGCTTTGACTCTTTTCCTCATCATCTTTTCTCTTGTACAGTTTACTACTTCTTTGCTTAACAAATCTGAAGAACAAAAGGATGAATCTCCCTCTTCCTGGAGGCTAAGTCTGCGGAAAACTAGCAGTCAGAACACACTAAATGAAGGCACTGTTCCTCGTGATGCACTGACAGATAAGGGTGGTTCTATCTATCGCTCTTCTTCATCCCCTCGGATTTCTGCATTGTTAGACAACAAAGAAAAGGTACAGAGAAATCTGGTTTCCTATTTGAAACATGTGGCTAGTAATCTTGAGCAGAACTATTTCAAAATAGTTTGTTTTAAGCAGACTTTCCCCATATTATTTTACTAATATAGACTAGAAGCAATGCCAAAGCAATCTATTTGGTGATAAATTAAGAACAGAAGAATTGTTCTGGGTCAGATTAAAAAAAAAAGTCCATCTAGATCTGATCCCAAAAGTGCCTTGCTGGATGCTTCTGAAAAACCCACAAAGATGGTAATCATTCCCTCATTGCTTTTCCCTTAATCAACCAGTATTCAGAGATACATGAGTTCTGAAAATGGAGACTCTGTTTAGCTTCATGTCTAGTAGATCTGTCAGCGGCTACCCTTCATGAATGTAGCACCTTCCAGTAATATAACCGTATGCATCTGGGTGGGCTGATAGGAGGTAGCCTTGTTGCAAAGGGTGGTGTGGCTGCATTGAAAAAGGTTGGAGGAAAAGAGGGATGTATGCTTTAGTATTACAGAATATTACAGAAGATGCATTAAAAAAAGCAGAAGTATCATGAAACTGTGGGGCAAGATGTGTTGAATATTCTTACATTTCTTTTCTAGAAAGAAAATAACATTGGATTTATATACCACCCTTCAGGGCAACTTAATGCCTACTCAGAGTGGTTTACAAAGTGTGTGCTTCGTGCTGACCAGTGTGACCACCTTTTTTTATATTGGTGTGATGGGGGAATGTGCAGCCTCTCAGCATTTTTTTAAAAATCCTTGAAAGCAGTCCTTAATTATATGGTGGTGTAAGCTGTCACTAGTTACCAGTGATATCACCGGCACTATCCAGTCAAGGCTTATGATTTCAATGCATACACATTCTGCGCTGCTGTCATAGTTGTATACATATGCTAGAATGGAGCAGAGAGGGTTTGTCTGTGTGTGTGTGTGTGTGTGTGTGTGTGTGACATTTTCCTAGCAGCAGATTTTTTTGAAATGAGTTCAGAGAGAATGAGATTTCAACCATAGTGTTACTGTGTGTGTGTGTTTTTTTTTTAAAGTATGGAAAGGTCTCGTAACTAGACTGCATTGTGTGCATTTTTCATTTACGCACTATTTAGGCACATTCTAATTATACCCTGTAATTGTATAATTAGATATGCAATTTAATACTCATGAATGTTACACATAATTTAATATTTGTGTATTAAATGCATTAATTAAATTTAACAGACAGAACTATATTAAACAATGTTGTGTTTTCCTAAGCACTTCAAACCTTTTTTGTGTAACTGAGTTCAACAAACATTTTAATCAGTTTTTTTTTGTTTTTGTTTGTTTGAAATTCTGCTTACTTAGAATTAAAAATGCTTCCTATAAATTACTGCTCTTTGTAGATAACAGGAAAACTACAATAGTAAATGGTTTCTCTGGTCAGTATAGTCCTGAGGGAGAGTGCATAGCAAAAGTTTGGCTACAGGCTTGGGGAAAGTAGAAGTTACTAGACAGGAACTCTTTTTTGCAAGTGATTGTATATTGGTGGAGACTTTATAAATTCAGTTTTTAAAAATGTATTATGATTCCTTATGATTTGAACATAAATTGTCTTGAGCTCTGAAACCTTTTTTTAACCCATGTCAGGAAAAAAGTTAAATAACCATAAATGAAGAAGTTGTGATTGGAAACTGTTGAGCAGGTTTGCTTATTTTTTTTCAAACTTGGGTTTGGATCCAGCAGAGTATTTCCGCAGGTAGGATTTTTGCCCATAAAGTGCAACTTCCTCACATCCTTCCTCCCCCAAATGACACTGAAAATGCTGTTACATATGCAGAAAATGCTCCATTGGATCCAAGTCTTGTGCTCCGGGATGCCAGCCTATAGAAACCTGGAAAAGAATAACCACCTTCTTAAAATGGGGAGTTAGAAGAAAGACAAGCCTTTAAAATAGAACAGCCTAGATGATCTCAAAATCTTGAATTCAGAAAAACCTGTTGCTGATTATCATTCTAGCTTGTTCACTGTTCTGAATCACCAAGCCAGTATGGTACAAAAAATAACTAGGAAAGAATTCTCATCTCCATACAGATGTAAAACTTCTGGTCTGCAACCACAGGTTCTATCTGTCCATGAATAGCAGATTAGAAACAGAGTTTGAAATTTTACGCTCCATACCTCGTTAAGGCTAGCAACACCTTGGCCTTGATTAATGCTAATCAGGGCTTTCTTGTATCCATGGATTTTAAACCAGCTTCAAACCCTGATTGGTGTAGAGAGAAACGGGTAGAATTCCTGAAAAGTGTTTTGTGAGAGCACTTGAGGAATAAAATGTTTGAAGGACAAGGAACTGCTAGAAGCCACTGGAGTTTTTTTTAAGCCTTAAAATATGCCATTTTAAAGGAATTTATTTTGTTCTAGCAGGACAAGGACAACAAAATCTATTTTGCTTCAATAGCCCCTCGAAGGTTAAACAGTACAGGTGACCTGGAAGAAAAAGAAAACCGGTAAGGACCTCTTGAATTGGCAAGTATATAAATAAACCACTTGGCAAGTATAGAAATAAATTTTGTGGACTGAATCTTTGGAATAGTCTCTCCCTGCTTCTAAACATATATTAATTTTTACTGTACCAGTTCAAGTTACAGTTGGTTAGAACAAAGAAAAGCACATCCTAAATACCATGCATCTTCAAAATGCACTTATGGCAGAAGTTTACTTGCAACAAATTATTAAGCACTAATACAGCAGCCTGTTGCTTGTAAAACTTGAGTGCTTTCTCTTTGTAATCCAAAAAAAATTTAGACAGATGAAATTTAGTTACCTTGTTTTTCCTGTTTCTGTTTCCACATATAGCTTGTTAATCAACTAGTTACTTCTGGGCACAGCCTAGATTATTAAAGAACAGGGGAGACCTCTTATCAAATTCTAATGTAATTATAAATGTAATGACAGGTTTAATTTCAGAGGAAGACAGGTGGAAGAAAACTTTAAATATTACATGAACTTGTTTTTAATTTTCAGACAGCTTTTTAGTATAATGTGATTTTTGTGTTCATGCTTTGTTCATCATTGAACTGAATAATCTTGGTGGAGTTGCTCTCATCCTCTTAATGCATACTTAATATAGAAAATGTAATCCATTCTTCAAATTTTGATTTACTATTAGTACAACCCTATTTGCATTATGTGTAACAGGCATTTTAGTAGTAGTAACTAGGGATGTGCGTTTCGGCATTCAGAATGCCGAAAGAATGCCGAAACAAAAGTGTTTCGGCTTCTTTCGGGGAATGCCGAAACGTTTCGGGGAATGCCGAAACGTTTCGGGTAGCCGAAAGAAAAAAGCCGAAACGTTTCGGGATTCTTTCGGCTTTCTTTCGGCTTTTCTATGGGAAAATGCCTCCGTCTTCCAGGACGCCTGGAGGAGGCATTTTCCCACCAAATAAGCCCAAAATTGGTGGGGACCTTCCTCTAACCCTTCTCTAACAACCACCCAAGTTTCAGACAGATTGGACTTTGGGGGGCCATGTTATGGCCCCCCAAAGCAGGTCCCCCCATCCTCCCATAAGAAAGCGAAGGAGCAGCATATTGTTAGCATGCTGCTGCTGATCTTTCTTCATTATTTCCTATGGGGAAAAAATGAAGAGGCAGGCTTCCTTTGCCAGGGGTGGCATTTTGCATGCAAAATGCCCCCCAGCCCTCAGGGGCCCTTCTCCCACCCCTCCTCCCACCCCCCACCAAGGCTCAGCCTGCTCCCACTTGGGGGGGCCATTTCATGGCCTCCCCAAGTAGGTGCTCTAATCTCTACCACTGACAGCTGGGGGAGGCTTGTGTTGCCAGGGGTGGCATTTTGCATGCAAAATGCCCCCCAACCCTCTGGGGCCCTTCTCCCACCCCTCCTCCCACCCCCCACCAAGGCTCAGCCTGCTCCCACTTGGGGGGGGGCATTTCATGGCCTCCCCAAGTAGGTGCTCTGCTCTCATCTCTACCACTGACAGCTGGGGGAGGCTTGTGTTGCCAGGGGTGGCATTTTGCATGCAAAATGCCCCCCGGCCCTCTGGGGCCCTTCTCCCACCCTTCCCCCCACCCCCCACCCAGGCTCAGACTGCTCCCACTTGGGGGGGCCATTTCATGGCATCCCCAAGTAGGTCCTCTCAGCCCCTAAAGTCCACCCCTTACAGCCCCACACAAACCCAATTCCCCCCCAGCTGCCACACACAGACCCAAATCCCCACATTAGCCCCTCACAGACCCAAATCCACCCCCACCTGCCCCACACCCATAACCCCAGGAACAGGCTGGCAAAGGCCAGCCCTCTCCCTTTGTTCCCTATGCTGGGAACTTCTAAACTCTCTTTCCCTGGGCAATTCTGCACAGCCCAGGGGTGCCACAATGGTGGGCACACTTCTGAGTGCCAGCTGGTCCCTGTGAAAGAGCACCTGAACCACAGACACCCTCCCTCAAATTCCCCCACCACCTACAGAGATGGCTGGCCAGCCACCCCATTGTTCCCTATGATGGGAACCAACTGCACAACAAAGAATAAAACAAGAACAACACAAAATAAAGTTTTAAATTTTTTTTTCTCCCTTCCAAAGTACAAGTAGGCAAAGCATTATGACATTACACCAGCAGTCCCCCACACAGAAAAATAACACAACTCACTTAACATCAGAGAATCACAAAGCATGATACCTGTCAAAAACACTTTATTTCTTGAACAGCTTTAGGTTACACAGCAGGGGGGAACACCAAAGGGCATGGCAGCACTATCTTACACAAAAATAACACAACTCACTTAACATCAGAGAATCACAAAGCATGATTCCTGTCAAAAACACTTTATTTCTTGAACAGCTTTAGGTTACACAGCAGGGGGGAACACCAAAGGGCATGGCAGCACTATCTTACACAAAAATAACACAACTCACTTAACATCAGAGAATCACAAAAGCACAATTCCTGTCAAAAACACTTTATTTCTTGAACAGCTTTAGGCTACACAGCAGGGGGGGGACACCAAAGGGCATGGAAGCAGTATCTTACACAAAAATAACACAACTCACTTCACATTAAAGAATCACCCCAAAAAATAGCTGTCAAAAGCACTTTATTTCTGTAACTGCTTTAGGTTACACAGTAGGAAGGCACCGCAGAGCAGGAAAGCAGTGTACTACGCAAAAATAACACAACTCACTTCACATCAGAGAATCACACAAACACAATTGCTGTCAAAAACGGTGAAGTGGGTTGTATTATTTTTTGTAGTACATTGCTATCATGCCCTGTTGTGCCCTCCTACTGTGTGTTCCCCCCTGCTGTGTAACCTAAAGTTGTTCAAGAAATAAAGTGTTTTTGACAGGTATCATGCTTTGTGATTCTCTGATGTTAAGTGAGTTGTGTTATTTTTCTGTTATTTTTCTGTGTTTCTACTTGGGGATGCCATGAAATGGCCCCCCCAAGTGGGAGCAGTCTGAGCCTGGGTGGGGGGTGGGGGGAAGGGTGGGAGAAGGGCCCCAGAGGGCCGGGGGGCATTTTGCATGCAAAATGCCACCCCTGGCAACACAAGCCTCCCCCAGCTGTCAGTGGTAGAGATGAGAGCAGAGCACCTACTTGGGGAGGCCATGAAATGCCCCCCCCAAGTGGGAGCAGGCTGAGCCTTGGTGGGGGGTGGGAGGAGGGGTGGGAGAAGGGCCCCAGAGGGTTGGGGGGCATTTTGCATGCAAAATGCCACCCCTGGCAACACAAGCCTCCCCCAGCTGTCAGTGGTAGAGATTAGAGCACCTACTTGGGGAGGCCATGAAATGGCCCCCCCAAGTGGGAGCAGGCTGAGCCTTGGTGGGGGGTGGGAGGAGGGGTGGGAGAAGGGCCCCTGAGGGCTGGGGGGCATTTTGCATGCAAAATGCCACCCCTGGCAAAGGAAGCCTGCCTCTTCATTTTTTCCCCATAGGAAATAATGAAGAAAGATCAGCAGCAGCATGCTAACAATATGCTGCTCCTTCGCTTTCTTATGGGAGGATGGGGGGACCTGCTTTGGGGGGCCATAACATGGCCCCCCAAAGTCCAATCTGTCTGAAACTTGGGTGGTTGTTAGAGAAGGGTTAGAGGAAGGTCCCCACCAATTTTGGGCTTATTTGGTGGGAAAATGCCTCCTCCAGGCGTCCTGGAAGACGGAGGCATTTTCCCATAGAAAAAAGCCGAAAGAATGCCGAAATAATGCCGAAAGAATCCCGAAAGTCGAAAGCCGAAAGAGATTCTTGTTTCGGCTTTCGGCTTTAACGATAGAGAATCTTCTTTCGGCTTTCTACTTTCGGCTATAGCTGAAAATTTTTGGCTTGCACACCCCTAGTAGTAACACAGTTCCTGTGTATGACAATACAGTTGCAGGTTAGTGAGAAATCACAGGGGATAATGCAGAGATTTCCTCCTATACCTGGATTTCAGCTTTCAGAATTCTACAACTTCTCAGGAGTTTGAATATTTCCCCCCTCTTATTTGCCCCCACCTTCAGTATCCCATGCCTGCTGCAATATTCACAGTTCTTATTATGCAGGGTTGGGGGCGGGGCTGATCCTCCTGTCTGATTCATTTAGAAATCCAGAGTTTTTCTGTGGAGACCTCTTGAGTATGTAATACACCATACTGTGCCTGTGGATGGCCTGGCTTTGTTAATTTTATGATTGGTGTAAACCACTCACTTTTATTATTAATGTGGTAATTTTGTATTATCTTTCTGAGATTAACAGTAGTGAACTCTGTACCATAGGAAGGCTGTAGTAGCCTAAAGTTTATAGCATCATGTCTGCCAGTGTTAGATTGTTCTTGATGGTCCTGGGCATTTTGCATGTGTATGGCTATAAAAATAGTATAAATGTATAGAAATGTATTTGAGCTATATTTTGAAGGCTTATCATCATACAGCAAATATGTCTAAACAAATTTCAATTTAAGATTCTCTCCCTCAACCTCCCCCCCCCCCGCCCCCAAATGCCTTTGCAGAGAATCTGCTGTTACCTTGGTACGGAGTGGTTCTTACACACGGCCATTATGGAGGGATGAACCAAAGGCAAATGAAGCCCCTGCAACTGGTGCACCTTCCACCTATGTATCTACCTACATGAAAAGGTTAGGCATGCTGAAGAAGAGTTTAGACATTTTACCCTTTGTGGTCAAACTTAAAAGGCATAAGTGCCTTCAAGAGCTTTGACTCATGAAAGCTTACACCCTGGAAAATATTGTTGGTGTTCAAGGAGTTACCAGTCTCGAATTTTGTACTTCCTCAAACAGTCAGCTTCAAATGTCTCAAAGCTTCTCTGAACATAATGAAAACAATGAAGGCCCCCAAGCTGTGCAGGGTGACCTGTCTGTCATCCTTCTTCTGTTGCATGTGTAGTAAAAGCAATGCAGCTTTTACGTTTTAAAATGTTCTTCCTAATTTCTTACATAAGATAGTTATATGCTTGATACATCCCCACACCATGTGAAGTAGCCAACAGGTGTCATCTTATCTAGAGACTTAGAAATTGGGCACATGGTTGTAGAAACTACAATATACAATATTGTAGACATCTAATTCTACAATATACAATATTGTAGACATCTAATTCTGCAATTTCTTAAGGCATTGGGACTTGAAGGTTTTTTTAAGTAGCTGCATTTTTTGTGCTAAGTTATATCTCTCCATCTTGAACAGTACTTCAGTAAAAATGTTTGAAAGATTGCCTAAAGAATATAAATGCTGTGAATTTCATGCTGACCTTGTTTGACAGCCAAACATACTTTGCTCACTGTTCTGAACACTGGTGAGCCAGTCACCCAATCTTTTCAGGGACCAAACAAGAACTTTGGCAGAGGTAATCAATAGCTGACTCCCAGCTGATATCAGCTGAGTTGTGTCTGTTCTCCATTCCATCAGCTAAGATTTTCTCTCTATTCCAACAAGGCTGAAACATATGAAAAAGCTTGGCAGGAGAGGGAGAGAACAGGAGCAATTTGCGGGTTTTTTGCCTTTGCTCCCAACTCACCTTGGGATATAGAAAAAAAGAGCAGACCATTCTTGTTTTTTACAGCCCAAGCTACAGATGGTGTGTGCTTGTTATGGCTGGGTGGGTGGCCGGTGGATCAGATTGCTTGTCCCTTCCATTGGGCTGCAAGGAATAGGAGCGAATTGATCCTATTTTCTGCAGCCCATTGTCAGTTTTCCCCCTCTTTTCCACCTGAAATTGAGAAAATGGGCTGACAGCTTAGGCTGAAGGTAAATATAAGTAATCAGCTTCTCCTCCAAACTGAAATCTCTCCTATTCCCCTGCAGCCCAGGTGGTCAGTTGGAGGAAGGGGGATGTGGTCCTTTTCTCAGTGGATTGTTGGGGGAGTGGATTGTTTGGTCTGTGGAGAACAGAAGCAGATCACTCCAGTTTTCTGCAAATCAAGCTCTCAGTTTCAGGTGAAGGGAAAAGAACAATCCTTCTTTTCTCCCACCCCAGTTCTACAGCTTCAACTGCAGCCTGAGCTAACAATTTGGGGTGGAGACAAGAGAAGGAGAATTGTCTGGGTTTATGATTACCCCTGTCCACCATTTATAGCATTTCTTTAAAGCTGAAATGCAGCAAACTTTCCTGGCAGGGAGATAAAAAGAACCCAACTTCAGGCTGGTTCCTACAATCAGCTGGGAGTTGACTTCTGATCCCTTCCCAGAAAAGTACTGTGATGGATATACAGCAAAAAATTCCGCAGAAGGAGATAAAAATTTACTTTCAGCTAGCTGATCCCTCATCAGCTAGCATTAGGTACTGATGACTGGAAGGGGTCTCTTCCTCCAAATAGATACTAACAGATACCAAGCAGCTGAATTAATCAGCAACCTGATCATTAGTGGCAAACAAGATATTAACCAAACTAGGAGGTTTCAAGCATCTTTACTGAAAAATCATAAACAGACATATTTGATGTATTAGCTTAAAGGCAGCAGTTTTGGAACCAGAAATGGCCCAGAGAAGAGATTATACTAGGGGTGTGTGCTTCGGATTTCCAATTTGGGTAAAATACCCGAATTGGACCCGATCTGTAAAGATTCGGGGTTCCCGAATTGGGGCCAGTATGCTGTCCCCGATTCGGAGACCCCAAATCAAAGCTTCCCTGAAGCATTTGGGTTGCTTCGGGAAGCTTTGGGGCCGAGTTTAAAGGGCTCTTTCCCCGCCTCTTGCAAGCGGCAGGGCCCTTTAAACTGGCAGGCAGGAGGGGATTCCTCTGCCTGATTAGCTGAAGTTTAAAGGGCCCCTTTCCTGTTGCTTGCAACCATGGCTGCCATTGAAGGGTCAGGAAGGGCCGGGGGAGGTGGCTTTGGCCTTCCCCGCTGCCCTGCAGGGCCGTGCGCTGCTGGATCTGGCCTTCTCAGCCACCCTGTGGGCCGCTGCTGGCCTGGAGGAGGAGGCGTGGCAGCGGCAGCTCCAGCCCTACCCACAGCCCTGTGGGGCCACGTGGTGGAGGAGGAAGTGGAGAAGGCCCTTCCTGCCCCCAAATGGCCGCTGCAGAAGGGCTAGAGGAGGCAGCTCCAACCTTCCCCGCCACCCTGTGAGCCACTGCAGGCCCAGAGGACACGGCGGAGGAGAAGGCAGCTCTGGCCTTTCCCGCCTGGCCAGGTAAGTGGGGTGGAGGGGATGGGGGGCTAAGTGGGGGGTTGAGGGGTGGGGGTGGATGGGGGTGCTGTGAAAAAGCCTCCTCCCTGAATCACTTTGGAATGCTCCGAATCTTTACGGAGAATTCTGAAGTGATTCAAATACCCGAATCCAAAGCGGCTTGCTGCTTTGGGTTTTGGGTATTTCCGAATTTTTTTCCTGCTTCGGGTAAACCTGACGTGGGAAACTTGAATATTTTGGGGGTGCACACCCCTAGATTATACCATTCTTTACACCACACAGAATTTTGATTATTATGAAAAAAACAGGTTCCGTTCTTAGAATCTTCAAAACAGGCCTACAAACGTGTCTGAACAAAGTTGTTTTCAACTCATTTACTTTATGCCTAATTTCTTCATTAAAAGGTCAGTACCCTATGGTAATGCTCACCAGCAAAACCTTAGCAGTGGTGGTAGGACAGTGAGCCAGCTGTCTCTGGAAACACATACCCATGTAACAGCCTAGAACTGGAACAGATACTGTCAGAGTTGGGGGTGGGGGTGGGGATGAACAGAACTGTTCCTGTCACAATTCTTTCTTCAGTCAATTGACTTGACAGCATGCATAAGACGGGACTTGATAGACTTGCTATCTTCTGATAGTGTTGATGGCAGTTCTAGCTGCTTCAGTATCAGTGGTAGTGTCAGGGCAAAGACCTTCCAGAAAGCCTTTGCTCTCCTTTTCCCTCAAGGAATAGAGCAGAGAACAATGGCTGAATTTAGAGAGTTGGGTTTGCTCAAGCCATACATGTCTTTGCAGAGGTAGCTGTTAGCCTATTCATTCTTCTCTTCTGACCGCATAACAAACATTTACTAATCACGGGCAATTTATTCTGGATTAGAGGTGAGACTGTTTTAATAAAGTTCATGCTTGCTATTCATAAAAGGAAATTACACCCAGTCAATTAAATCTGCTAAACAATTTGAGACCACCATATTGCAGAAATAATCCCATTTGGCATGTAAGCTTTCAAAGTCAAGAAAGGCATTCCCTGACCTCTTTTTCTTCACTGTCTCCCCAAAGATGATCTGTAAAAGATTTTCTTATTCCTGTTCATTATGCCTTAATTTATTGGAGGTGGATTGGTTCTGTTCTCTAGGTATATTTTAGTTGTAGTATTCTTTCATTGCTATCGGTTAAATCTACCCATCTCTACATAGCCCAAATGTGTATTACAGAACTTACTTGTCAGTTTAAAGAATTTCTTCCGATCTATTCCTAGACCATTTGCTAAGGTCAAATTTTAACAGGTTGCTTTTTCTGATGGTCGTAATTTATTAGTCTTCTAGGAAGTAATAGGTACTGTACTTCCAAGTTCCTAGGTTGTTACAGGCTTAGCCTTCTGTTGACCAATATAATGTTACCCTGAAATAAAGGACTTGTCTATGAGGACACCTTTTTTTTTGTCTGTCCTTCAACTTTCTGTGATTTAGTGCAGAGGAGTAGAGGGGTTTTTAAACTATCATCTATTAAGTAATCTCTTATGTATAAATCCCCTTGGTGATTGTTGGGATTCCCAACCCATTAATAGTATTTACTATTATTTATTCAAATATTTACACCCTCTCTTTCCTTGTGGTCAAGGTGACTTACAAACCAGAATTTAAGACAGATTAAAATTACCCCCCCCCCCCCCACTTCACAAAAACAACTGCAGACTATACCCCACTAAAAGCCTGGTAAATAAAATGGCCAGCAGGGTCTCCTAAACATTTTTTACGAGCTGGATCCCGTTCCACAGATCCTGTTCCTGTAAGAGGCAGATTCAGAATCCTCAGGAAGAATTATAAACATTTTGTGTTTAGATTTTTTTCTTTTAAAATCAGTTGCATTTAATCTGAATGGTTCTCAGCAATAGATTCTTTGCCTGTACATCTTTATTTGAGCTTTTTCATCCTTCATCAGGTTCTTCTGCAGTCAATTTTTGTTGATATTTCTAACCTTTTCTTCTCTCAACTCTTTTATTGTTCTGCTCTTTATGGGACAGAACAGCTATGAATGCAGAATGTACAACTGAACTAATACTATCCATGTTACTATTTATTCTCTTGTTTGATTCTCCCCCCCTCTGCCCCCCAGTGCTTTCATCCTGGTTCTGGTTCATTTTACTTAGGAAATTATGGTTGTAGGCTTGGGTTCAGAATATATTTCTTGATATACTTGATTTTTAATCTTCCTTGTCTTCATTTTGCTGATAGATTTAATATACTCTCAGCAATCTGTGTTGGTCTGCAACAATATATTAGACCTTGTCTGAAGGAAGTGATGTTGTGCTATCTTACAGTGCTTCATTTGGTAGAAGTAGTGACCTCAGCAGTCCCTACATTTCAGCCAATCGCAATGCATCTCCTGCTACCTCACCCACTGTCCTTGGTTCATCTACCTCATTGGGCACAGAGTGTCAGCTTGCCTCTTGCCCTCCATCTGTCAGTTCAAATGCTACAGCATCAGGCCGCCAGTATACGAGGTAAGGGGCCGTAGAATGTTCATTAAAATGGCAAGATTTGACATCAAAGGAGCAGTTCTCAGCGGTGTGGTATTTCTGTCTGACAGTTCTCCTGATGTGTGTTGCTGCTAGCTAGAATGCTTTTGGGTTGAAAAGAGCAGCCATATAATTATAAAGGTATAACGGTATTGGCTTCTCCAACTTGAGTTCTGAGCCATATAACTATTTAGGTCATTTTGGGGGCACAATGGAGAAAATTTCAAAACACTCCTAACTAGGCATTTAAGTTGATTCATTGTTGCATCTGATTCTTCAGCCTCTGTATCTTGCAAATTGACTTTACTCCCTTGTCATATTTGGCTAAACTCCTTCAAACATGCCAGTAACTTTCAGAAAAAGCAGGCTTTTTCATAAACGCTACATTTTGCTCTTCTGGTTGATTCCTGTTAAGACTGTCATCTGTCACATAAATAGCCAATCTAAGTATCGAATGGAGGATAAATTGTACTGCATTTGGGGTTTTTTAACTGAAAACTCATTTATTATGTCCTGTTAATTTTGATTGAATGTTCCTTACAATTATGCATAAATCCCTAAACCTCTTTTTTCAGGACCCCATACAGGCAACAAATGGACCCTGCTGTAGAGAAGGGCACAGAAAGCATCTCTTCTAGCATTCCGTTAAGTGTCATAACAAATGTTGCTGTATCCAGTACTGCCAATGGTGTCACGACTGCCAACTCTAACTCAACAACTAGAACAGAGTCCTCTCCTGGGGATGCCAGGGATCGGAGAAGGTTGGTGAGCCTGTTGGCGGTGATCTTAATCACTGTTTTAGCTCCTGATATTCTTTCAGTTTGCCTTCACTGGGCATGCTTAAAAATAAGCCATTCCTATATCCTGTTTTAAAAATGGATTTTAAAGTTTTGTCCCGTCCCCCCCCCCTGCCGAATATCAGATAGCAATCTGGCTGTACTGAAAAATCTGTGATCCAAGCTATGTAGCAAACTTTGGAATGTAAAAAATAAACTTTGCTACACTGCTTATTACTCATACCTTATTTCTGGAGAAGGAGGATGCCTTTTTCATTACTATATGGATGATCTCCTAGCTATGGCATTTTCAATCAAAGCAGGCTGCTGCTTGAGAGGAGAGGGACCCGGTCCCTTGTTTGTGCTTGTGTAAGCATTCCTTGATTCCCCTCTCCTCCAACAAAGTGTACATTCTGTCTAAAACCCAGAAAATATGAAGAAAAGTTAGGGTGCTTCTAAGGTTCATCTCTTAATAGGCTCTACTCAACGAGTTTGCTTACTCTGTTTTTGCATAACATGTTCTGTAATGGTGGGATGCCATGAATTGCAAGCAATTGCTGAAATTGACAATATACTATGTGGTAGATGTCTGGTGTGCTCTTGGGCAGGCAGGGGAGTTCGTGGGAGCTACCTGTTGCAGCTTGTTTTTGAATTGCAAGTTGATGTTCTGTGTTTGATTCTGTGTTTAATTATTGTAACTACCTCCATTTGGAATGAGATTATAACAGATTATGTCTGAATGATGACCAGTTGTGGGATTTAAACTGCAAATTGAGAAGTGTAAATAGTCATAAGATTACCTAGTTGGAAAAGCACTGATTTTTTGAAGTAGCTGGACAGTTAAAAGTAGAAAACAGCAGACATTTGCAAGATGTCACAATATGGGTTTTTCAGCACGGAATGACAGCTGTCACAATAGCACATTTATTTATTCAGAGCTCTGCAAGTTTCTCTTAGCAACAGTAACGTAAACTCTCACTAATACTAGATCATTAAGATGCCTCCGTAACAGGCATTCTCAATTTCCCTTTTCCAATCCAAGGGATTAAAATTGAAATGCAGTGCTGGGTTTAGGTAGGAATGAATAAGAGAATGTTCTTCCATTCGAAAGGGTGCTGATTGTTCTCTAATATTTTAGCTCCACTGAAACAAATCCATGGTGATGAGACTCTTGAACCATTCCCTATATACATTATGCTTTGGTGGTGGTGGAGAGTGCCCTCAAGTCATAGCTGACCTCTGGTGGGGTTTTCATGGCAAGAAACTAACAGAGGTGGTTTGCCATTGCCTGCCTCTGCAACCCTGGTCTTTGTTGAAGGTCTCCCATCCAATTACTAACCAAGGTCGACCCTGCTTAGTTTCTGAGATCTGACAAGATCAGGCTCACCTGGGCTATCCAGGTCAGGGCACATTATGCTTTACAGTCAATAAAACCAATGCCTTTTCTCTAAAGTTCCTATACATATTAAAGGCTCACTTTATACTTTTCTATAATGGCATGGAAGTTGCTTCCCTGTGATCCAGTTCTGCACCATGTTGCTTACATTTGGATAGGAACATATTCCTTTATAGTCAGGCTTGTTGCAAACCCTCTTGCTGTCACCAGAAGCCAGGCTGGTGAATGGCAGCTGTGCTGAGGCAGCCTCCTCTGAACAGGTAGGGGGAGAGCTGCAGCCTTTCTCTTTACCCCTCTAGTCTTAGCCCTCACCTTTCTCCCAGGGTCCCTCTCTGGTCTTCTGTCACTCATTTTCTGTCCCTTTTAACCTACACTATCTAACCTTTAATAGCTCTCTACCCACCTAACCTTTAAAAGTTATCAACCCACCTAGTTGAAGCACCTAACCCAAAATCAGAGTCTTTTTAAAAACCTACACACCTACTCTGACTGCTTGCTAATGATGGACACGCAAATCTCTATTTTTAAAAGGCCCTGTTTAATTATGTGGCACTATCTACACTAGCAAGCAGCTTAATTCTTTCAGGAATCAAGCCACCCCTGAATCTTGCCTATAAAGGTAAGCCCATGACAATACCCCCCCAAACTACTTCTAATGTGCCTGCCCTTGCTCTAAGGGAGCAAAGGTGGGAAAGCCTAGTTAAATCTCACTGTGGGCAGCCTATTTATCTATATAATTTGACTAGAACTCCTGAACCTTAAAACTTACACAAGTCTGTTAAAGGTGGAAAAAACTCTATTGGTCCCTAAAAGCTACAAATCAAGTTTTTCTGCTTTATAAAATCTACAACTAGTCTATCTTAAAAATCTTCACCAATAGACTCTGATTACCCACCCAAACTCTGCTAGTGGCAAAGCAGTTTAAGTCAACGTTTAACAAACTGAATGTTTAAAGGACCTCAACAACAGAGGAAACAGCTCCCTCAGAAGAACAGCAGCCAGCAAAAATTAAACACCAAAGCAAACTTATGTGACAACAAACAGAACCCCAACTGAGCCTGCAAAATTAACAGCAACTAAATGCCAACTAATTGTGCCAAGAAAATAAAGAAAGCACCCACAACAGGATAAAACAAAAGAACCACGCCCCCAGAAGAGCAAACACAAAATGAACAGTAAATATGACCAAGTTCAAAAGCCAGAAACTAAAGCCATTCCACACACACACAAGCCCAACCAAAGCACCCCCAATGCACAGCAAAAAAAGCAGTTTTTAAAATGCAGACTGGAAAACCCTTTTCAACCCCCCTCCCCAACCCTATCCCTCACAGACACTAGGCCAACCCACTTCTCCAAAGACAGGAAAAAAACCAGTGAGTCTACAACCATCAAACTGGGCAGATGCAGAAGTCCTCCTGGTGCAGCAGCAGTCTAGGTCTCAGTAGGCAGGAATCCACTCCAGCAGCAGGGCAGAGTCAGGCCAGAGAGAGTCAACAGCCAGCCACAGGCAGGCAGTGTCTCAAATCTCCAAGTCCAGACCAGCAAACACACCACACAAAATGCAGGCTGCTCTCAGTCTAGCCTGCCTGTTTAACTCCTTCAGGACAGTTTTAAAAAGGTACTCTCCTTCTAAAGAATCCTATTGGCCAGAGAAAGAGAGCTCCTGCAAGGATTGGCCGCTCACTTCCTCCACCCTTCCTCATTCCCCCTCCCTTCTGCCTCTGTCTCACTCCCCCCCCACTTCCTAGGGAAAAAAAGGATGAGAAACAGTGTTTCTTTGTTGTTTCTTAGTAAAGGAACAGCCCAGCTGTGGTTACTGAAGTTTACCGAATTAAACCAAATTATTTTGGTAAACTTCAGTTTGGGAATGCCGGATTTGATTCAGTATTCCCTTTTTGGTTTGGTAATCCCAAATTTCACCAAATCAGATAGAATTTGGTATTTTAAAGGGATTACTGAATTCAAATTGCACATCCCAATCAATTGGCTTATTTACTAACTATCACTGTAGTCCAGCTCTTAAAATCTTGATTCAAAATCTATATTAGGCTATATGATTTTGTTTTATCATAGTCTTTTTCATCCTTACAGTTGTTTCAGCTTTGTTCCAATTCTATGGCACATTCTTATGTTTCATTGTGTTTAGTAGTGGGTCTAACAAAATTCTGCTGGGGATTCATCTGGGCCTGTGAATTTATTATTTTTTAAATTATTTATTAGTTATAAGCTCCTTAGTAGTAGTTACAGCCTTGCCTGGCTTTTTTTTAGCTAACTTAGCTGGGCTAGGTAGAGATCTGCTGTTATAATAATTCCACTTGTCTAGCCTAGCCCTGAATCTGCCACTGGCCTTCCCTGTTTTTCAGCATCTGGTATTCACCTTCTGATTTCTCCATGATACTGTTTTGTCTTCCCTTGAGCTCTCATTCTGCTTGCAATCTGTTTGCTGTAACTATCTTGTAATTTTCTTGACAAAACTTTTATTTATGATAAGACATCAGCTTTGTTTTTGTAGAGCAAGTTCTACAGTTTCAGTAGTGACCAATACAAAGTTTACTTTTAACAATACTTAACAAATAAACAAAAGTCATTCTCTATGTACAGGAATTGTTCTTTCCACTATTTCAGTCTTTCATCTTCTACAGTCCTGTTAATGAGCACACGACACGACCTATGCATATCCGTTTCATGTGTTTCGATGCCTTCCTCAGAGTCGCATTTCACAAATAGCTGTGTAAGAAATAGCATAAACTAGAGAAAAAACCTTTACATACATATGTATAGAAAACATTTTTTGTAAAAGTGAACTCACCCTACATGCAATAAACATATGACTTGTGAGCTTGCTCCTACTTTGGATCAGAGTGTACCACCTCTCTCTCTTCCTTTCAATGCCGCTCAGTCGGTAACTCCAGAGATCTGCATGTCTTTATCTCTATTGTCATGGTTAAATCCTCATTCAGATCAATTATACTTGTTGCTTGTTTAAAGCAACAAGTACCTTTAGATAAACGGAGTGTAATTACCTCATTATTGAGACCATAAGGTGTATAAATTTTATATTCATATATAAACTGCGTTTCTTGGTCAATTCAGCATTCACACCATGGCCCAATTGTATTCTACAGCTTCAGTAGTGCCTGTGGAGAAAACCATTTTGTGTTTGTGTTTAACTTTCTGTGGGCTGGACGGGAGGAGATTATCAAACTTTAGGTAGTCCGTGGCCTAATCTCCTCTTCAACCCCCCACCCCACCCCGGTTCCTAACCAATAATCTTAGGGAAAACTCCCTAGAGAGAACAGGAAATCTACCAAGGTCCTGGGCGGGAACTGATAAGAGAGAGAGAGAGAGCGGTTTTGTCGGTCGATGGGAGTCAGTTGGTTGGAGCTAGAGAGAGAGGGAGACCATTTTGAAGGGATATGTTTGTTCAGTTTACCCCTGAGTAAAAAAGTAATGTGCTTGCCCTACATACCACCTAGATAGGGCATGAGTTTAGAGGAGGGAGAGAGGTGAAGTGTTTTTGTCAACGTTATTTTATTTCTTCCATTCACTTTTGATATGCCTGTGCATGTTTGAAATAAATCCTTTGATTGTTGAAGGAGTAAAGTCCCTTGTAGTAATCTCATACTGTGTAATCCGCCTTGAGTCTCAGTGAGAAAGGCGAACTATAAATTACATACATACATACATACATACATACATACATACATACATACATACATACATACATACATAGTTCCCCCACCACTTGGAAATGCTGTGGGGGTGGGGGCTGGAAATTTCTGAAGAGGAGAAAAGTGATAAAATGGCTAGTACCCTACTTTCCAGAGGAGCCCCAAAGATTCCTGGGAAGCCTGGAGACAGGTTCCTAGTGACGTCAGAGAGAGGTTAGGCGGCTGTCCGGCCTAACTGGAGCCCAAGACAGGGACAGTGGTTGCAGAAATACCCTGAGATGGTGGAGTGAGATGACCCCTTCAGGTGCCAGGATAGGCGGAGGAGAGATAGGCAGAGTGGGGTCCACCAGTTAACACAGACCTGGTCTGCCACAGTGCCAGTAATGTTTTATTGTACTAGTAAAACATTTTTCAAGAAGGCAAACAAAATTGACAGTAGATAAAAAGATGTCAACACATTCTCTATAGTCCAAAGATTTTCAGCATTTGTGCTGTTAAAATAACATTTTTTATTTATTATTTATTTGTAGTCTGCCTTTCTCACTGAGATTCAAGTCAGATTACACAATGCAATTGACAATATAATCAACAGCTAGGACATTCACTGAGCAAAGTACAATAATTAACAACAGGACATTCAATGAAAGAGATGCAATAGTGCATGGTAGCAGAACATTTGAAAAACAAGCATAAAGTTGAGCACAGAGATGTAATCCCTCTGAAACAAAGCATAACTAATTTACATGGCATGTTTAGCAACATGGAACTCCCTAGTAGGTGCATGTCTACATCAGGAGACAGTACCCAACAGAGTAGCATATAGTCCCTGATTGAAACATCTGTGACAGTTGCTATTGCTGTCAAAATAATATGCATTGTTGATTCTTGTTCTTGAGATAATGCACTGTGCTTTCTGTGTGGTAATATGTTTATAAATTACTTCTGTAGCACCCCTTGAGTAATCCTAGTCTATATATATTTATGAACACATGCATATTCACAAACAATTATCCAAACAGTATATTGTTGCAGGTTGAAGCGTGTGATTTTTCAGTGTTAAAGCAGAAGGTCCCTGGTTCATTCCTTGGCATCTCTGTCTAAAGGATCTCAGGTAGCGTGGGAGAAACTTTCTTTACGTGAGACCTTGGGAGAGCTGCTGTCAGAGTAGATGGTACTTGGGTGAATGAACCAATCGTCTGTTTGTACCAGCATGAAAGCCTGGAAGAAAAGGCCAGTTTTCCTGTCCGTGCTACAGACTTAGTGCTGTGTTAGAAAAGAACAGCAAAGGCCTTCGTGTACTTAAAGCAGCAAGCAGTCACCCAACACCTGCTGCTGAAAGCTCTTATCAGCTATGCTTTTACAGTTAATCTCTTTGCGATAAAGTTGTCCTTTTGTAAATGAGCTGCTAGTTCTGGTGTGATGATGTAGGAGGGGCAGGAATTCTGCTTGCTGTTTGATTTTCCATGTTCGGAAAAAGGAAGATTGCTATTACTTTATCTGCTATCAGGATGCATTTTTATGTGCAAGAGGTCAGACTGAGGACTTGCGCATTACTGTCAAGAGTGTGGCTTCCTCTGCAGTTGCAGATCCAGTGTACTTGCAAGGATTTCAGCTCCTGGATTGATTTCCTGCATAATTCCAAGGGGGGATTTTAAATTGGATATTCATGACAATAAAAAAACTGGAACAGGCAGTGAAAGTAGATTGGCAGTTTGATTTGACTTGAACTGAGTAGAACTCAAGAACGAACGTATGAAGGTGTGTTGGTATGTTCTAGAACTGCAGCTCAAACCTTTCAAAATGACTGAATCCTCAGGTAATTTTTTCTGAATTTTATTTTGTTCTTGCCTTATTAATTGGAATGATTTCTAGTTTAAGTTTAGGAAGATCTAACATAACAGTAAGATCTGCATTATTGTCTTTTCCTGGGTTAGGTTTTTCACTAAACACAGGTAAGAAATAACTCCTTAAAAACATTCTTGGCTGTTGATAACGTAAAAGAGAAAGTCATGAAAAGAGTCATGTGGGTGGGATTGCGTCTTCTTTTCCTTGTTCCATTCTTTTAGTAATTTGTTTAATACGTTGAGTTACAGTCGTTTTCACAAAATAGTGTAATGTGTCATACAAGTATGGTAAAAGCCTGGCGAAATGCTGTTAAAATCTTTTAACAGCTAAAGGCTGTTGTGGTAACCTGTAGCACTTACAAAAGAAATGGGTCTTTCCAGTACTTTCACTCCACAAGGTGGCAGCAAATGATCTGTTGTCCTCTTAATTTTTACTAGGAACAGCACAATACTTTCTAACAAAACAACACTTTAAGCATATAAACAATGTTAGGTCAACTCCCACTTTTCCTGATCACTAAAATCAGTCACACTTATCAAATCACCTTGGAAACAGTTGTTTTGTATGAATGTAAATGTGGAATAAATATTTTCAGACCTATGACTGGTGCTTTTTGGATTCCATGTATTTTCTACTTGTTAAAAATCTGAGAAACTGACATTTGCTTAACAGATCTGTCTCTGATATTCTCAAATTATAAAATTTTCCCTGTAACATGGCACAAATCTTACAGGTCTGTGAATTCAGATTAATGTAAGAACAGTTGTGTTTGTATGGGGACTGTTACAGATTAGATAATCAGTAACTCAAAACAGCAGAGAACTAGAGCACTAAAAATAAAGGGTAGTATTAAAAATATAAAATTGGTACTTCACATCATCTAAAATACAATAATAATAGTAATAGTGCGTTTATATACCACTCTTTTAGATAGATTAATGCCCCACTCAGAGCGGTCAGTAAACTTGTAAACTCATGAAGACTTTTAAAAGCAAGAGGGAAGAGATGTAATCTTGTGTGACTTGATAACACAAGTAGCTATCCTATAACACTGCATTCTGAGAGTGATCTTACAGTGTCATGACCTTCTCCGACCAACCCAGTGAGTCTGACCTGGAGGGCTCAGAGGATGAGGATAAGGAACCAGGGCCAGGGAGTTAGGAGGACCAGTGGAACCAAGTATGGCCTGATGCTACAGAGGCCTTTGCTGACCATGCCCCAACAATGCCAGAGACCACTCTGCCTGGTCAAGCAAGTGAGTCCTGGCCACCTGCCTCAGAGATCACCACTAAGCCTCCATCAAGGCCTAGGCTCCCATCATGCATCATGCAAAAGGCCCAGGCAGATGTAGTGCAAAGGAGGTGAAATGTAAGGCTTGCAGCGTGCCACTTCCCAGCAGCCTCAGTTTAAACACTGAGAGTGATAGTTCCTTGTAGGAGCTTGACCAAAGTCCAGCACAGCCTCCTGAGCTCTACCACCTGCCAACAGATGCAGCTGAGCCAGATTAGCTCTCAGTCTATTTAGGCTGTGGCTTGAGACAGCTGCCCTGCTGGATCAAACTATTCACTAGGCTCAAGCCCAGTGTTCCAGTTTCCAACCCCTGATCCCTGTTGCTCTGCACCTCCAAAGGATCAAGTGACTGCCTGACTCCTGAGGAGTCCTGCCCAACAGATTGTAGGACAGACAGGAATTAAACTATAGAAGTATAGTAGCCCTGATCTCCATCTCTGCCAGATAGCCTAAAAAGTATGCTATGATCAATGCTGCCAAGAAATCGGGGAAAAACAATAGGGACCTGCTTTCCTGTCTCTCCTGAAGCACTTTGTCCATCAGAGTTACTAAATCTAGTTCCAAACTTAGGCCTGAAACAGGTTTAGGTAAGGCATTTTATCTAAGAAAGGGAGGTGTTCAGTATTACTCACTTGAGCACCTTGCCCACAAAATGAATAACAATAGATGATTAAAAAACTGTGACCATTTTGTGGCAGTAAATTCTGTTAATTATGCATTTTGTTAATGCCTTTCTGTTCGCTATCCTGTCTATTGCCCGTCAATTCCATTGATATTCTAGCATTATGAAAAGTTCTAGCATTGAGAGAAGTAGAGTTCCTTTCCCACCCAGTGGTATGTGTTTTCTGGAAAAATCTGTATTAGGAAGTTATCCAGTGTCCTAAATATAGTGTGATCTGATTTAGCTTGTTTATTTTGACATATATTTAGTAAAAAGTATCTAAAGTTAACTTTGTATTCTTATAGTGAGAAATGCTTGAACTGAAATATTTGATTAGAAAAAAAATAAATCCAGAGAAGTTTAAATGTTATATCAAACAAATATAAAGCTTTACGTGGAAATTGTTTCATTTGAATAATATTTGCTTACACACTAATTTTAACCCACCCAGCCACCCCTCAAATACTCGTGCATGATGTGCAGCGGACATGGCTGGCTGCTTATCTATTTCAGCACATCTTAAATTTCTTCCAGGGAATTCACCAGATAGCCTCAATTTCAGTCAGTCTCTAGTGTCACTTGCATTACTTTTTAGTTCATATCACATTGGTGATTACAGTATCCTTTGCACCATGTGAGAAGAGGCATATAAATTTGAATTTTAGCCATAATTTTAATTTTACATGCTCAGCTGATCAAGTGAATACATCACTTTATTTTTTTAATTTGGATTATTTGTGGTGTTATTTACATTTATGGTTTTATTTTCCCTCTTCTCTTTTACAAATCAATAAAACATACATGCGTCGTCGCGCAAAACTCGCGCGAGGAAACGCGATATTTCGCATTTTCCCCGTCGCGATCCGGAAGAGGGCGGCATGAAGCGACTTAAGGTTAGTCATCTGGAATCGGCCCTTAAGTACAAGGCAGCCATAAGGCAAAAACACCTTGGTCAGCTCCCCATCTCCCTTAAACAATTACTATTAAGAAGAACAATTGCTATTAAATTTACTAAGTTTACTATTAAGTATTACATGCTATTTTTAAAATAAGCACGGCCACTCTTATCTGTGCAACCGCCTTTCTTCCTAAGTTCCACCATGGCAACTTCACTCATCTGAACAGGGTCTTCTGTAGATTACACCATACAGTTGGGCAAAATCACCAGCTACCCATACACATGCTTTCTCTAGTGGTAGCTAGGTTTGCCAGCTCCAGGTTGGTAAATTCCTGGAGATTTTGGAGGTGAAGCCTGGTGAGGGCAGGGTTTGGGGAGTGAGAGGGACCTTAGTAGGATATAATGCCATAGAGTCCACTGTTCAAAGCAGCCATTTTCTCCAGGAGAACAAGTCTCTGTGGCCTGGAGATCAGTTGTAATTCTGGGAGATCTCCAGCTACCACCTGGAGAACGGCAACTTTATTCCCACCCTGTACCTCCTACACTGTTGCATAAGAAGATAAGATCAGCCTTATTGAATCAGACCAGTCATCTGTCTTGTCCAGCATCCTGTTTCACGCAGTGGCTATTCAACAAACTGCACAGATTACAAGCCTCTGCATGGATTTTGCTTTTCAAGGGCTAGAAAGGGCTGCAGGAACGGAGAATGTGGAAGGCACACAGCGAGTAGGATACTGCCCATGGTTTTAAGGAAATAGGACATGTTAAGTTTAAAAAAAAACCCTTGCGTGAAGTTTATATCTTTCAGTTCAATTGGATAATATTCCCAGTATTTTATATAAGCCACTTACAGAAATCTAGTATTTTATCTGTGACTTCTGCACATGGTTTCAGCACTTGCCAGCCAAATTTTGTGACCAGTGTTTTATTTTAAGGCATATATCTACTATGGCAAATAAACTTAAACCAAAGAGGTGGACCTTTTGTATATTCCTTTTATCACGGCTTTTTTTCTGGGAAAAGAGGTGGTGGAACTCAGTGGGTTGCCCTCAGAGAAAATGGTCACATGGCTGGTGGCCCCGCCCCCTGATCTGCAGACAGAGGGGAGTTTAGATTGCCCTCCGCGCTGCTGAGCGACGCGGAGGGCAATTTAAACTCCCCTCTGTCTGGAGATCAGGGGGCGGGGCCACCAGCCATGTGACCATTTTCAAGAGGTTCTGGAACTCCGTTCCCCCGCGTTCCCCCTGAAAAAAGCCCTGCCTTTTATATATGACCATGATAGTTAATTCATCCTGCTTATTTATTGATTTCTGTTCTGGTGCATAAGCTGCTTATGCCTTCTTCCAGAACTTGTGGTCAGAGTGTTAGCAAACAGCCAAGTGCTGCCCTCCCCCTCATTCTGGCAATTCAGGCTTCCGCCAGTTTCCAAGGATGACAGTGCTGAAGCTGCAGTCTCTTAGTAAGGTTGCAGCTTTTGTTCTCCAAGTACATCTTCACCTTCAGTCAGCTATGGAGGTCTGCTGCATTAAGAGGTATGCTGTTTGTGTCTCATCTGTCTGTTTCAAAGAGACAATTTGCGAGTCACAGTATTTCTGCTAAATTATTCTGCTAATTCTCACAGATTTCTGCTAAACGGATCTGTTAATTCTCACAGATCCTAAAGACCATTTCCTGAACATACTTGATGGTTTACTTGCTAAAATTATTCTGAATTGGGAATAAAAATATCTGAAGTTTCTCCAATGGTCTAGAGAAATTGTAACTTTCAATGAGAGAACCAGAAGGCCTGTTTAGTTGTCAGCTGGATAAATCCATTTGCTTTTGGAAATCCATTCGCCTTTTTTTAGCATACTGTGGGAAGCTATTTCAATCTCATGAGGATCCTGTGAAGTTAAATTTACATGAGAAGTAGTTTGGTATTGTGAACAGTGGAATTTTATCAAGAAAAAACTGCAGAAGCTGTACCTCAGTTCAGTGTGGGAGTGTACCATAACTGGAAAGGGGCCATGGCTCAGTGGCAGTGCATTTGTTTTGCGTGCAGAAGGTCCCATGTTCAAGCACTGGCATTTCCAGTTGAAAGGGTCAGGTAGTATGTAAAGTGAGCAATTTGTTCCTGAAACCCTGGAGAGCCACTGCCAATCAGAGTAGCAAATACCGGCTTTGAAGGACCAGTGGCTCTGTATAACACAGTTTCATATGTTCATGTGAAACATATTGATACCAGAAGTTTTATTTGAATTATCTTAGAAACAGTATGCAAGAACCATTCAACTTTAGTGACTTAACAATTACACCCTCAGTGCATATTTGTGCAAATTCTTCAAATTAAATGCATATTATGGTATTTTTGATATCCAAAGAGTGTTATAAAATGTTTGAAAGAAGCAACCAGTGAAACAAAATAAGTTTTAGTATATAATTTATCATTTATTGACGAGAATGAAACCATAATTTCTGTGGTTGTCCAGGCAAGAATGCTTCTTTTATTGGTTTCTCACTCTTAACAGTAATTTGATTGCCTAACCATAGCTGACCTCCTTTAAATTTTAGGGTACTGGGCAATTCCTTGTAACTGTGGACATGAATGCAAAATTTTAATTCATTTTTGGTGTTACCTCTACATATATGGGCAGCTCAGTCAGTGGAAATAGTTGACAAAATGACAGCCCTCTTGAAATTACCTAGCTAAAGGACAATTTAAAATGGGTTGATATGCCAATAATGAAAGTAATCGTTTCTTCCCTATGGGTTAGAATTCTTAATATTAATTACTTTGTAATTAAGTTTTATTACTTCAAGTAATATTAGTGCATACAAGATACTTTACTTATTTATTCGACTTTTAGCCCTCCCTCCCCATAAGCGGGCTCAGGGTGGGTCACAACAAGGATAAAACAGTAAGTATAAATATAAATACATTTACAACAATAAAACCACATCAAACCACAGTATCCCAAAAGTTGTGGCTCATTCTGTTCATCCCTGCCAAAACTGTGCAGAGGAGGGGTTTTCAGCTGTTCCAGACAGATCTTCTCATGAGAGGGGCTATATGAGGTGACTGTGCAACCCCCCCTTAACAGGAGAGTGGTAGGGAGGCTTATCAGATGGATACCAGGTCGGCCTCAACCATACGCCTGGTAGAACATCTCTATCTTGCAGGCCCACCGAAATAGAGATAGTAGAACTCTTTGTATTTGTGCCCTTTAAGTGTAATATTTGTAGCTAACACAGATGTAGTAAAGCTGTGTAGTATAGGGATTAAAATGACAGACTAGAACCCTGGTTTGATTCTCAACTCTGTCATGGAAGCTTGCAGGGTGACCTGGTGCCAGTGACACACTCAGCCTGACCTACCTCATGGTGTTGTTGTGAGGAAAAAATGGAGGAGAGGAAAGCAGTATAAGCTGCTTTGGGTCTTCATTGGGGAGAAAGGTGGGGTATAAATGAAATAAAATAAAAATAAAATACACTGATGTGATGGTTATTATGATACCAGATCTCTTTTAAAAGATGTATATCAACCATACTTAATTCCCTCTGTAGCCCTCTGTAAAGCTGGTGCTGGGGGTTGTAGCAACCTTGCGGAGACAAGGCCGCGTGTCATGGGGGAGGGTGCAGAGAGGCAAAACTACTACTCCATGCTCTTCAGCTGATCAAGGTACTGCTGGTGCAAGTCTGTCTGATGGCCTCATTATATTTGTGTAACTCCTGCAACCACCTGTATCAACTTTTCAGAGCTCTTAAGGGGCTGCTAGGGAAAGGGGGGGCAGGTAAGATTGGCATTCATGTGCACCCTTCAACTCACAGTTCATAAGATCCAACCCATTGGCTGCCATGTAGCAAAAGTAAACAAATGTAGGGATTTTTTTCCCTATACTTGGCTATAGAAATACAAAATACTCTATGAAACTGTGTATATAGCTGCTTTTCTGTTTAAAATGAAGTATAGAAGGGACTGCTTATATATTTAAGCAGACTATGTGCAATACATTTATCATACTTAAGTACAAAAAATCTCATTTGAAATAGTCAGTCCTAGAATGCCATTGTTAACTGAATGTTGATACAAATTCTATTTAAATAGGTGACATTCCCTGTGATTTGGCAACTTTTGGTTGTAGAATATGTATTGTATACTACAATCAGTGTGGTTTACTAGTTGATGTTGGTCTTGGACCAAAGAGATCAGGGTTTATTGCCAATCACTCAATCAATCTTTATTAAAACTGTCCTAGACTAGGAAGAAATCTGGGTTCATGGTGGCATTCAAGCATGGATGGCCTTGAGCCAGTCATTATTTCAGCCCAACCTATGTCACACAGGAGTTGTAAGAGTAACATAAGATATCTGTGCTGTGTTTTTCTCTACTTTTTGGTTGAAAACAAGATACAAATATGATATGAATTATAGTAAAATATGACAGCTCCAGTGATTGGCATATTTAGCATAACATGTTCATATTGTAATAGCCAGTTTAAACTCGTATGTTTTAAACAGATTTTGGGGGTGTGGACTTTCTTTTAGGTCATATCTGACTCCTGTGCGGGATGAGGAAGCAGAATCTTTAAGAAAGGCACGATCCAGGCAAGCTCGCCAGACCCGCAGGTCTACACAGGTGAGAAGGACTGAGCTCCTGAAGACATCTTGAAATTATGGGCTTATATCTTATGCAAAGTATTTAAGCAGTTTTTTTGCAGGGCTGGGGGAGGAGGGATGAGGACTTCTGTCACAACTGGAAAAAAGACAGATTCCCTTTCACCTTTGACTTCCAGGAGCCTGCTTTGAATAAAGTTGTATTATTTCTGGAGGACATTTGTACTCACATACTTTTGTGGGTTCACGTTTGTCTTTCAGAAAGAGGGAGACAGGCTGTGATCTGTTTATCAAGGCTCTGGGGGTATGGCAAATTAATTGTATCAAGGGAAAGTCCTTGAGTGCTTCCGTCTGAAAAGATAACATTCAGTGTGAAATATCACTATGAGCTATTAAGTTAAATTATATATAACTTGTGATACTGTAACCTGTGTATAAGAAAATATTTACCTCAGCCATACTGTATCATTACTTTGTTTTGTGACCTGTCCAACATGCCTGAGACTACTTAAATGTTTGAACTGTTCTGAGAGGAAAAAGTAACACAGTAATGTGTAAAAAAGTTAAAAAGTAATGTTGATCTTTTAACATCCTTCCTCAAGAGTTGCAGTGTCCTGAAAGAAAAATAAAACTAATCTCACAATAGGAAATCCACTATTCTACAGCCATTGAAATATAGCCTTAAATATGCTAGCATAGAATACCAAGGGGGAGAAATAACACACCTAAATTCCTCTGAAATTGTAGAATGCCATCACAGACACTTTTTGGAATGGACAGGGATTCCATACAAGAAGAATAATACAAATGACTGCAGGTGTTAAATAGGTATGAGTTTCTCTCCTTCCACAGGGTGTAACACTAACAGATCTTCAGGAGGCAGAAAGAACCTTTAGCCGATCTCGGACAGAGAGGCAAACTCAGGAACAGCCAAATGAAAAGTCTGAAAGAACTGAAACAACTGAGGGAAGCTGTGAGAGAGAACAAGAGACTACAACAAGGGAACCCAAGGAGACTCTCTCACGATGGAGTAGGAACTTGGATGAAGAGGTGAGCAAAAATTATTACTGTAATTGTGTGTATATGTGTCTGTTGTCAAGTCACAGCCGACTTATTGCAACCCCGTAGGGTTTTCAAGGCAAGTGGTGTTCAGAGGTGGTTTGCCATTGCCTGCCCCTGTGTAGCAACCTTCCTTGGTGGTCTCCCATCCAAATACCAACCAGGACCAATCCTAATACACTTATGAGATCTGATAATATCCGGCTATCTGGACCATCCAGGCAGGTCAGGGCTGTTGTTGTAACTACTCTTCAAAAGTATTTTATGGCATGTTCTGAAAGAATTAGGAGGAAGTACAACCAGATAAGTGTTAGTAAATGTACACCTGAGTTTCCAGCTATTGCTTTGCTTGCTCTGTGCTGTTTTACTGAGCAGTTATGAAAATCTGTAAAGACATATAAAGCCTACCGACAAAATTGTTCCTCAGAGAAGCAGCTGTTCAGATTGAATATTTGTTCCATCCAAACAGTATGAACGTAAAAGCCATTTATAGATCAAGATAGTTGGCCGTGTTAGTGTGTCTGTAGCAATAGAAAAGAGCAAGAGACCAGTAACACCTATAAGACTAACAAAATTCATTGTAATGTATGAGCTTTCATGAGATACAGCTCACTTCTTCAGATACAGCTAGAATGCAAGTCCATCTGTTCTTATATCTCGGAGAGCAGAATGATTTCAGAAGCCAAATAACTTGTCAGTGAATGATAATAGCAGGTGTGATTAAATTAGGTGTGGGGAAATCAGCATTGGTAATGAGACAAGAAGTCCAAGTCTCAGTTTAATCCAGGTTGATGCATTGTCTTGAGCTTCGTTATCAGTTGTAATTCAGCAGTCTTTCTTTCCAGCCTCCCTTTGAAATTCTGTTGCAGAATAACTGCTACTTTTAGGTAATCAACTGAGTGACCTCAGAACCATTTGCTAGACTGGGGTTGGACTAGATGGTCTGTATGGCCCCTTCCAACTCTATGATTCTATGATCTATGAGTATGTAGAAATTGACCGTGTTGCAGCAGAGAAAACAATTTCTATGGGATCATCTTTGGATTTGAGAACACCTTCATTTTTTTCTCTGAGAGTACAATTTTGTGCCATAGTAGATTTTAACCCTAGTTTTGACACTACCAGTATTTCAGCTGAAGTATTCTTTTATATGCAAATAACGATTCTTGCTTTGTGTCCCTCCTAGTTAGAATGAAACCTTTTTATATACATGAGAGACTGAGAATTTTCTATTCAAGATCTTCATCTGCAATTGAGAGAATCTTGTTAAATCTTTAGTATCCCGTCAGCTGTAATCCATTGGTTTTTGTGCATCATTGTCCTGCTAACCAATATTTATGCCTACAATTTTCTTGTAGTCTGTCAGTCATCGATTGAGGTGCCCGGCTCCAGACAAAGCTACAAACCCCATCTCTCCATCAGTAACCCCTTTCCTTTACTCAAGCTCTCATCTGCCCAGAACAAGCAGATCTGTAGCTTCCGATTCAGTGAACCCAACAGGCTTCCAAACCGCATCTGTCAGCGACATGGAGAAAAACGGTATTTATCATTGCTAAGAGACAAATTATCCAAATCTTTTAAGTCAGATCTTATATGGAGTAACTGATGTCATGAAAAAGAGGAGGATCTGTTTATGCTGGCATGGACTCCTTTAAAGAAGGGCAGGATAACAAAATGATAGATGTTATGTCTCTTTAGCAAAGAAGAATGTCTAGAATGGGGAATAGACACAGGTCAAGGAGCCCAAGAAAAGCCTATATTCTTATTTGCTTTGTTGCATTATGTTTGGGTCACATTGATTCTTACTTCAATGTGAATCATTAAAGGAATAAAAATATCGCTAGGGATTTCTGGCTCCCTGCTAAAGTCTCATAGTAATTTCAGCTATTTAATTTCTCTTGTCTAATGACCTCAGATCTTATTCGAGTACCAGAGCTCTGGTACTTAGGCAATCCAGCAGTTCTTTCATTTGAGATGAAAGGGTAAATAATATATATTTTCATAGGTGTGTAGAAGAATAATTCACAAATCATCTTCACTTGTTTCAAAACTGATTTTCCATAAGTTAATTAACCTAGGTGTTTTGATGCTAGGACTTTATTTCTTTGAACAGAATATGATGATCAGGATTTGGATGACAGGTCTTCAAACAAGCAATCAGTTCGGGAGAGGAGGCGACCGAAAGAGAGGCGAAGAGGCACAGGAATCTCTTTTTTTACAAATGAAGTAAGTAATACCATTTCTGGAAAAGGAAAAAAAGATGAGATCAAGGTCTCTTGATACCTGAAGTTGCACCAGTTCCTTGCACTGATATTTATTATTCCCGAAATATGAGTAGCTTTACTTATTTGCAAAGACTAGGCACAACAGAGTGAAATGAAGTGTGTCTGATTTTTCTTAGCAGACATTCTTTAAAAAATATGGTTAGAGGAATCCAGCAAATGGAGCTTGTGTCCATAATCTTAATTATATAGGTGGGAATGTGGGAATTCATACAATTGACTCTGCAGTATTTTCAATGCTTAGTCAAAAAGGAACATTATTCCTTTTTAAGAAATAGTTATCAGTTGGTTCAGGTGCCTATGTTGAGATAATACAGCACATTGCAGCCAGGAATCCTTCATTCGTATTCCTCACACAAGGATGAAAGGGAAAGAGCACAGGAGCATAGCAACCAGACATGTTTGTGTCCATCACAAGCAATCCTGTGTTCATGACGTCTCATTGCAGCCATATTCTAGCCACACAGGTAGCTTCAGATATTAAATTCAAATTTGTGCTCAGTTTGCTCTCTTTTATATAAAGTTACTCTTACCTGCCTTGATTGATCTCTATAGATATATTTTCAGGTCACTTACATTTTTCTGACCAGTAATATCTCAAGATAGCTCAGGTGAGCCTGATCTTGTCAGATCTCAGAAGCTAAGCAGGGTTGGCTTTGGTTAGTAACTGGATGGGAGTCCTTCAATGAAGACCATGGTTGCAGAGGCAGGCAATGGCAAACCACTTCTGTTAGTCTCTTTCCTTGAAAACTCCACCAGGGTCACCATGTCAGCTATGATTGAGGGTACTCTCCACCATCACAATATTCTCAAGAGAAGAATGTTAATATCGTTTATGGTATAATTTGATTTCCCCCTTTTCTAACTAGGATGAAGATTTGGGTGGTACTGAGGAAGTAAAGGAAGCTAGGGTAAGTGAAGGATCTATAGTTTCATTCTTTAATTTGTTCTTTCAAAAAAATTCTTTGAGTTTTGAGTTCTTGTCAGCTTATTAGAATGTTAAAGTTTAAGAGCCGCATGTATGATCAAACATCATTCTGAAGATAATTTAATATGTGTATTTTCTCTTGTAATTGAATCAAGCTTTAAGTCTACGTCCTCTATTCCACTTCTATTATCATTGTTGTTTGTTATACTAACAGAATTATCCCTGAGTAACTTTTCTCCGGTGGTCCTAGGAGTGGGGTAGTCCTTACTTTTGCGATATAGCTCCTTCTCTCTGAAGGCAGGGTCAGTCAGCTGATTTTGATCCTGGAGGGGAGGGGCTTGTCCCTGGAATCACCAGTCTTTCTGGCCCTGCCATCCGAGCTGGACGTCTTCAGCAACGCTCTGAAGAGCACAGTGATCCTGGTGAAGAAGAAACTGCCAGAGATGAGCAGGGTGTGGCGGCGTGCACCTGTAATCCCAGTATTCAGGGAGGCCGAGGCCACAGGCAGTGTGGAGCTCGCAGGGGAAAGGAAAGGCCCTACCACCTACCCCACACCCATTTTGCTCGGAGTGACAGCGAGCATTAGAGCCGGAGGTCGCTAGGTTCTCCTAGGTTACACGGCCACAACTGCAAAACTCCACCGAAGTTCCCCACCTTCGGGTTGGGAGGAACCCCCGCCTCAGATGGCTAGAGGTTGCGGTGTTTGAGTTTGCGGTAGCCTGTTGTAGAGACCGATATTAACAGGAACTCCCTCAGGCTTGGAAGGAGCAGCCTCCAGCAGCAGCAGAGGACCTGCTCCAACCCCAGCAGCCCCGACTGAACCGCGGGTAAGACTGATCTTGTGGGTAACGGGGGCTGCGAAAGGAAGGAGGGAGGAGCAGCAGAAGCCTCAGAGCCAGCTCACCCTAAATAAAAGGGAGCCCTCCTTTATTTCTCTTTCCTTTCAGCCGGGACTTATGAGGTGCTCATTCACTTTCATTTCTTCTTTTGGCGGGAAAATTTCTGTTGGCAGAATGTCAGCAAGGCAGGCATAGCCACCTCACAGGCCTCAAAGAGCGTAAGCCTGCGGCCTAGATTTTCCAAACTCCCAGGCCTCAGCCCCTTCTAGGCCTTTCAACAGGCCAGTAAAAGAGAAAAAGCCCAAGGACCTGGATGGCAGAATTCAGCAAAGGCAGGCCTAGCCACCTCACAGGCCTCAAAGAGTGTAAGCCTGTGGCCTAGATTTTCCAAACTCCCAGGCCTCAGCCCCTTCTAGGCCTTTCAACAGGCCAGTAAAAGAGAAAAAGCCCAAGGACCTGAACCCGTCAGGCAAGAATGGCTGGAAAATTTTCTGCTGGTGGTAGGTCAGCAAAGGCAGGCCTAGCCTCCTTCCAGGCCTCAGAGAGTGCAAGCCTGTGACCTAAACCTGACCAACTCCCAGACCTCGGCCTACTCTCGGGCCTCTCAAGAGACTAGTGAAAGGGAGAAGGTCTGGGGTTTGCATCCACCAGACAAGGAAGCCTGAAATGAGTTGCTGTAATGTTGTGGTTAAGTGCTGGGCCATGAATCATTACCGTACTGGTTCGAGTCCCATAATTACTTGAACTCGGTGGCTGAGCTTGGGTAAAAGTCTCAATTACCTAGCAGTTCTGGGGGAATAATGATGATTCTGACCTTATCACAGTCCCTGACTGTGATATCACAGTCCAGGCAAGCCAGATCTCATCAGATCTCATTACCTCAACAGGGTTGGCCTTGGTTAGCAAGTGGATGGGAGACATCCAAAAAAGACCAGTGTTGCAGAGGCAACTATGACTGGATGACATTTTCTACCACTAAGGGGAAAGAAATCACATGCCCCCTATTTACATAGTTGCAGCCATAGTTACTATTTAACAAATAAACTGGCATGGCCCAGGATGGAAATAAGGAATTCAAAGAGGTCCTGAAGGCATACCAATAAATACTCTAGCGGCTAGACTCTCAGATGGGCAAGAGAGGGATTCCAGTATGGGGGTCTGACTCCAGATAGGTAAAGGGGTGCCCCCCCCAGATTATGGAGGAGGCAAGGGCCATTAAGAGCACTACCTCGCTTAAGCCTTCAACCTGAGGACCCTGAGCTATCAATGTTCTCCCTCAGCCAAGAAGAAAAGAGGAGCTGTTAAAAGAAGGGAAAATTCCCTAGCAGGTCTTCCTCAGGAGCCGTACCCTAAGGTGATGAGGATCCTGGAGTCTTCTCTCTTAACGACTAAAGAATCCTCTCTAGAATCAGGAATAACCCCATTCCAGGGATTCCCTACAAGTCTCTCATACTTGTAGAAGTCTAAGAGGGAAACTGGCAAAACTAACTACTCTTATTCCCCCCCCCCCAAGTCTTATACATTAGTTCCAGGGGTTACTGAGAGGATCAAGCTGCCATTGGTGAATGATCTGGTAACCGACCTGCCATCTAATCCTGTGCTGCCCATTGACAAGGATGGACTACCTAGGATACCAGCATCAAGTGGTTTGAACTGGCTGTGCGCAGAAAATTGGAAGTTTCCGCTACATCCTTCAGAGCATTGGTGACAGCTCCACTCCTTCACATCCTCTTGAGTCACATCCTCTCGAGTCTCAGACCTGGCTGCAGTGAGCAGTAAACTCCTTTAAAGAGCCAAAGAGCAAAACTAAGAAAATTGCCCCCAACAATATGCTATGCTGTGGTCAACAAGAACCATGGTTTTCAGGCAACCAGGCACAACACTTTGTTTAGAAATTGGAATGTAGACCATTTGCCTCAAAGCCAAAATAACTGCAGTTCCTTTCAAAGATATCAACCTGTCTGGAGAAACTCTAAATAAAGGAAAGCAGACCAAACATCTAGAGGAGGGTAGAACCTTCTCCCTCAACAAATCTGGTCAGAATACTAAAGGGCCAAAGAAGGGAACTCAATGTGTCTACACCAAGGCAGTAGGCACGATGGTGTTTGGGGGATGCTTACAATGCTTAGCAAACCCTTGGCAGCCAATAATAAGAAACAGGTGGGTGTTGGATACTGTGATCAGTGGAATTCAATTCTGTGCCACCTGGTCCCTTTTCCCCCTAGATCTAAAGGAATTTGGTCAAATAAAATAGACACCTAGGAACAAGAAGGTCAGAATGGAAAGGCTAAAATTTGTCATGACTGCCATTCACGAGGGAGATTGTCTGGCTTCCATCGATCTCTCAGAGGCACTTCCAACATTGGGCCCTTTCCTTTGATCTGAAAACACCACCTATGGTGTTCATCAGAATCCTAGTATCACTGATAGCATGGCTAGGCCATGGAGAGTGGCTCCTTTCCCATATCTAAACGACATCTTGATCTGTGCACTTTAGAAATGCCTGTTGCCATATGGGGCATTAGATCACAAGAGGTCCAAGATAGTTGAATTGCCAGAGATCCTTAAACAGGAAAACAACCAGTGGCTGTACCTCATTCAGTCCCACGGTGGTGTCCCACTCAAGGAAGCAGAGAGAACAGTGATGACCATGGACATGTCTTTGGGGATGGGGATCCCACACCCAAGGAAGAATGGCATAGGTCATCTGGCTGAAGGACAAAGGATCAACAGGGTAAACCCTTTGGAACTCGGAGCCATCAGACACGGTATGGTGGAATCTCAGAATCTTCCCACAGGTCACTATATGTTTATACAGAGGACAACTCTGAGGTGGACTGGCTAAGCCAGAGAGTGATGAACCAAGCAGAATGGATGCTATCCAGAGAGATTTCCCAACTGGTCTACCAGTTTTCAACAAGGCGCAAGGAGAAGAAACCCTCAAACCGTAGAGATAGATGATGTGAGCAGCAAGCTGCCTTCACACGTCCTGTACTTCCCCAGCACAGCTATTGCACAGAGCTGTTCAGAAGATCACACAGTAAAGTCAGAAGTGATGCTAATAGCAACCTTCAAGTCCAGAAAGACATGGTCTCAAAACCTGAAGAATCTTTCAAGCTTGGATCCCTGGCACCTCCACTGCAGGAGGGCCCATTGATGCAGGGATCAATACGACACCCCTGACCAGCTCTGACAAGCCTCACAGTGTGGAGGTCAAACACAAACAGCTAATAGGGTTGGACTAAACAGAAGGCATGATTGGTACTATGCTAGCCTCCAGGAAGAGTTCCACAGAGTCTATAAAAAATCCTGCCAAGTTCCCAGAAGAGTGCATGGATAGAGTCATGCAATCTTTTGGGTCTAATTAGGGAGTTACTATCCTTCTTCAAGAGGGGTTGAAAAAAAGTCTTAATATCAACACCCTTAGACAACAGGTAGTGACCATCCCAACAATTAGGGGTTCTAGGAAGGGACGTTCCCTTATATATCGCCTTCATGGCAATGGATTCTAAAAGGGGACCTCATTGTAGAATCTTCCAAGGATTCGTTGGGGTTTTTTTCCACGTGAAATCTTAATCTGGTATTAAGAGCATTATACAAAAGATGCCTTGAGCCTATGACCTCATGTCCCCTAAAGGAACTGACCTTTAAAGCCATCTTTCAGATGAGAATAAAATCAGCTAGACAAGTGTCAGAATGGCAGGCACTAGCAGTAGCTATGCCCTTTCCTCAAGATGGTAGAGCAAATTATGAACAAAAACAACTTTCTTCCAAAGGTGAATTTCATGTTTTCATAGGACAGGAGAGATAGTACTTCTCTCTTTCTAATCTAATCCAAAGAATGGGAAGAAAATAAATAAATAAATATCACTGCCTTGATATACATAGAGATGTGAGATTCCACTTGGGCAGGACTAAACAGTGCTTCAGAAGTCTGGGACGCTAGTTGTGTGTTTGCAGGAGGTCCTTCTTGGGACCCAGAGTGTCCTTTTCTTGGCTAAGTAGGTAAAGCAGAAGGTATATAATTCTAGCATGTCAAGCCAGAGGACTGGAGATGCTGATAGATGTCAGGGCGCACTCACTAAGGGAAACAGTGACACAGGCAGCCTATAAATCCTTTAGTCATTAGAAATGATCGATAAGGTGGTCACATGGAAAACAGTATATTCTCTTATCAAGAAATATAGGATAGATAAGTGGTCTTCCCCAGAGACAACCTTTAGCAGGAGGGTACTACTACACATCCTCTTGGCCTGGAAACTGGACTACCCACCCTGGGGTACACTGCTCTTGTATGTCCCAAAAGTAAGGACTGCCCCATTCCTAGGACCACCAGAGAATGGAAGATTTGTATTCACTTACCATGAAGCTTCCTTTCTCGGTGGTCCAGGAGTGGGGCAGTCCTGCCCACCCAAGTTTCTTGCGGGGCGACTTTTAGGATTGGATGAAGAGTTAGGACGATAGTCTTCCTCCCAGTGGATTCAAGGGAGGGATCTTTCTATTCAAAAGAAATTGAGGGGAGTTATTATTTTCCCTTCTGGTATTGTGATGGGGAGTCAGAGCTTGGGAACAGACTGGTGATTCTAAGGACAAGCCCCTCCCCTCCAGGATCAAAATCAGCTGACTGACCCTGCCTTTGGAGAGGAGGAGCTATATCTCAAAAGTAAGGACTGCCCCACTCCTGGACCACCGAGAAAGGAAGCTTCATGGTAAGTGAATACAAATCTTCCATTGTTATTGTTCCTTGCACTGTAACAGAGAGAATCTGAATTTGGCATGTAATCAGTTTATTCCCAGTGCTTGTTCTATGTAATATTTGTACTGGACAGCCGCAAGAGAAAAGATGCTTATGGCTGGCTTACTGTGCCCAGATATTTATCTCATCAGTTTGTGTTTAAAAAACAATTCAATTTCAATCCATAATTGGCTGTCAAGCATGTTTTTTAAAAAAAAAAAATCCTGCCCATGTGACTTGTTCCATGATACCAACTAAAGGGTCCAGTCTAAGTGGCTTGCTGCTGTAACGTTGCTTGGTATGTTCAAATGACCATTGTTTTCACTCTCATCTGTAAAAATTAAGGCTGTAGGAAATAGTTTTGGCCCACAGAAAAATTCCAGAAACAGCCTTCATGTAATGAATGCTTCTTTTAAAAAGACTGATCAAAATATTACAGATTAGCAATATTTCCAGTCCAATTCCTCAGAATTCTTTATCAACTTGTATCTTCAGTAGAAACAGAATGTGTTGCAGATTTAACTGAATTTGGTGATGTTGGGTGCAAAGTAGTTTGCAAGATCAAAAACTACTGAGGGGAAAAGAAGCCACAAAAAGGGCATTCCCTCTTTGAAAATATGAAAGCCTATATCTTATTGAGAATGAAGGTTATCAAAACTTCTTGAATCTGATATTTTGCCATTTGTATTATGTATTTCTCCTACTTGACTTTGATTACTGTCAGATAATTTTGAAACTCACTCTTCAGAATATAATTTTCAAATTGGGGATGCTCTTAAACTCTGTTCGTATCTGGCCTTTCATTGTCATTCTTCTGTGCAGGCGCACATTGGGACTTTGCACACACAGGCCTGCCAACAGAAGTTTCTATTGCTCATATAGAACTCCATTAGAGGGTGATTCTCCCCGTCATGTCTCTGTTCTTTTTCCCACCTAAACAAGCACGTGACTACCCAAGAGGAGTGACCACTTCCCCTCAGTTCTCTCAGCCACTGTCACAATGAGAAGAACTTCACTTGGGAGCTCTTTCATTTCTAAATCTTATCTACTGTTGTTTGGCTTGACATTTATGGACTGTCTTCAACTATTCTTACAGTTTGTGATTTCTGCTTCATTACTTTTTGGACGGTTTTTGACCTGGCTTGTTTGACTTCATCTTCTGATCTGTGGGTAGTCTCTCTAAAATGTCTCAGAGGGCACTTTTCAAGAAATGCACTAGATGCAGCACTAAGATGATACACACTGATGAGCATGATCTTTGTTTGCTCTATCTGGGAGAAGGCCATAATGTTGTGGCCTATAAAGTTTGCCAGGAATTCACCCCATGGCCAGAGGAATGTCCATTTTAAGGCCACTCTGTGGGAGAAAGTGCTATCTGGCTCTGACTCTGGCAGCTAAGGCACCTGCCGCAAAGGAGCTTCCACCAAGCTCTGATTCACCAGCAGCTAAGTCATCTGCTGTGAAGGGCCCATCTCAGGCTGGATTCATGTCTTCCTCAATGTTGGATCCAGTGGGCAGGAAATCACACTCTCTGGGACCTCCCTCAGATCCAAGGCACTTATCAGAACCACCACCCAAGAGGGCACAGAAGATGAAGCAATGATCTCGTTCCAAGTCTAGAGCTCATTGTAGCCAGTCTTCCACTACCAAGATTGAAGTCAAGGAGGTTGTCCCGATTACTCCTAGGACCTCTTCACTTCATCTGAATTTTCTGGAGAGGTCTCTTTCAAAGGGCGAGACCTAACTCCATAACTTAGGGATTCTGCACTCAGAACAACCTGAGGAAGAGGGCTGGAGACGGGAATCCATTCACGAACCCAAAAAAGACCCCTGAGAAAACCTGACTTGACTACTGGATCCAAGAGCCTCAAAGGTCCAGATGGAGTCCCCTTGAGCCTACTCATTGCCAGCTCTGAGGGACCTTGGCCACTACTGGTCAGATCCATGTCCTTCGTTGGAATTGGTGACACTATTGTATGCACACCAGCATCATCATGCTTGTTGCATTCCTCTGCCTTATCATTGCCAGTGGCCAGAAGGGCCAGGTTTTCATGCTTCTTCAGATATGAGACTGTCTACATCATTGGGTCAGAGATGGCTACTTGCACCCTACCGTTCACAATTACAATCTCAGTATGACTCAGACCAGGAGAATGAACCTGTGGCAGCCACCTCCAAGGTCAGATCCGAGACAGCTTTGGATCTGTCACCCAAAGACAATGTGTACCAGAGTTCCAGTTCTCCGTATGAAAACCTTCGAATCTTCTCTGATCAGATGTCCCAAATGGCAAAGGCGCTGGAATTGGATATCTGCTTGTTGGATCCCAAGATGAAGGACTCCTCAGCTGCATCTATGCAGATTTACCTTCTGTCATAGCCTTCCCTATTCTTGAGGGTTTAGAAGAGGTGATCACTAATGTATGGAAAACCTGCAGAGCTCCCAGATACATGAAAGAAGATTGTGCTTTTGTATAAGGTCAAGCATAACACATGGCCAAACCTGATGGAGCACCCACCAACCTCCTCACTGGTTATGACGGAGTTGCAGCAATATCACTATCCAGGTGTGCACTGTGCTCTTCCTGACAGAGAGGGAAGGAAACTAGATGGTATGGGCAGAAGGCAGTACTCTGTATCAGCTTTAAATCTGCGTATCGCCAACTACAAACTATTATGGGAGGCTACCAATTATACCATTGGGAGAAGCTGTCCTCTTACATTTCTGACCTCCCAGAAGACAAGAGGACTATGGTCAATCTGTTGCAGACAGAGGTCATCAGACTGTCAAAGCAACAGATGAACGTGGATAGACACACAGTAGACTTCTCGGCCAGAGGCATGGCAGGTGCAATGCTAATGTGATGCCACTCCTGGCTCAGATCCATGGCTCTTCCCCTGGAAACCAAAACCAGAGTTGAGGAACAATTGTTTGTGGACACATCTCTGTTCTCTTTGGAGAAAGATGCAATGCTCTCTCAAAGAAAAAGAATAGACAAATGGCTAAATCCTTGGACATGACACTGGTCAAGCAATATGCTTCTAAGTATACTTCCCACGCCACCATTACCCTTACCAACAGTATGGAAGGCCTCATCGACAGTTCCAGCAGAACCAGTCAGCACTTCAACACCCTTTCAGCTTCCCACGATGGTCCCTGTCAAGAAGACAGGCTCCATACAAACCCTCACAGCATACACAGCAACACAAAAACCTCCATGGCCCTGCTAAGCAGTTCTGACTGAACCATGTCCTCTCTAACTCTAACTGTTGGTAGAGAGACAGGTTAACACCCTACTTCTCTGAATGGAAGTCAATAACATCTGACTCTTGGGTCTTAGCCATAGTGAAAAATGGTTATGGGTTAGAGTTCATTGAATTAACTGAGTGTACATTACCTCATACAGCTGTAAATAATTCCCTGTGCGAATTAGAGGAGGAAATTCAGTCGCTCCTGGAAAAAGGGGCCATTTGGGAGGTCCAGGGCACTGACACCAAATTTGGTTTCTTTTCCAGATTTTTCTTAGTCCCTAAAAAAGATGGTGGTCTCCGTCCTATTCTAGATCTTAGAGATCTAAATCTATACCTCAGAGTGTCAAAAGTTAAAATGGTCACCCTATCATCTGTTCTGCCCTTCTTGAAGGCTGATAGTAGGTTTGCTTTCTTGGACCTCAAGGATGTGTATTTTCATATCTCCATCAGGAGAGAGCACAGAAAATACCTCTGTTTTAAATACCAGATCAAAGTGTTCCAGTACACATTGTTGCCCTTTGGCCTTTCAGCTGCACCCAGGTATATGGTACTTGGTGTGGTAACCCATCTTCGATCTCAGGGGTGTTCCCTTTTCCCATATCCCATATCTAGACGATTGGCTGATCACTGCTCTGTCTCCAGCTAATGAGTGAGATTAATTTGGTTGTAAAAACATGACAAAAGTTGGGTTTAGTGATCAATGTAAAAAAGTCAAGGTCGAAACCTTGGTACAATCTTAGATGCCATAGGTTGCAGAGTCACGCTACCATTGGACAGGACACAGGCTATTAAATCAATGGTAACCGTGCTTTCAAGAAAATGCTTTCAAACCATTTGGAAAATACAGAGGTTACTGGGGCTCATGGCAGGTACCACAGCGGTAGTACCCTTTGCCAGGCTGAATATGCATACCTTGCAGAATTGGTTTGTGAGGAGATTCAAACCATCCTCTCACTCCCATAATAACAAATTCTCCATCCCGAGACAAGACCTCAAGTCTCTGGAACAGTGGGGTAGGGATAGTAACCTGTTTAAGGGCATCCCCTTTGGGACTAATCACCATCACTGCACTTTAATGACCGAAGTGCCCTTACATGGCTGGGGTGCTCATTGTGACAAGGTTGCAATGCAATACAAAATGAATGGTCTAATAAGGAAAGATTATTACACATCACTGCACTGGAACTCAGAGCCCTACGCTATGCTTTTGTCTTGCTCACAGCTATGCTCCAGGGCAGACATTCCAATCCAAACAGACAACACTGATCCAAACTACCTCAACAAGCCAAGGAGGCATGGCATCACTAACTCTTTGTGTAGAGGCTACTGCCATCTTGAATTGGGCGATTCATGACGATGTTTTTGTGCATGCTATCCATATTGTCGGCTCGGACAACACCATAGCAGATGTGATGAGCATGGTTCTGAGTTCCAATCATGAATGGACTGTGAATGATGCTTATATAAACCCAATATTCCTGCAATGGGGTGTTCCAGATGTAGATCTGTTCGCAATGGCAGCCAATGCCAAAGCTTCAGTGTTTGCTCTGTGGCAGGGAGCAATCTTCTCTCTATTGGGGACACGTTCCAACTTGTATGGACAGGCTGTCTATTTTACACATTTCTGCCAATTCCCTTGGTATCCAGTGTCATTTGCCAAATAGAGAGGGACAAATTAGGTTGTATCCTCATAGCCCCTTTTTGGCCCAGAAAAATTTGGTTTCCAAAGTTACTCTGTCCAAACAGAGGTATATTCCACTTCCTCAAACACCAGACATACTTCAGTTGGGAACACTATTCTACCACAACCCAAACTCCATGCATTTAATAGCATGGCACAATTGACCAAGACTATGAGTTTTTCTGTACAGGTGCAATAAATCTTGTTGAACTCTAGGAAACCTTCAACTAGGCGGTCTTACAATTCTAAATGGAAATGTTTCACAGAGTAGGCACAGAGTAACGGCACTACTACAGAAGGTTACCCTTTGCCTTTGATCTTTGGATCCCTGTGCACCTTGAAGTCACAAGGTTTGGCTGTGACATCTCTTAAAGTACATCTGGCAGTCATTTCTGTCTTCCATGTACAGGTCGAAGGCAAGGCTGTGTTCTCCCATCAAAAGTTCCACCAATCCCTCAAGGGAATGTTTAATTTTTATCTCCCCAGATGACCATTGGTCCCACAGTGGTCACTATCATTAGTGCTTTCATGCCTTCTGTTGCCACCCTTTGAACCTCTAGCCACTTGCTTGTTGGAGTTACTATCTCTGAAAGTGAGTGTCTTAGTGGCTATCACATCAACCAGAAGGGTAAGTGAGGTATCAGCACTTACGGCCCACCCACCATTGTTTCACGCAAACAGGGTGGTCCTCCAGCCAAGCCTCCAGTTCCTACCAAAGATTCTGCCCCCCTTTAATCTATCTCAGGATACCACCCTGCCTGTATTTTTTCCAAGCCCACAGTCCAGGGCAGAAAGAGCACTACAATCATTAGATGTCAAAAGAGCGTTGTCATTTTATTTATATAGAACAAAAGAGTTTTGTACAGATCTGCATTTATTTTGTGGGCCCAAATAAAGGCAAAAAGGCTTCGGCCCTGATCATTTCCAGATGGATTGTTTCTGCTATTCAGTTGGCATATCGTCATGCTGCTGTCCAGAGTTCCCTGCACCTGAAGGCTCATTCTACCAGGTCTCAGACATAGTCTCCAGCCTTTATGCTGGGTGTGCCAATAGCAGACATCTGCAAGGCAGTTACTTAGTCATCATCAGACCCTTTTGTCAGAAGCCATGTTAATGCCACACAAGATAATGGCAATAGTTAGAGCAGTGTTGTAACCTCTGTTTGCCTCAAAAACAAACAAACAAAACTAAAATACCGGGCACTTTAAAATCTTTGTAAGTACTTATAGACTTGTTGGCACAATTTCCATTTTGCATATACAGTTACATACTTTGTTAATGCAAAGTTTATTAGGTGTTAATGTTAAAGTTCATGTTAATAAAATATGCCTTGGAGAGATTCACTCCGCCTCCTCATTGTGTATAGCTTGGTAATCTCCCAGCGTGGGACTGCACAGAAGGATGAAAACAGGGGTGTACTTACCTGTAATGATTGTTCATCAAGTTCTGTGCAGGCACACATCCCCTCCCTCCTGCCCCACTGTGAACTCTCTGGCAAGGTCCAGTACATGATTGCAGAGACTCAGGAGAACTGAGAGAAAACTGAAGAAGAAGGGGTTGCTTCTTCTGGGTGGTCACATTCTCATTTAGGCTGGAAAATGAGCAGGGACATGACTGGGAGAAGCAGCCCTGTAATGGAGCTCTATAGAAGCGATAGAAACTTCTTTGGTCGACAGGCCTGCGTGTGCTCAGTCCCAATGTGTGCCTGCACAGAAGAACCCAATGAACAATGGTTACAGATAGGTACAACCCTGTTTTACTTTAGAAGCCCAGGTGACATTAGTGGCACCAATATTTAGTGGAGTTAGGGCCTTTTACTAGCTTAACTTGGTGCATTCAAAGGACTGCCTGCTTCAACAAAAACGTATCCAGTTTCTAAAATTACCTTCAGAGGCTCTCACTCCTGCAAGTTAGAGGTGTGGGCACTGAGGAAAGGGCATCTTATGTGGTAGTCTTGCAGTTATTGAACACCCTCTCCAAAGATGTTCACCAGGTGCATTGTTTTTCCTGAGCTTTTAATCAAGTCACTGTGTCATGGGCTGGTCCAGTAGCGTGGTCAGAGTCCATTCCAGAGTCTAAATAGCAAGGTCAGGCAGTCCAAAGATGGGTTATCAGCAATGTTCAAGGGCTAAGCAAAGGCAGAGTCAAGGCATGATCCAAAGGTCACAAGAGCAAGCTATGGTTCAATGGAGTGGTCACAGCACTAGCAGGATTCTGACACATTGCTCCCATACCTCCTGGTCTTCTGCGGCTGGGTTTTATAGTGAGGCTGGGCTTTCAGCCAGCTGCTTGGGCACTATCCTGTGGTCACTCCTCATCACTCTCCACAAGCAGCTGATGTCTGGCCAGGAGGCGTGCGCTTTGCCACCTTCCCTGCAGCTCCACACGTTGTCTTTGTCTACAGTGCTCTCTGGGAGTTTGGACATCCTTGAGTGCGCTTCGCCAGTGGTGTTGGGGCTAGAGGGTGTCGGTGCTTCTGGTTCAGCTGCTGGTTGTGGATGCTGATCAGCCAGCAGCTGTTCTTCCTGATCCCTGTGCTCTGCTGAGTCAGGGCTGGATACACAAGGCTCCTCTCCTCCTGAGGAGTCCTCACTATCACTGAGCCCCATGACACCCTGGTTTCTTTATTATCTTCTGATTCGTTACCTAGCTTTCCTTGGTTGATAATTCGGTAGTTTTATTGAGATTTTTCTGATTTTTTTCTTTTTAGGGAAGCTTTTAATAAATATACTTTGATAGTCATTTTGAATGTAGTCCATTTCATGCAGCTGCACAGGTTACCAAAAAGTTACTGACTTCAAATATTTGTATTGCTTTAATGCTGCTAAGCAACTTCTTTGTTCCTTGATGACTGATGCTTCTCAATATCATTTTCTCCAGCCTGTGGTCTTTAAAAAAGAATCTTCCAGGTCCAGGTCCTTAGGCTCTTTCCCCCACACTGCCAGTTAATCCAGTTGGCTGTGGTGATACACATGACGTTGATTGTAACCAACCATGTTGTCATTACATTGGACACATATCCATAAAAAAATCCAATATGTGTCCAATGTGTCATTACATTGGACACATATCCATAAAAAAATCACATAGGCCACCAAAGGCCAGTTGATTTAATTGGCAGAGTGGGAAAATAAGGCTAAAGAATGAGAGTGCAAAGGATGTAGAACAGCAGCATCAGAATAACACAAATTTACTAATAATAAGTACTGAAAACGGGGTAGTTTGTTCGCCCAAATAAAAGAAATAAATAGCAACTTGTTCTTTAGGACCTAAATGTCCGAATTATATAGCAGAGCTACCACTAGAGGGAGAATCATCTCATCAGAATTAAAAGCCGCCAACTAATGCTTCAGTGTGTCAATGCCCTGTAAAAAGAATTGGGATTTTTATTACATTTGGGTTTCAAGAAGTGCCTCTTGGAAAAACAAATGAAAATAGCACAGCTTTACATCTTCCCCCATGGGTTGCCAAAGTTGGCTAGTGTTAAGTTTAAAATAAAAATAATTGTCCGAACATTCCTTTTTGTATGAAGCCAGATGGAATTATGTATGCTATTGAAAGTGAGGGGAAAATGCTTTTGGGCAGCAAGCCTGTAATCATTTTTTTTCTTTTTCAATTAATGCTTGCTTTTGTGAATTTATGTGTATATATGTAAGTTTATGTGTATATAGAGCTCTGTTACAAAGGTGCTGTACTTTCTGTTTCCATAATGTATTTTAACAGTCCCAACAGAATATGAATTGATTTACATTTAATGAATCAGTTAAAAGGTGGATCATCTGAAATTAGTGTTCTGTGACAGACCTAATTATATGTAGAATAAAATTTCTGTAGGAAAATCACTGTGTGTGAAGTGGCTCCTATAAGAAGCAACTTCAGTGCTTAATTTGTGGTAAGGAACTTAACATTATTTTCTGTATCATACATTAGTTGGTATTTTTTTCTTCACTGTATATGCATGCTCATTGATAAAGAATCACATAAAACAAGTCCTGGTGGTTACTAGAGTGAGTTTCTTAGAATCTCATAGGGGAGTAGAGGGAGTAATGGAGAGGACAGTCAAGGGTTGGAGTATAGCCCTCAGGTGCAAAGGCTGTGTACTTCAGAGTTTGGGAGTGGGAGCACTGTGTCCTGTCCTGACTTGCCTTTGGTTTCATGGTGTTGCATTATAATGAAATCTGTTATCACTCAACCAGCCATCTTCATATGATGCCCAGGGGATAGTGAGCTCACATCAGAAAGTTGCCCCTTTTAATGTTCTGAATTTGAGGGCTGAAGCAGAAGCAGTCCTGAATGGGGAACTAAAAGGAGGGGATGGCCTCATGAAATAATTTGCCCTCCAATCCATCTTTTGCCCGCAAAATTTTTGGAAGGAGTAGGAGGTTGAAATTGACAAAATAATGTATCTGAAGCTGTTGTGTAAGAAAAAAAGTAATTTCTTACAGAAAATGCCAGTGTTCTTCAGCAGCCTGCACTTTTTATAAGTTTGCATTTCACCTGTATGTTGAAGTGTTGGCCCAAAAGTCAGTCTCTATATAACATTTACCATTTCCCTCCACCTTCCAGTGCAGTTATGCCTGTAAAGGAACTTATTTTTGTGTCACAACTAATTATGAAATAGTCTACATATATCCAGGACAGTCACTTTTTGACTTATTGTTTAGTGTGTATATGTTATGTGCCATCAAGTTGCCTCTGACCTACGGCAACCCTAAGAATGAAAGACTTCCAAAACATCCTATCGTTAACAGACTTGCTCTTATCTTGCAATCTGGAGAATATAACTTATTTTATTGAGTCAAGCCATCTCGTTTCACGTCTTCCTCTTTTGCTGCTGCTTTTCACTTTTTCTAGTATAACTGACTTTTCCACAGAGTCTTGTCTTCTCGTAGTATGACCAAATAAAGATAGCCTCAGTTTTGTTATTTTAACTTCTAAGGAGAATTCAGGCATGATTTGATCTAGAACCTATTTATTTGTCTTTTTGGCTGTCCATGGTATCAGCAAAACTCTCCTCCAGACCACATTTCAAATGAATTGCTTAGTAGGCCTATTAACAGGGCTCATTTCAAGGGGGAACGCACAGGAACACAGTTCCGGCAGTTCCCCAAAGAGCTGGAGGAACTCATCGGCATAACTCATTAGCACAACTCATCAGCATATGCCACGCCCCTTGACAGCACCAGAACTGTGTCATTAACATAACTGATTTGCATGTGCCACACCCCCTGACATCACCTATCCTGGCTGTTTTGGACCCAATCCTGGCCATTCAGGGCCAAAATTGGGCCCCAAATGGCAAAAAAAAGTCTGAAAATGGCCCCAAAGGGCCCCCAAATGGTCAGGATTGGGCTGTTTCGGCCCCAATCCAGGCCGAAATGGGCCCTCCAGCTCTTTTTCTACGAAATGACCCCTGCCTATTAATATCAAGAACATATAAAAATAGGTATGATGATATGAGCTATTTTAGTTTCACTTTAAAGAGGTACTGGAAACAGCATTGATTACTTGTTCATCATGTTTCCTAAGGTGATGTCTCTACCTCTTTTCCTGTGGTTGAGTATGTATCTTTTATTGCATTACCAAGCAATTTCCATTTTACTTCCAGTACTGCATGGTTTAATCTCTTTTACTGTGTTACCTCAACACTTAATAGTTCATGTTATGATTCTGAGGGGTGGGCATTAAGCAGGGTGATCGCCTGATTTTTGACATATTTAAAAATGCTGGTGGTGGTTCTGATGGTTTAAGGTCAGTTCAGTGCTAAGATTTCAGCTTTTTAAGCAGAATTACAAGCTTGTACAATATTCATATTTTATGTACTTAGAGCTCAAGTTTGTAACAAAGGTACCTTGTGTTCCCATACTGCATTTTAACAGTTCCATCAGAATTCACTTTTCCTTCCTTTCCCTCAATTAAACTGTTCCTTTTCACAATCTGTCTTCATATAGTCTTATTTCCCTGCTTTACTCTCAGAAACTGTATTGCTCTGTATGATGTTACAAGTTATCTTGTTAGATTCAGGTCTGCCTTCAAGATTTTTTTGTTTTCTGGGAAATGACTACCTAATATGGTGAGGTATGCCCTACTCAGAGGATATTGGATGTTGCCGTAGTGCTATGGAGTTTGCTTGGTAGTAGTATTAGGTGAGCTTCTAGTAATGTTTTATGATTTTAATTATTTCTGTAAATAGCACAGCTTGCTTTGCACAGTTCCTTTTTTGGGAATCCATAGAGCAGTGCCTGGTAGTACATTTTCCATTTTGTGTTAGTTTATAGCACAGATGCAGTATTACATTGGGAAAACTTACATTTTGGCCTACATCCATAACTGTGTGGGAGGGCAAGCAATTTTTAGATGATTGTGATAAAGTAAGATCCTTAATTATGCATAAACTGGGTACATGCTTTTGAAATACTGGCTTTATAATCAAAGGGCCTTTTGTAATCAAAGAGCACTCATAAGAAGATTGCAGCTTACAGTATACACAGTTTGTAGGAGAGCAAACTAGCAAGAAGCAAGGGCATAAATGGCAAACAGTTCATTGAAGTTATTGATGTATAGTTATCCTGATGAGATACATTTGTGTACTTAAGGATAATTTTTTTAATCAACCAGGCCACTCAAAGTAATTTCAGTACATGATTTTTACAACTTTATTTTGCATACATATACGTGAGTACATCCAGTGTTTTGTCCAACCTTAAGAACATCCTGTGTTTTTCTTCAATGGTATTTTTGTTCATTCTGATACAAGGTTTTAAGTTGCTAAACTTAAAAATTAAAATTAAAGTAATATGGTACGTAGCTGTTTCTGTTTAAAGCAGTTCTCATCTGAGGCATAATAGGTACTTTAAAAATTGTGTACAAGTCCACAAGTGTTACATGTAAAATAGGATTTTTTATATTCATATGCATGAGTATAACATCACTTATAACATCAGATTTCAATGACATTAAGTTTAAGTTTATTAGACTGAGCTCAATTGAATGGTTAATGAAATCCAAACAGGGAAAAACACAGAAAGGCTAATATAACAAAATTTCCAGAAATAAGTCATGGAAGCAGATTGGTCTTTTGTGCCAAAAATATTGAAGCTGATGTATTGGGATCAGCCTAATAGCCTTTGTGGCCCAGTAGATTATCTGGCAGTTAGAAAATATTGCATGCCTGAAAGCATCATTAGCCATAAGTTTTGATGGAGTGATCAGTCCAGTGTTGTTCATTTCTGCTTTCAAAATATTGAGGTGTTTAAGATGATGCCTTTGATATCTTGAGAAAATGAATTAAATTGTGTTTGAGTTGCAAATTGTTTTCCATTGTATCAGTTGAAGGGAATAAAAAAAATGAAGATGGACAAAATGAAGAGATATATACAGATGGAATCACTATTCTTCCAGTCTTGTCATTTCAAAAACAGAAATTTTGAGATAACATATTAAGAAACTTTCTGTCAGGAAGACCTAATTTTCTGAATGAGTACTCAATTTCTCTAGGAATAAAACATTTCAGAGCACTGTAGAGAGCACTATTTCTTTTCTGGTGAATCAGGACTCTACTGGTTCTAATTCCACTACTGCCATGAGCTCAGTAGGTGGCCTTGGGTAAGCCACTCCTTTCAGCCTGAGCTCCCCAGCTGTATTGTGGGGATAATAATAACACTAACTTGTTCATTGCTCTGGGTGAGGCACTAGACTAATCTGTCTAGAAGAGCAGTATATAAGCGCAGTTATTATTATTATTAATAGGGGTGTGCATCCTGAAAAGATTTGGGTTTCCTGCTTCTGGGTTTACCCGAAGTGGGAGAAAAAATTGGAAATACCAGAATTCCAAAGCGGCAAGCCGCTTCGGAATTCTGGTATTTACTCGCTTCAGTGTGCTCCATAAAGATTCAGAGCATACTGAAATGAGGGTAAGCAACCCCCCCACCTCCCACCCCCCTGGGGCAACCCCCACACCCCTAGGGCAACCCCTCCACCCCCACCCACTTACTTGACCAGCAGGGAGAGGGGAATGATCAGCTGGGCAGCAGGCCACCACCGCCGTCATGGTGGCAGCACGTGAGAGGCTGGGACAGCCCAGAGCCAGCTCCTCTGCTGTTGCCGTGGCCCACATGAGGCCGGGACGGCCCACAGCTGGCTCCTCTGCCACCGTACCACCTCCTCCAGGCCTGCACTGGCTCGCAGGGAGGCAGGGAAGGCCAGAGCCACCTCCTCTGGCCCTTCCTGCCCCTGCCTTCCTGCCACAGTGGCCATTTGAGGGGCAGAAAGGGCTTTCTCCACCTCCGCCGCCGCCCCGCCACCCCACAGGGCAGTGAGAAGGGCCGGAGCCAATGCTGCCACCAACACCGCCTCCACCACCAGCAGCAGGTAAGGGAATCTGGGGTTGGGGGGGATGTTTAAAGGGCCCTGCCGCTTGCAAGCGGCAGGAAAGGGGCCCTTTAAACTCAGCCCATAAGCTTTTCGAACCATTATGAATGCTTCGGAAAGCTTTGATTCGGAAATCTTGAATCTTTACAGATTGGGTCCCGAATCGGAAACCCGAAGTGCACACCCCTAATTATTAATAATATTTACCTATGATAAGCACCAACTATGGTTTTGTTGGGCCACCTCTGGTTCAGATCCCAAATGTTCAGTGAAACTATGGTTCAGCAAAATCCTGCACACAGAGACAGTTGCAAGACTTACTTGGCCCTTTTGTACATGAAAGAAGCTAGAGAAGCATGAAAATTACTTTAGCTGTGGCTTACTCAGTGTAGATGTAATACTGGTGGTTACTTCAATCCTACTTCATACCATGGTGTTATGTGATCTTTCAGTTAACCCTTGACCTTGATTTAGCCATTATGTTACTCTGGTTAAGGAGAACAATCTAGTTAAATTTTGCCTGCCTAGGGCATATTCTACTTCTACAGGAATCCTTAGAGATAAAATACTGAAAATTATAAAGAGTTGGATCAATTGATGAGGACAGTTTAGTATCTCAAGAGTTATAGGTTTTATCATAGGGGAGGAGCGGGGAGGGACGCGCGGTAAATGAGAGGCACAAACACAAAGGCTGGGTAAAAAATAGGCCACAACTTTATTTACATAACAATGCAACAGGAGTATTGGCGCAGCATGTGGATCGGATCCCCACAAAGCATCGGCTGACCCGCCTGCCAGCCGATGACCCCCAGCCCCCCCCAGGCACCGGCTGAGGGGGGGAAACCAAGGAGTGGCATTGTGAGGAGGGGGTCACCCGGTGTACACCCTTTGGTGATCCCCTTGCCACCTGGGAGGGAGAATGCCCCGGCAGCCCCCGAGCTGAGCGTGCCTTCATAACTCCCTCCCAAGATTCCTTATGGGAATCCCCTCCATGGGGAGCCTGCGGCCGAGGGCCCGGCTCCCCAGAAAATGGGATCCGATCCAATGCCCAACCGCCTACAAGTTGTGACAAGTTAACCGCAACTAAAACAGGGAGAGGAGGGCGGGTGTCTGCTGCCAGCGACGAATTGGGCGTGGGCGTGTCCGGCAGCCGGCTAAATACCTGGCCGCCGGACCTTGGAGAAGACTGCAGCTACGAGATCCGCAGCCTGCCCCGCCCCCCGCCGGCTCAACTCCGGGCTGCCCGATTGGCTGGCCCGAAGTTTGAAGCGATTGGTCGCTGGCTCGCCCGGGGCATGCCGGGCGAGCCAGCGAGCAATGAGACCGCTGCGTCCCGTCGCCCCTCCGACCTCCGGCGGCAACAGGGGGGCCCAGGTAAGTCTGGATCCCCATTTACCACATGTAGTGGACATGTAAAAAACAAAAAAATTGGAAAGAAATACATGTGGAGATTCAAAAGATCTTAAAAACAGATTTTGCAATGAAGCCAGAGATTATGCTGTTGGGAATGATGCCAGATAATATTGAGAAAATACTATATGAATCTTTGAGAGGTATATGCTAACAGTAGCAAAGGTAGTAATGGCAAATAAATGGAAAGACAAAGAATGCCCAACCAGAGAAAACGGGAAAAATAAAATGACAGAATATGTGGCAAGGGCAAAATTAATGAATTATATAAATAGAAGACCTGTCAGAGAATTTGAAAAGAAATGGGAAAATTACTTTGCCTATTGTAGATAAAGATGAGAAATAAAAGATAGGAATAAATAATGTAATAATGTAAATTTGGATAGGAGCTCAGATTGACAGAGGTTATTGAAATATTGTTTATTTTAAGTGTCAAACTTTCCAGAATGGAAACATATATTATTTAATTTGATTAGTATAGTATAGTTAGCAAAGTTTAGTGCATTGTAGGATAGTATTGACAGAATTGAAATGTACAGATCATGGAGTGTTCTGAGCTATTCGTTTGGAAGTAGGAGGGGTACAGCAGCAAATATTGTTAAATAATTTATAATAATATTGTTGGTGTTTGGTTTAATAGCAAGACATAGTGGAAGAGAGAGGAAATGTCTCTGAGAATGGTTGTTGTGGGTTTGAACATGATACTCAGATGATATATGGTGATTGTGCTCTAGATAATCTGTGTAATGGTATCCTAATGTTCCCTTAGTGTAATGGGTATTTCTGTTTTCCCGTTTTTCCCCCTGTATCCCCTTTGTTGTTTAGAAAATAAAAAGAATTATTTTTTTTTTAAAAAAGACTAATAACATTACCGGCATGTAGATGTTTTTCAAATATCAATTGATTTTAAAAAGAATCCTGGTTCCCATGGCAATCATCATGTCAACTCATAAATAGCCCAATCAGAATTTTGCATCTATTACTAGAGCAAGGATTGTTTCTTGACATTCAGCCTTGCAAATAAATTACTATCCCTCAAATGTTTGCTAATCCATCCGTGTGCACAGATCTTTTGGTGTGTCATTAGCTTTGGGGACAGAAACTCAACTTTCATCCCACTTCATTAAAGCCTGCCTAGTCAGCTATGGGCGATTATTGTTGTCCTCAGCAACCAGATTGGTGGAATTTATTAGCTGGATGTTGAGCTTGTTTCACTTGTAATAATTTATTTCACACTGCTCTGAATTAATTGGCAAAAAATGATGTCCTGAATATTCTACATAAATGGGAGTAGTGCATGAGCCTGATAAAATTACATTGTTGTCTTTTAGCTACATTATAAAATTATAAGTATTCTACTAAACAAAAGTGAAATTTCTGCTAACATCTTTCATAGTTGAAAATAGGCAAGTTTCTTTCAGCCAAGTGGAGTTCTGTTAACGTCAGTCAACCAATTAATAACATTGTGACTTTTATGCATCAGGTGATCTGCAGAACCTTGGTACATGTGCATTGTTCAGTTAGATGCTTCTCTTTAAAAAAAATATGTTTTGAACATTTTTAGGGGGAGCAAAAGACAATTTTCAGAGGTAGATAGGCAAGCAGACAGACAGTGCCCAAACAGCCACAGGAACAAGACTGTTTTGGGTTTCAGTGAAATGGCTGTAGATGATCAATGGCTTTTTAAAAAGCTGCCACTAGCAGGGGCAGCAGCACTGAGATGAAGGATTTCTCTCAAGGCTGCAAGGGCAGCACCCCCACACTCAGGCTAGAATATTGTTCCTGACTTGGGTTGCCAGGCTGTCACAAAAGAATGTTGTTGTGTGATACATCAGCATCACTTCCAGGGAGAAACCTGGATGTCACACAGCTTGTTAGGCAACACTCAGGACTTCCCCCCCAAACCCTCTGGTAATAGAGGGAAATCCTGGAGCATCGCTTGATGCACTGATATCATGTCTGGGTTTTCATCTGGAAGTGACATCAGTGCACCATGCAACGCCATTTCAGGCCCCCATATTTCTTCTTCTGTATTGCCCCCAAATGCAAGGGTGAGTGGGAGGGCTCATCTGCGGGTTAGTTACCTGTTTGGAGCAGGCAAAAGGTAAGCCTGCTCCTCCCTCATCGGGTAGGCTGAGAGCTTGATGGCATTTTTCAGGAGCTACTTGTACTCTAAAAAACAATGTGGTGTGGTGGTCATAATATGAGTTTAGTGAGAGTGCAAGTAGAGCAGAGAAAATAGTTCAAAGTAAGGATAAAATGCAAATGAGGAAGAGTGTTTGGAGGGAGAATGGCTGTCTTGCTGGTCCAAAAAACAAAACAAAGGCCAGTATAGAGCCAATAAAGAGAACCGAGGTTGGCACAGAGAAATGGGGATAGATGAAGAAGCAGAGAACAGAGAGGTGTAGACTTCATTGGGTTTGCTGCATACAAGAAGCAGCTTGCACTTATTGCAGGCGAGTGCTGAGTGGGGGAGGAGAGTGGAGAGGAGGCACGGCGACAAAACACACAGACACAGTGCTGGAGGTAAAGAGGCCACAACTTTATTGAGATTACAGCTCAGGGAGCAAAGGCGCGCATAGGGCACAGATCCGAGCATCGGCTGACCCGTCTGCCAAGCCGATGACCCACACGCCCCCTCAGACCCGTGCTGAGGGGGGGAACCATGGGATGCCAGTCAGTGGGATGCCACATGGGTGTACACCCCTCTGTGAACCATCCCCTGCCACCTGGGAGTGAGGTGGACTGACAGCCCCCGACTGGGCATGCACCGGCCATTCCTCACTCCCCAGACCCCTTATGGGGATCTCCATAATAGGGAAACTGAGCCTGAGGGCCCTGTTTCCCCCCAAATGGATCGGTGCCCAATGCCCAATACGCAGCCTACTCACTTCAAAGTTGTGACGAAAGGGAGGGTTGGGCGGGATGCCGCCATGGACCAAGTGCTGAAGGGCGGGGGCCAGCTTCCCAGGCCTGGGGCTGCACCGGATGAACCTGGGCATGACCCCTGGCCTTTCCCCGCCCCTCCACAACATGGCGGCCACCATGCCATCTCCCCACTCGCCTCCCCCGCAACGCCTGCAATCCAGTCCCCCAGGTGAGTCTGGGAGCCGTTGCTTGCAGGCGAGTGCTGAGTGGGGGAGGAGAGTGGAGAGGAGGCACGGCGACAAAACACACAGACACAGTGCTGGAGGTAAAGAGGCCACAACTTTATTGAGATTACAGCTCAGGGAGCAAAGGCGCGCATAGGGCACAGATCCGAGCATCGGCTGACCCGTCTGCCAAGCCGATGACCCACACGCCCCCTCAGACCCGTGCTGAGGGGGGGAACCATGGGATGACAGTCAGTGGGATGCCACATGGGTGTACACCCCTCTGTGAACCATCCCCTGCCACCTGGGAGTGAGGTGGACTGACAGCCCCCGACTGGGCATGCACCGGCCATTCCTCACTCCCCAGACCCCTTATGGGGATCTCCATAATAGGGAAACTGAGCCTGAGGGCCCTGTTTCCCCCCAAACGGATCGGTGCCCAATGCCCAATACGCCACAAGAGCCACAAAATGGCTCACCGCCAAAGCCCCTAGAGCTGCAAAACCAAACCAAGAGGGCCCCGCCAGAGCCCTGCAACCACATGTCCAGACCCCAGTCGGACAGGCTCCACCAGGTGAGAATGATCGCTGTTCCACTCCAGCTGACCAGGGAAGAATCACCCTGCAGGCTCCACTGGCCACCCCACGGGCTCAGCCCCCAGCATCCTGTTCTATCGAGTCTGGGCACTGTGATCTGCTCCAGCCCCTTGACCCAGGAGGCACAACTCAAGCTGCAGGCCCCTGTGGAGCTCCCCTCTGTTGGTCCTGAGGAAATGCAGGATGCCCCTGAGGCCACTGTTAGGCTCCACTGTGCTGTTGCACCCCTCGAGGATCTAGCCACCTTGTCACCACTGGACCTGGCAGCCGCATCCTCTCTGGCAAGTCCGCACTGGAACCAGCAGAACCTGCAGCTAAAAGAGAGAATCAGCAAAGAGCTTGGTCTTCATCACTGCAGCTCGGTGCCTCCGACTATATGAATCCCCTATCCACAGCAGGGGGAACCCCAGATCATTCCACCGGTGACCATCTCCCCCAGGAAATATAGGAGAGGATGGACCACCCCAATAACAAGGACAAGCCATCCATGGTGACTCCTGCTCTCTGCCCAGAGGAAGGCAAAAAAAAACCCTCCAGGACCCCAGAGCCAATCAGGCCTGGAGGAAAATTCCTTCCTGACCCCAAACTGGCGATCGGCATTACCCTGGGCACATGAGAAAGGGCCACATGTGTTACCCTGAACCCACCTCTTTTGATGTTGGAGGGCAAGGCCCCGTGCCCTCCCCCAGGAAGATCAGCACATGCATAGACATGGCTATGGACGTTGGGTAACTGAAGCCAAATACTAAAGCCTCATCTTAGAGGGTTGCCGGGTGGAGGAAGCAAACAGTCCAAGAACCCTCTTGCACCCGCGAGTGGTTACAAATTCTGCCGGTCCTTGGTAAGTCCCGCCCATAGCTTCGCCCAGGATACCCTTGAAGCACCAATCCCTTGGCTTCTGAAGTGCGGAATCTGCATCCTGCCACAAATTGGACTGAAGAACACTTTTGTTAGCTGACAAAGTAAGATGCACTCGCGCACCATGTGCCTGAATAAGACTGCAGGGTGTGCACCATTGAACAGCGTCGAATTGTTCCAGACTTCCCGAGAGCATGTTGTTACCATGATATCCCATTTCCAAAGTAAATCATTTAATGCACATAGAGGCTGCATATCTATGTCTACCCATCTCTATAATTATATATCTAACTGCCTATACAAATATTAGACTGATCCACAAAGGAATCTTGGAGGTAAGAAAAGAGAAAGCTGGGAATTATTTACTTACGCTCAGAGAACAAGGAGAACTGGCAGTACGCAGGGAGGAATGAATATGGCAGCAGAAACCCCACTGCGCTCCGAGTGAACTCCCAGCCTACATTTTATTTATTTAAACATGTACCCCAAACCACGAACCAAGGGCAAGCGCCTTTACAGTAGGCTTGCTGGACTGCAACCCAGTGCTCATGTTCCTGACATCAGTTTGCCGTTCTGTGCCTGTTCTGCCAGGAATCTGTCCATGGAATGGAATTAAGGCTAAAGCACTAGCTCACCATAAGTTTTATGTGCTACTATGGAGCACAGATCGCAGAAGGGCCTGACGCTGGATACCTAAAAGGGGTATGGGACATGCTAATCCATTATTTCCATTTTACTGAGGCAAAACATGCTGCATCTGATTGCAATGGAGAATCAGCACTTCCAGCCAAGGTTATGAGGATTTCAGACCCCTCCACGGCAGCAAATACTGAGCCATTTCTACATTGAAGCTAACCATAATGCTCCCCACCAGTTTGGAGAGCAGCAATGTGCCATTACTGGCCACCCCACGCACCCCGAGATCAAGACATGCATGCTGAGGGCAACTGAGTTAATCAATGTGCATTAATTACCTTGCACCAAGTGTGTTCTACTTATTCTGGGTATTATACTATAACGTAAGGGAAAAAAATTGAGAGACTATGTCACCGTAAAATCTGCAGAGACAAGATGGAGATGTGTGTTGGAAAAAACTATGATCCAATCCCCCATGCGGGAATGTGGCTGTGGGTGCAATAGACAGAGATGGGTCCTCCTAGCACCAAGCCACCGGGCATGGGATCATGCCTAGCCTAAGTAGTAGCCCCGCAATGCGTCCCACGCACAACTGTATAATCTAATCACTTGTGATTGTGCTCATGCTTCCTGGCCAGCAGCTAGTGTAGCCGGGAACAAAACAGTAGCGCCAACTGCCTGTGTTGAACCTTTTAGGTAGCTAACCAGCTTGGAATCTCTTCTCTAGCCATCTACCCAATAAGGGCACAGAAACATGCCAGACATTTTACGTGAACACGTCATAACAGAGGAACAGAGATGCTAACTAGATACTGCAACTTTAACAAGAAGCTCGGCAGCACGTTGGTCCCCAACCAGATAATTCCAGCACAACTCTGATTTTGTTTGTTTGTTTGTTTGTTCTGTTTTTGTTCTTGTCTGTTAGTTGCTATTCATTTATGTATTATCTAATTCCTTAATTAATTTGTCCCGGAACTCCCTTCACTGAGCTGTACCCTCTGACTCGTGCTGGAAGTTGAAGGTGCCACTGGCTATCTGTTTCATTTTATCTATACCGCATGCCTGCATTTAACTCTGCCATTTCCTGGTCAGCATGACTGCTGATAACTTTTTTAGCAAGTGCCGTTCAGCCTGTCTTCCCCGTTGGTGACAGGAGAAGTAAACCCGCTCTGAATGCTGGTTACAGGTTTGACTCATATTATAGCTGAATCTGAAGAAGTGAGCCGTGGATTACAAAAGCTCATACCCTACCACAAATTATGCTAGCCTTGTAAGGGCTACTGGACTCTTGCTCTTCCCACTGCCACAGAGACTAGCTCGCCACCCATCTTGCCAAAGCAGTCAAAGTGCATCTATCCTCCCCTGAGAACTACCCCGGTTTACCTTCCTCAGTAGTCTGGGACACAAAGCTGTTTTCCAGCCTGTACATGAGTGTCATATCTCTCCAATGTGACTAGCGTTGTAAATAACTGCAGTAGTGTATATGACATATGTGGCATACCGAGCACTACAAGAGCTGATCCTTAGCAAAGTCCAATGCCCCATGGTCAATTGTTGTACCAGGGGGTCACCCATTTAATACCTGGGAACTGGCTGTCTCATCATTAAGACAAACCTGACTGCAATAAGCCAATGGCTGCTTCTCGGCAAATAATGACTCTCAATTGTTTAAGCAGCCTTTCTCTTTTCAGTACTGACCCTTTAGCTACCAATACCAGAGGTTGGGAAGAATAAGAATCTAGCAGGTATCCTTGAATACACTGCCTTTGTAGTTTGGTCTAGCATGCACGTAAGAAAATAAAAATCACTGCCTTATTCTCTGACAAACTGTGATTCTCAAAAGCTTGTGCTACTGTGAAGTTGGTTAGTCTCAAAGGTTCTATTGGACTCTTTTCTATTTTGCTGCTACAGATTAACATGGCTAACTCCTCTGGAGCCATACTTCTGGATTTAGTGCCCCACCCAGAGCAGTAAACAAGGGATGACATGTTATTTGCCGTTCATACAAAGGAGGCTTGCCTCCCCCCCCCCCATTAAGACAACATAATCTAGTGGCACTTGTGGGACTAATTCTCCCTTACTGCCATATGAGTATGGGTGGAGTGCCACCCACTGCCTCAGAGCCCTTCCAAGCACCCTCTGTGATTGACCCAGGAAATGGAACTGGGCACCTCGAAGTTGCTGAGAAATCTCACCGCTCCCTGAAAACTGAAGTGTGCGTGTGTGGGGGGGGATGCCTCTGTACTGCTCCTCTCACTGAGAGGCCTCCCGACTGCTCGAGTGAATGGGTGGGCAAGGCAGGAGGAAGGAGAGAAAACTTCTTTTACCCAGCACGGCAGCTCCCCTCCTGACAAGGCAATCTCCTCTTAAGTGCATGGCTGGGCGAGGCAGGAGGAAGGAGAGAAAAAATTCTTTTACACACCGGCGGCGGCTCTCCTCCTAGCAAAGCAAATCTCCTCCCAGCAAGGCACCCGGCGGGGAGAGGGAGAGGAGAGCCAGCGCTGCGTGAGACGGAGGCGCTGTGGCCTCCGGGGTTTCAGGGGAGAAGAACCCGCTGCCCGCCTGCACGCACGTGTGCCCAGCCCAGCTGCTACCCCCTCCTGCCTCCAAGTACGTGCTCCTGAGAGCCTGCCCCAATCGCTCCCACGCTGCCGCCCGCTTCGGCTGAGCACGGGCAGGAAAGCAAAAAGCCCCGCAGCGTGTGCCAGCGAAGCCCAGCTTCGCTCCCGCCCCCACTCATACCTTTGCGTCTTGCATTTGGAGAGATGCCTGGCCTCCTGCCTGCCTCGCCGCAGGTCAGGGCTAAGTAGCCAGGCTGGCCGCCTCACAGCCCAAGCACCGTAGCCGGCAGGGCCTCGAGGGAGCAAAAGCCGCTGCTGCTGTGAGCCTGCACAGCACCACTCGTCCTCCGCAGGCCTGCTCTTGTCGGAAGGCCAGCTTTCCTCTCTTGCCGCCGAGGCGCCGCCGCTTGGGCCTGCCTGCCTAGCTGCGGCCTGGCTGCCCTTCTACTTGGCCCCAGCACGTCTTGCTTCCTTGCCGCCATGGACCAAGTGCTGAAGGGCGGGGGCCAGCTTCCCAGGCCTGGGGCTGCACCGGATGAACCTGGGCATGACCCCTGGCCTTTCCCCGCCCCTCCACAACATGGCGGCCACCATGCCATCTCCCCACTCGCCTCCCCCGCAACGCCTGCAATCCAGTCCCCCAGGTGAGTCTGGGAGCCGTTGCATCCTCAGCAACAGAGCAGTTCACATAGAGCATCACATCACAAAAAATCCCTTTATTTAAAACTGTAAAGACGTATTAGTGCTAAGTGTGCTTGAACTATTCATCTCCCCTCAATGGAATGCTACTGAATCCTGCCCATGTAGAAAGGAAACACAGGTTATGAAAGAGGTGGTGGTGGTAGGAAGGCTCTGGAGTCTGGACACTTCACATATTTTAAACCTAGCTTTATCTTAGTCTGGATCATGCCATATCCTCTGCACTATCTGAGAATGTTATATATTATTTATTTCCTGCTGAACTTAATTGATTAATATCTTTCTTCTCTCTGGGGACCCAAAATAACTTACAATACCAAAAGTACAATTAAAATGATGAAAAATAGAGTAACAGGAGAGCAGGGAGGAGGCTTGACAATGCAGAGCCGATCCTGCTCTCCCCCCTCCCCTGGTAAATCCTTCCACTCTAGGCTATTAACCTAAAACTGAAGGCCAAAGCCTTGGACATGCCAGGCTTTAAATACCTGTAGCAGAGGAGAAATAATTTCAGCTAGATATTCTTCAGCACTAAACTGAGCCACCTGCATTCTATATTGTACTCTCGTGGGGGGAAGACCTATGATTTTTTATCCCAACCACTATGCTTCTGTGGTTGGGACAAAAAACCATAGCTGTTTCCCATCTATACTTTATTTATAGCATAACTGTTGGGGCTGGAATTCTAGTATTTCCCAGACATCTAGCTGCACTGGCCCCATTTCTATCTATTTACAGATAGAAATGGCACAATGTAGTCTTTAAGCAACTCTTTGTGTGTGCAGCTAAAATGGCACCAACTTTTCAGGACTATGTATGCACTCTCCTTGAGTTACCAATTTTTTTTTGTTTACTGCAGACAGCTGTGTTGAGTGGGAGGCTTACACAAGCTGTTTCATTCTGAAAATCCTTTTACACACCATGCATGCTAATAGGGTTGTGGTATTTGTCTTATGCTCTCATGTTCTGGAAAGTCCCTGATAGTGAAGTTTGCTGCTGGTTATTAAGTCAGTTCCCTCTAAGGTCTCTTACTAATATGTTTGCTTCTTTCTTTCCTTGGTCTTTGTGGTGGAAGAGCAGATGCAATTAGCATTGTCTATAATCTGACCATTATTGAGCCAGATATTAGATGTACAATGTAGTTAAACAGTTCTGCATACCTAATAGTAGAAGGGTATGATGGATCCTGATTTGTTTTCATTACTGTGTAATGAAGCAGGTATATTTGAAGCTTAACAAATGTTTAATCTGCCACTTAAAAAAAAGATACAGCACTGAGACTTGGTGGGATGTAGGCTGCCTATAGAGGGTGGAAATGATAAAACAATATCTACAACATCTACAGTTGATATATTTGGGTATAACAGTTAATGATTAGGAAACTGAAATTCAGTTACGGAGAGATGTTTCAGTTTGTAAAAATGAATCGTAAGAACCAGCCTGCTCTTTCTAATAAAGGCCATGGGATTCAAGAATGTAGGTCCTCCCCATCTCTAGCTGCCATGCTTTGAGGAGAGTGGGATTGCAGGCATTACCAGAGGCATCTAAGCCATAAACTGTGGGCTTGGGTTGGAAGGAACTGTGAGGTTTAATATCTACACAGAGTCTTCTGAATCAACCCGAAGTGTGTTGATGTGCTACAGACTACTGTGTAGCTATCCTGTGCAAATTTTCACCTTTTTTCAGGCCCCAAGTAGAGAGGTGATGCAATTTCCTTTAGTAAGGGCTGTCATTTGGTGTGTGCACCAAAAAGAAAAAAAATAGGCTCAATCCCAATCTGGGTATCGGGATACCATAAAAATTTGGTATCTGTGAAATCTGAATCAGATTCTCTAATCTGGTTTGGTAAAATTACAGAATCCTGAGTTTGTCCAGCCATTATTCCCTATGAGGAAAACTATATGGGGGCAGTGGTGGAGGGGTTTTCAAGCAAACTCCGCCAAATTTGCAGGAAGCCTACTGCTTTCTGTTCATTAAAGATCCACCAAATTCCAGGAAGATTGGACTCTGGGGTCCAATTTTGTGGACTCCTGAACAAGGTGTGCCCACGACTTTTCATTATTTCCTATGGGGGAAACATTTCTAAGGCTTCCCAGGCAAAGAGAAACCTTAAGCAAAGGCAACCGCTGGCCAAAAGCCAATCCCAATTCAAATCCCACAGCCAATGCAACCTGAACCCAAAAAAGCCCAATAGAACCAAACTACATCAAAAGAACCAGTTTCAAAGCAGAGAACTCCCCAATGTCAAACCAAGAACCCAAACTGAAGCAAGGGAGGGGTTTATGAGGCTCACTGGACAAGCTGCAGAGTTTAAAAGGTGTTCACCAGTGGCCTAAAGGGCTCTTTAGGGGCTCAGGGGTAGAGTGGGATGGGATTGTAGGCAGCAGAGGCGGAGCAACAGCAAACAAGAAGACAGTGGTGCAAAGTAGTTTGAAGTGCCAAGGAAAGGCAAGAGAGTGGCATGAGGCCAGCAGGGGACAGGAGACAGAAGACTGAGATGCTGGGAGAGGAGCCAGCCAGGAGCATGGGGAGTCATGAGGGCCCAAGCTGAAGGAGACAGTCTTGCCCCCCCCCCGCCTAAAAGTTGGAGAAGACAGGCTACAGAATTTGCCAGATTAAACTGAATAAACTTGGTTTAAACCCTCAGTATCCCACTTTCCCAATACGATCCTGGATCCTCTATTTTTAAACTCAAGTAAGGGCTACATAAATGAACCACTGAAGTCTATTGTAAATCAATCGTTAATTCGGGGTACGTTCCCCTAGCCTCTCAAACAGGCAGCTATCTGTCCGCTAATTAAAAAACCATTCCTAGACAAAAATGACTTGGTCAATTATTGCCCAGTCTCTAATCTGCCCTTTCTGGGCAAAGTGTTTGAGAGAACAGTAGTTGACCAACTCCAGTTCTTCTTGGATAACTCTAGTGTTCTGAACCCTTTTCAGTCTGGATTCAGACCAGGTCATGGGACAGAGATGGCTCTAGTAGCTTTAGTGGATGATCTCTGTCTGAATATAGACAAAGGCCATGCTTCATTATTGCTCTTCGTGGATCTATCTGCAGCCTTTGACACAGCAGACTATACCATCCTGCTGAAGCGTTTGGAGACAGAAATAGGCATCAAAGGATGTGCCTTGGACTGGTTTAAATGATTTCTCATGGAACAAACTCAAAAGAGTTGCCATCAGTGATCAGCTATCTCCAGAATGGGAATTACCTTGCAGGATTCCACAGGGCGCAGTCTTATCTCCCTTGTTATTCAACCTCCATATAAAGCCTTTAGGAGAACTCATTTGCAGCTATGGAGTGGGGATGCCATCAGTATACAGATGACACCCAACTCTGTATCTCACGAACTAAATCACTACATGATACAGTAGAAATCTTGGGTCACTGACAGCTGTGGTCAAATGGCTGAAAACAAGCAAATTGAAATTGAACCCATCCTATCTGTTGCTTTAAGTATGCGCTACTATGTACTATCTGTTGCTTTAAGTATGATCCTACTGGGTAGCTGTTGTTTAATGTCAGTCTTAGAATTGCTTATTTTGCTGATGTTATGTCTGTGGCATTGAGATGGCCTTGATATTGACTGTACTAATCTCACACAATGTAATCTGCCTTGAGTCTCAATGAAAAAGGCAGACTATAAATTAATGAATAAATAAATAAATAATTTTGCTGGATTGGCATAAATTCAATTAATTAACTGGTTTACGAATGCCAGCTAGTACACTCCTAACTGCAACTTTGTGCCTGCTCACCCATTAAATATTTTTTCAGCACAGTTAGGCTTTTAGCACAGTTAGACCTACTGGACTACGTAAATAGGAGTTACCAGTAAGAGAAAGATGCCTATTTGGGTGTCTCAGGTGTCTTACATGGGTGTGCCATGGTAATGTGCCTTGCTTGTCTGAAGTTAGTTATAACAGTGAAGTTAGGATTTGGTGCTAACTGCTGTTCTTTTTGTTGGGTTATCTTAAATCAGTTGCTCATATGACTTTAAATTGTAGATTTTTTAATCTTCTGTTTTCTTATTTTATATGCAAATTGCCTTAATGGCAGGGCATGCATTTTTAGATTAAAAGGCTTGGCCATGGTGCAGGATGGAAAGAACTCCATATGTGTGCTGCTCTAAACAACTTCCAGAAGATGTTGATAGTACCCAATTGCTAAGAGTCTTTTTGCATGTTGCTTCTGCAGCCAGTCTCTTTGAGGAGCTGTATAATACCTATTGATACCTGAACACATTTTTTATTAATTTTGTGGGTACAAAAATACAGACTCATCGCTTACCTTAACCTTTGCTGTAATATCCTGTCCTCTTCTTTCTTGGACTTCTCAATTGGGTGCCATTGTATGACAAAAGTCTCATCACTTAACAGGTTGTTATAGATAAGTTGCTTACTATGTGTTTACATGGACATAAGATAGCACTTGGAGAATAGTTTTCTGCTCACTCGTTGGAATATAGAAACAAATACCATGAGAGGTAGTTATTGCTACTTATTTTGAACTTTATGTAGAGGTTTCAATTGGAATATCTGTTAAGCTGTAGCATTTTCATTCCATATAGTCTAGCATCTAGAAGCAGCTGCTCTTTTGAACTTCTGAATGTTTATAGAAGCAGTATGAGAATGCGCTGTCATGCTGGACAGAAGGGCAACCCACCTTTAAAGTTAAGTGATAAGTACTTTTTCAAGGACGGTAATCCAAATTGGTTTGCTGGTTTTGTATCCCTAGTGAGATGGGGTTTCAACACAAATACTTCTCCACAAATGAGTAAAAAGATACTCACTGTAAAGATAAGTTACTTTGGGCTGAGTTTTGCACCAAGCTCACATACCTAACCTTCCCAGGCCCATTCCGCATGGCACACTTTAAGCCAGCGATGCTGAGCATTCATGCCATTGCTGAAACTGCTTGCGGGTCCCATTATTCTGAACTGCATGACCTCAGGGCGATTTGATGTCTGCTGCTGAGTGTCTGTTTGGAGTTGCATTTTGTGGGGGCTGAAGCTGACATATTTAAAAAAAAAATTACATGCATGGCAACTTTGCAGTGTTGGAACCCTTTCACTCTCCCTGTATTTGCTGATTGGCCTGTCTCAGTCCTGTGCCTAACACTTGGGTTTTTTTCCCTCTTTGTAATTAGGAGAAGATACTGGAGGAGGGAAAAGCAGCCATTTAACCCTTTCTTGGCTTTTAAAGCCAGCAGGGAGTAAGCAGCAACATTAGCACTAGTTCCTGGCTTTGAAAAAAAAAGAGAATGCATGCATACCTGGGAGGAAGGAAGCAAACCAAGAAGCAACCTTATGACCCTATCTCACTTTACTGATAAAAATGGCAGAAAAGGAATTCAGAGAGCTATGGAGGGTGGAAGTGGTTACTGGCAGACAGACCAATCATCTCCTGGGGGAAATGAAGTGGGGGCATGAGAAGCAGAATGAGGGTTTTTGATTCTGCACAGGCATAACACACACCAGCAGTGACTGGGCAGTGGCTTCAAAAAAAAAATCGTGGAATGTGCACATGGTTAAAAATTCTGAAATGCTGTAAAGTGACCGTGCGGAAAATGCCCCAGTGATAGAGATGAATAACATTCTGTTGAATGTGATTTTTTTTTCCTTTTCAAAAGGCAGTTCTGACACTATAGGAAGGTTCATATTAATACTGCCATATCTTTCAACCACATGAGTAGTAGAAACACAATCTAGGAGTTTGTCTTCCAAGTTTTTGACCTCCCGGAAATAACTTTATGTTCCATATTTTCTTTTCCGTGATCATGTATAGTACAAAGTCTATTCTTGGATATTTTCAACTTCTACATTCATGGTCTTGTACTGTAATTTATGTAATTTTCTCTGTATCTGTGTATATATAACATGTGCTAGCCCTCTTCAGTCTATTTCTTGGCTTGAAGCCTGGGAAACTGGGGAATGTATCCATTTTTCTAGCCCTTTCTTTAGAATGATAATTGTTTGTAATACATGTACATTCTGTTCCCTTTCAGCCACTCCAATTTAAATGAAACTCTCTGTTCCTAAAAGTTGCCATCTTTAAGTGTGCTGAAACTTCTGCACGTGCCAAACACCTGATCTGTGGGAGATGAATGAAACGATGTTGTTCCTCTTGGTTACTGTTTTCTGTTCTTTCCAGCTTTGTGGATAAACTGAGTGAGAGCTATAGTCTGAGGATACATTTTGGAAATACATGGCAATCTAACTAGCTTCATAGCTTTCCAAAAGCTTGACTTTTACTGAAATTGTTCATGGATATTGTGCAAGAAAGTTCTCTGACTTACAGATTGATTGTTGTGTTTTTAATTACTGCAAGGCATCACCTCAGAAATTGGTGATCTGTGATGTTGGATCATTGCTTAGTGCAATGCAGGCAAAACATTTGTATTTCTTTCATGGGAAATGGCTGTAATACTTTTTCGTCATGTTTACAACACAGCCTGGTGTTGGGTGGTACAGCCCATCCAACATTTTTATTCTTAGTTTTTGTGTAAAGGGTATAAACTTGCCATCATAAAATAGAAAACAAAATTTCAAAGATACTGTAATCTTCCAAGATTCTACCTATAAATTAAAATTTATTAGGGATTTGAGATTGGGTTGCTATGTGAAGTGACTAAAGCATTTTTAATGAAGTTCTCCTATAGTTTAGAACAGTGTGTGTGTAAAGTGGTATCAAGTTGCAGCAGCTTTATGGCAATTCCTGCTGGGGTTTTCAAGGCAAGAAGCTAATAAAGGTGGTTTGCCAGCTATCTTTATTTTATGTATCAAAGGTCTTGGAGTCTGCATAAAAGCTTGCCTGTTCTGATAAACAAAGAGGTAGCCCAATAAACATGGATCTGATTTGGACATTCATGATTTGGGATGTTCAAGTACTACCATAAGCTTCAATAAGCTTCCTTATTGATCTCAAAAAGTGGGGAGGCAACTACTACAAGTGTGGAACCTATAAAGGAAGAATTTGCACATACACCATACAGTATGTTCACATTTCAGTCCCCACATAAGGAGATCATGTGTCTGCCTAACTATTCTCTGGCGCCAGCATAACAGCTAGTACAACCTAGAAGAAATGAAGGGACGGCATCCTTGCCTAAAACATTGAGAATAATTTAAAATGACATCAGGAACAGCAGTGTGTTTTGGATTAAGAACGTATCAGTTCTGTTTCTGGTTTCCAGTAATACCATGAAAATGTACAGGGGTTCTTATAAGGAATATGACACAAAGCTGGATGCGTGCTAAATTGGCAATTTCCACCAATTCTCCCATCCTGCTGCAGAAGTTCCATTCTGCCACTGGAAAACTTATTGTGGATCCAGGCCACTGAATTCAGTTGGCTTCTTACACTGCATATCAGCCAGGTCTCTCCTCCCCCAGCCCTGTTTTTTGGTCACAAATATTTAAAAATAACACACAGTGTATTTATATGGATGTGGTAACTAAGCAATTAATCACAATTACTGCTACTAAAGGTCTTGCCAGTGTTCATTCTATCTGTGGACAAAAGGCATGTTACTGGTTTTTTTAAAGCTGAATTTGTGTGCAATAACAAATAAATTCAAGTCAGCTTTAGGATTTTTCTAATCTTGAGAGAAACTATAGAAACATTTATGCAGATCAAAATGGCTTGCAGTTGACTATCAATATACTTGTAAGAACCACTTATACCAGTGAAATTATTCTTTGAAATATAGGAGCAAAACTTTCTGAAATATCCTCTTTGTACTGACTTCAAACAATTTCAAATATAGCAGTCTTTCCAACATGATTTTTTTTAAAACCAGTGTTCTGCTTTGAGATTAGAGGTACTCCAGGACTCAGGTATGCTATGCTCTGTATTTATAAAGTCCAGATATCGGTCTTGAACTATAGATAAAGAATGGCAGGCACATTGGGAAAGAAATTTAAAGAAATTAAATTTATAATATAATAAAATTAGAGAGGAAAGTATGAACATAGAGGTTCAGCACCTAACTTACTGAGATGTATATTGGCCCAGACACAACATGACTCTCTGTGGGGATTTTAGCAGCTTCTGAAACAGTGTGTAAAATATCAGAAAAGGAGAAATCAGTTAAGGATATAGGAGTTGGGTGTGTAGAGCAATGAGATTTCTTGACAAGAGGGAAGATCTGTTTAATAAAGAATGGGATGACTTCATAAACTTCAAGAAACTTTGGACTGATATACTACACTAATCACAAGAACTTTATTAGTGATAGGAACATAATCAGAACAATGGTCCATCCTGTCTCGCAAAGTAACCAGCCATATATTCTGGAGGGCCAACAACAGGGCATCAAGGTTTGAGACCCTCCCTAATGCTGCCTCCATGTATTGGTTTTCATAGGTTGACTGCTTCTGAATATGGTACCATTTAGTTACCATGGCTAGTAGTCACTGACAAACCTATTTTACTAGTAGTCACTGACAAACCTATCTTACATCAGTATCTCTAATCCCCTTTTAAACCTGTCTGTGCATTTGGCCATCCCTACATCTTCAGGCAGCAAATTCCACACTTTAATCAGTCACTGCATAAAGAAATATTTCCTTTTGTCCACCCTGAATCAATTGCTCATCAACTTCATTGGATGACCCCAAGTTCTAATATTTTGGGAAGAAAAGAAGAAAGTTATTTGTCCAATATCTCTACCCTGTCCATAATTTTATACATTTTTATCATCTCTCCCCTCCAGTCATCTTTTTCTAATGTCCTCTTCCGTACCTTTTCCAGCTCTACAATGTCCTTTTTGAGATACAATGACCAGAACTTCACACATCATTCCATATGAGGCCACACCATAGATCCATACAAGATCATTAGATACTGGCTGTTTTATTTTCAATCCTTTTCCTAATGGTCCTCAGTATAGAGTTTGCCTTTTTCACAGCTGTGGCACACTGGTTGACATTTTCATTGAGCTATCCACTACAATTCAAAGGTCTCTTTCGTTCTCCACAAGTTCATACCCCATTAGGATATACTTCAAGTTGGAATGTTTTGTTCCAGAGTCCACTCATTTTGATCCCAACCTTTCCTGAACGGCTAGAACTTCGTTGGGTTTTAATTGACTGGTGCATTGTGACCTAAAAGTGAATGCTGCTTTATGGATTAATGTATCATAAATTGTGCTGCTGATTATAGCTGTACTTTGTCTTTAAGTGCAGAGCCTTCCTCCCACACCCACACCCCAGCCCAGTTTCTTCAAGCAGAGTCTAGCCACTGCTTATTATGAAGCACTTCATTGTTCTTGGTGTATTGACATAATGTTTGGAAAGAGAAATATGAGTAGAAATCAGAGATCATTAACTGAACCTTAATGTTAAGCTGAACTACCTTCAGGGCTTTCTTTTGCTGCTATACCACTTTCTTGGTTGTCCATGTACAAGGTTGGCTGTTTTGAAGTGTTCTTTATGGTTTGGAAATACAAGCAGTCATAGATGAAAAAGCAGAAATGGAAGAGACTTTAAATCAGGTTGGGATATGGTATAACATACATTTCCAGTCTGAAAAGACCACTCTTACATTTTAAGTTACTTAATTGCTGCTAAGAAAATTGGTTCAGTTGATGATTCTCCCTTGGGATTAATCTACATCAGTAGTTTTATCATGGACCTGTGCTATGTGAGTTTGTATAATCTTTTGCTTCCCTTTGTCCTAAGTTACCATGGTGTTATGACATACGCAATAGTAACACTATCCACAGTTAGCTTCAAACCAGAGTTTATAACTTGAGTTTGAATTAGATTTGCAAACTCAAGTTAAAGCTAATCTTAATTAGTGTGAATTGTGGTGCAGGCATAATGCCTAAAAATTTGATGTAGACATTTATACAAAAGAGTGGTGTAGAGGGGAGCTTTTGAGTTAGTGTGTCTGACATGCTCCCAGACTTCTCACAAGGGTTAGGACAGTGGACCCCAATGTGGCAATCACCAATGTGTTTCCTGACACCCACTTGTTTCTTTCCTGGCTTCTTCCATATACCTTCCTTCGTCCTTTTCAAATTCCCTTCTTTTTGTCTTCCTTTGACCAGTTCACACTCCTTCCATCTTCCTATTTCTCTCTTGAGTCTCTGCTGTCTTTGAGATATGCTAAAGGAAATAGTAGGATGGAAATGTCATGCTTGTGATGATGAGATTGGTGGAGGAGGAGCAGAAATCCACCTTCCACAAAGTTCAGACAGTAATCACAGCATAAAGAGTATCAGACTGCTGAGCTTGCAGCCTAGCTCCGTTTGCCATCTTCATTAGAGGTATGCATTTGCTTGAAACTAATTTTCCACGACAGCAGAAAGTTGGGGTGGAGTGCAAGTCAGTATGAGAATAGACTAGGAAACAAGAGGAACAGGAGAATGGGAGGATTTTTGCTGCCTGATTCTCAGCCAGGGAAACTCATTCCACCCTACTACTACCTGCCACATCCTGACTATCTGAGTTTGTGTGTGCATGCACACTTATACACAAAATGCATAGTAGATAGGGTTATGGATTCTCCTGTCAGAGTCCTGAATCCCACAAAGATAATTTTGTGCAGGTAATTATTAAGACCACCCACCACAACTTACTTCAGTTGTATAAATATTAGTATGTTTCTTAGCCCCCTGCAGAAACTGAATTTTTTTATCTCTCTTCCCCCCCCCCCCATGTTTCATTTAATCAAAACTTGATTTAAGGGATATATGTGGAAGAGGGTTGAGGACACTTGGGCTAGGAGTTCATGCATGTTATCTGCATCATTCTGTGACATGAAAAGTTGTTTGCATGCTTGTGTAAGGCTTTGCCATGCCGAGTTGAAAACTGTATATGTAGGGGAGCTATTGTGTAACTTTGCACCACGTACTGAAGCATACTGATGTGTTCAACCCACATTCTTCCCACACCAGCAAAATTATTCTCATTGGCCCATTGGAATAAACAGCCAGATAGAAAAGGGATGTCACACATGTACATAATGATGAAAGTGAGACATTGTTTATCCTTATAACCACAAATCTCATGTCCTGACTCCTTATAAGTGGCTTTTACCAAGGAAGCAATATAATTCTCCTTCTGTTGCCTCTCATGTTTCCAGCTGTTTCACTTTTTAATTTGCAGAAATTGTGTGTGTATGTATAAATAGTAACTACCTTTCTAGTTTCTTAAAATCTAGTTCTGCCAAATATTTTAGCTGCATCTTAATAAAAATGAATGTCTTTAGTCTCACCTTAGCATTTCTAAATATTTACAGATTTAAATTTGATTTAAACTCAGAATTTTACGCCTTTGGACATACTGTAATTATGAACTACACAGTCTTAATTCTACTAAATTAATTTTAACAAAGATCCAACAAATAAGCATTTTAAAGGTAATAGGTACAGTGAATTCAGCTGTTGACATCCATCTTGCATTTTTTTTCCTGCAAAGAACCATATACTTCATGCACAGGAACTGCAGTTTTAAAAACTTCAGAAATGTGCATTCTCTTAACTGTGTTTGACTATGAGACCCTTTAAAATCATAGGTTGGATTTCCAATTCATCTTTCCTCATGAAAGCCACATCTCTGCTCACATAATAGGAAGATTTCCTTTAATTCCCTTTCCCACTGAAGACCTCCCTTTGTTGCACTTCATGTCATTCCCAGACATCCCACCAATTGCAAGAAGCTGTGTTTTGGAGAGTACATGCTCCAAGGGGAGGTCAGAAGTTAAAATCAGTGTGTCTACTGCTCTTCTGTTTGAATCCTGTAAGGGCATACTTCAAAGTGTTCAAATAAGTATACTTCTTGTGCATGTGAGTCGGTGGTCTGGGAATTAGATATTTAATATCCATTTGTACAATTGTGAATTAGCTTGCCATTTGCTGTTATTGAGGCTCTCAGGGTACTTGATACTTAACACTGTTTTACAACAACATTGGCTGTACATCCTGCATTAGTGAGCTGATTTAGAAATCAAATAAGATTTGACCATGTGTTCTTACCTGCATGGCAACATGTCCTATTAAATAAACTTTACATGCTTACAGTTCAAACTCTGATGCAATATTAACTTTTGCAGTCATAAATTTGATCTTCTTAGTGATAACTGAACATCAAAAGACCTTATAAAACAAACAACCCTTTTCACAACCTTCTGCAGAATGCTGGTAAAGCTGGATCTTGGACCTTGCAAGCTTACTGAATTCTGCTCTGACCTCCACTTCTAAGCTTTCTGCTAGTTTTCTTTCTCCGACAAGTAGCAACCCAAATCCCAAGTTGAAAGTGAATCTGTGCCTTTGGCCGCTCCCCAGCATTCCTCACTGAGCAAGTAAGGATTTGGAATGTCAGAAAATAGCAAGAGGGGAGGGAAGATAGAAGTGTGCGAAGGCGTTCCTAACTTGGAGGATGGAACAAAACACAGCTTCATCTGGACTGCCCCTTTCTGAAGCAACATTTGTTCCTTATTTGTACTTTCATACCAATGATGCAGCTCTGCTCTAGCAGTGAAGAACTGCATCAGCCAAGACTGTTTTTTAAAAATGCTGCCTTGATACAAACTTCATAGCTGGGCAAACAATTACTCTTCAGACTTTGCCATTTTTAGGAATGCATTTCTGGCTGTCTGCAGTTGTTTGGAAATATTCTCACTTTGTTCTATGAGAACTCTGATTAGAAGAAAACCTTTGGAAGACCTGAGGGTGGCTTCACATCAGACAGTGGTATACTGTGGCACTCTGCACTGCCAACAGGAGCTGATCAGGGTATTCCTTGTCATGGTTAAAGGACTGTGGAGTGCAGCACACAGTGACAGTTCTTCTGTTGCTGGTCTGGTGCCTAAAAACGTATAACTTTGAACAGCGTTTAAAATTCTATAATTGTCAAACTAGTTTCTTCTTACTTTAGAAGGCACCACCCAGCTGCAGATAGTGAGACAGAAGTGAAGAGCTGCATCTTGTTGCCACCACCCTGAATGGGCCATGTCGTCCTTGTATACCAGGAGTAAGGAGTTTACTCGAAACAGAAAGTCTCAATCTGATTCTCCCCCGTCGTCTCCTTCCCCGATTGCAAAGACGCTCAGAGTAAGAAGACTTTTAATTTCTGTGTTGTATTGCTGAGGGCTGATTCTGATCGCAGATTACATATGCCGTTCCCGACTATAGCATCGGTGTATGACTTGTCTTTCTGAAGAAGGTTTTGGTGTGAAATAAAGTCCTGAAAAAGGCCTTTTGTAGCCCAGGGCTTCAACAGTTTAGATATGCACACTCTTCTAATCTTGGCTGCAGTTACTCTTTGCAGGATTATAGGTAAATTATTTAAATTTTTTCTTTTTTCCTAATGATGAGTAGGAACTGTATTTGCTGGATACTCATAGGCTTTGAAATGGAAATGATGCAAAACCAGCAGAACTTGTTAAGCCACTGTGTTTCTCATATGCTATATACTTAAATATTGCTAGTATTGTTTGGACTTCACTCTTAGCCATGAAGGTCTGACAGAATTTTACAGCCTTCAGTAATTTAAAGATCCAGAAATGTTTGCGAGACATTCTGATGTACATCTAGCCATTGTTTGATTCCACAGTATTTATCCAAATGTCAAGAGTTCCACTTTTAAACGCACATCACAAAAATACATTTCACAATTAGATTATTGAGGAGTTTTCTGAATTGCTTTCATTTCTGTTTCCAAGTTCTGAAGAAAATTAGAGTTGACATAAGCATTACTTGTCTTTCTGTTTCTGGCCATTGAGGGCACACTGTGGCACTTCAGGCTCTTCTCTGTAGCTATGACCATGAGAGGTTTCTATAAAATACAACTCTGATACTCACTCTCATAGCATTCTAAGTGACAGGCTAGCAAACAGCAGATTTAAATAGCCTTAATGAGCACTTTCTGATAAAAGATTTAAGCTATTTCTTGACAACCATGTGTTAAGCAAAGGATACAGAACTAAAAAAGTATTCAGTCCAGTTCCTTCCTTTAAACTCTGAATGTGGTGAGTCTTTGTAATGGAGAAACTGGTAGATATGCGGTTTCATTTTCTTTTTAAAGCAGAAGTTTTAGTGAATCTGCTGTTCTAACTGCAGAATATTAATTTATGAGATACTGAAAGTTAAACTAAGTAGTCTCAGTATTTTAGTATTACATTCTTTATTTGATATTTTTGTTCAGTAATTTTACTATGCAACTTTAAACACCTTTGAATCAAAAACAATAGGGAAGTAACCATGTAGCAAAATGTAAAAACCATGCTGAAATGCTTTAGAAGTCATTTAATGTGATACTTTACTCTTCTTTTATTCCACTGTTGCATATATGTTTATTGCATGTACTTGATGTAAAGCTAGGTTTGTCAATTTGAGGGAAAATATTAAGTGCTACAGAACTTCTTAAAAAATCTAGAAACATGGAGAAGACTTAAACTGATCTTGAATGATATATCTCAAGAGATTTTTTTTTCAAACCAATCATAGAAACTCAAGGAGCTGTTTTAAAGAAAAAGTGCACATTAATATTGCCATTACTTCTCAGGTACTCAGATCCCAACTCAGATCTACTCTTTTGACTATTATAATTGGGCATTACTCCACCACCCCCAACACCCAACCTCATACACTTGCTGCTCCAGCGTTAGGTATTTGGGCCTGCAGCAGTCAGGGTGGGACTTGAGAATTACACTTTTTCCTTCTAGCCATCTCAGTGGTATTACAAGCTATTCCCCAGCTTGAGATTTAAAAGGCCATATATGCAGACTACTTTCTGTGTAGTTGATTGTTTAATTAAGCAATTTTCTTTTGCTGTCAATTAAGCTGCTTATTAGGATCCATTGTTGAGCAATTAAATCACTCCCTCATACTCTGGAGAGTTCCTGTTATGCTGAAACAGTAAACAAGTTAATCAGACTCCCTTCAACAATACCCCCCCCTCTCGCTCTCGCTCTTGCTCTCGCTCACTCACTTACTCACACAACAAGCAGGCACCCAGCTCCTGAATAGTTCTTGTTAGTACATAGAATATCAGTGTAAATGAAACGAAAGCTTGATCTCTTAGGTAATCAGGTTCTTGGATTAAATCACTTAACATCATCCAAAAATGCACCTGTGATAACAATTAATTGCACGTATCCTGAGAACTGATTCAGTTTTCATGTATTTTTCTTCATGTTGTTTGGCTTTCCAGATGTGCATATAGTTATTGCTGGCTCAGCAGGATGAAATAGAAAACCTAATTCTGTGGACAGAGGGGAAGAATGGGTTTGCTCATGTTCTGGCAACTATATTTGGAGTCTGGAAGGCGGTGTCCTGCAAATCAGGTTGACTTGTCACCCTGAAGGGACATTTTGTTTTCGCCTTCCTTGACTTAGTTTGTTCTATTAAGATTGCTTTGCACTGCATATGCAGTATAATGTGCTGTTTGGTCTGTGGGGACTAGTGAATGACGTTAGGTTTCAGCAATGTATTGAACTAGGGAGCAACTTTTGTTTCATCTGCCACAATGAATCTTTGAATGTAGGGCTGAATTAAGAGTAGGGCCTTAAAAATCCCAGCAATGGGGAACTAAAAGTGGAAGAGAAGTAGCAGCAAAAAGTGACAGCTGATTATAGATGCATTGTGATGTTTAAGAGTGGCCAGTAGCACCTTAAAGACCAACTAGATTTCCGGGGTATGAGCTTTCAAGAATCAAAGCTTTCTTCATCAGAACCTGTTAAAAAACAGCGTTCAGGGTATGCCAGTAGAGCTCAAGGGAAGGGTACAAGCCAGAGAGGCTAGCTCTGGAACTTGCTGAAATGAGGCTTCCTGCATCAATGACAGATCATGCAGTCATACAGATGGAATCAAAGAATCATCAGGCCAGGAGTTCCTAGGTGTTTTACAAAATGTGGCATGTGTCTCATTCCAAAATACCTTTGGGCCCAACTCTTAACTATAACCATATGGTTCGGTTTTTTTATTCTGCATAATGGTTCTAATTTGCTTTTTCTCCAGCCGTCTTGGATTGTTGAAATGACAGTTATCACCATGTTTAGAATTTCCATAATTGTCACTTCTGTGTTTTAAATGTTGCTTATAAAAGTCCAAAAGTTCTGTGTGTATGGCACTGCAGCTTAATCCTATGCATGCAAAGTATGGAGGGGATAACCAAGATAACAACAGTGGTGTCTGCTCAGGGGTATGGAACGTCATGTGTCCAGGCCAGATCCCCTACTCTGAGAGATGTGTTGCTTGCCAGGGGCCAGAATTCAGGATATTACAGACTGACTGCCAAAACTGATCAGACTGACTGATCAGTACCCATTTGTGCTGGTTCACGTGGGAACGAAAGACACAGCCATGAACACCATCGCAAGAATTAAAGAGGACTATGAAGCTCTTGGAAGGCAGTTGAAGACATTGGGGGCACAGGTGGTATTCTCTTCTTCCTGTCAAAGGAAGAGGAATGCGAAGGGAGCAGACCATACTCGAGGTGATTTGTTGGCTGAGGTGGTGGTGTTGGCAGGAGTGCTTTGGGTTCTGGGACCACGGGATAAGTTTTCTCAGAGAAGGCCTTCTGACACATGATGGGCTTCACCTCTCAAGATCAGGGAAAAAAATGTTTGGAAAGAACCTGGAGAGCTTCATCAGGAGAGCTTTAAACTGATGCTGCAAGGGGAAGGGGACGATCAACATGGAGATTTCAATGAAGAAGTGATAACAGCAGGGGCCCATCTGCAGGGGCCCATCTGGGTAGGACTGATCAAACAAAGATACAAGGCTACAAGTGCCTGTATACCAATGCCAAAAGTATGGGTAATAAGAAGGAAGAGCTTGAGCTTCTCTTGCAAACAGAGGGCTACAATATAGTAGGAATTACTGAGACTTTGTGGGATGATTCCCATGACTGGAATGTGGTAGTGGATGGGTACAAGTTGTTCAAGAAAAAACAGAAGGGTAGAAGAGGAGGAAGAGTGGCATTGTATGTGAGGAAAGGGCTTGATTGTCAGGAAGTTCTGGATAATGTAGTTGACAGCCCAGTGGAAAGTATGTGGGTGGAAATAAGGGGAGGGACAAAGGGTATTATTGTTGGAGTCTGCTACAGACTGTCTGACCAGGGGGAGGAAATGGATGCTGCCCTCCTTGAACAGATTGGTAGAGTATCCAGTCATCAGAACCTTATAATTATGGGAAACTTCAACTTCCCCAATGTGTGCTGGGAGACAAGCTCAGCAAAGCAACAGGAATCATGCAACTTCCTGACCTGTTTGGCCGATAACTTCCTTTTTCAAATGGTAGAGGAAGCTACAAGGGGTTCGGCTATACTAGACTTAATATTAACCAACAGGGAAGAATTGGTAGATGGGATGAAGGTGGTGGGGACGTTAGGGGGAAGTGACCATGTCCTCCTTGAATTCCAGTTGCTGTGGGGGGGCCAAGGAAGTTCGTAGCCAGACTTATAGGTGAGATTTTCGTAGGGCCAACTTCAATAAACTCAGAGGCTTGATGAGAGTCATTCCATGGTGGAGTGTGCTGGAAGGGAAAGGAGTGAGTGAAGGGTGGGCTCTTCTCAAACATGAGCTTTTTGCAAGCTCAAACCCTCACTGTTCCAGCAAGACGGAAACATGGTAAGGGCTCCAAGAAACTGATGTGAATGAACAGAGAGCTCCAGAGTAAGCTAAGGGAGAAAAAGGAAATGTGCAGGAAATGGAGAGAAAGACAGACCTCTAAAAAGGAATATATGAGGGTTACTAGGTACTGCAGATCAGCCATCAAAGAAGCAAAGCTCAGTATGAACTGGGTCTGGCCAGGGGGGGGGGGGCTCGCTAAAATAAGAAAATCATCATTCTACCAGCTGATAAAGGCAGTGCTACAGTGATCATGAAAACAGAGGAATACAAAAAGAAGATTAAGGAACTCCTGGACCCCTCCACCTACAAAAAACTAAAACGAGATCCCACTTGCAAAATCACCAGGCTAACAAATGCGCTGATCAAGAATTCCTCACTACATCCCGACACGCACAGAAAACTATGCAAGACTGAAGCACAGCCACCTAGACTATATGGACTCCCCAAAATACATAAGGATTCAATCCCACTCCGACCCATTGTGAGTGCCATTGGTTCACCGACATATGAATTAGCTAGACATCTGGCAGATCTCCTGCAGGACCACATCGGGAAAACCTCGTCTTACATCAAAGATTCAGCAGATTTCATCAACAAAATCAGTTCTCTGAAACTCAATCCACAAGATATACTTGTCAGTTTTGATGTTGTATCCCTGTTTACCAAGGTTCCAGTAAAAGACACTATTGCACTTATTAATCAGATTTTCCCAGAGGATGTAACAGCCTTATTCCACCATTGTCTGACAACCAGTTACTTCCAATGGGACAACGAATTCTATGAACAGATGGATGGGGTGGCCATGGGGAGCCCACTCAGCCCAGTTATAGCAAACTTCTACATGGAACATTTTGAAAAAACAGCTCTAGAATCAGCACCCCACAAACCTAGTGTATGATTCCGGTTTGTGGATGATACATTTATCATTTGGAGCCATGGGGAGGAAGAATTGATGGGGTTTTTGAATCATCTCAACAACATCCACCTGAACATACAATTCACAATGGAGAAAGAAATCGAGGGAAAACTCCCATTCCTGGATACCTTGGTCATCCGCAAAGCAAACTTTCAGTTAGGTCACAAGGTCTACAGGAAACCAACTCACACTGATCGGTACTTACACAAAAACTCCAATCACCACCCCCGACAGAAAAGAGGCATAATGAAAACATTAGTGGATTGTGCAAGACGGATATGTGAGCCGCACTTTCTCAATGAGGAAATTAATCACCTAAACCACGCACTTCAGGCAAATGGCTACTCCAGAAATGAAATCCGAAGAGCAATCAAACCCAGGATGAATCAAACAACCAAGGAAAAACAGTCTCCTACAGGAAAAGTGTTTTTGCCATATATCAAAGGAATTACTGATCAGATGGGAAAGCTTATGAAAAAGCATAACCTTCAAGCAGTATTCAGACCCACCCGAAAAATACAACAGATGCTACGATCAGCAAAAGACAGTAGAGACCCCCTCACCTCTGCAGGAGTATACCGTATACCCTGCAGCTGTGGACAAGTTTACATCGGGACCACAAAGCGTAGCATCCAGACAAGAATAAAAGAACATGAAAGACACTGCAGACTTGGACAACCTGAAAAATCAGCAGTGGCTGAACATAGCCTATCGCAAACAGGGCACAGTATCTTATTCCAGGACACCAAAATACTGGACAACACTTCCAACTACTTTGTCAGACTGCACAGGGAAGCCATTGAAATTCACAAGCATAAGCAAAACTTCAACAGGAAAGAAGAAACCTTAAGAATGAACAGAGCATGGTTTCCAGTTCTGAAAAACACCAGGCTAACAAAACATTCTATCCCCGACAATAGCCCTGCAGAGAAGATTAGCACATCAAGTACCAATCCATATGCAAAAGAACCTCCTCAGGATACAGTGAAGCCTCCCGCCATTAGCATTCCACACCCTGGGAAACTCTTACAGGATGACTCAGCTCAACCCCACCCCTCCTGAGTAGATACAAATGACCTACATCTTTTCCACACTGTGACACTGAGAGATCTCTGTCTTTTGGTGCTACACCTCTGAAGATGCCAGCCACAGCTGCTGGCGAAACGTCAGGAACTACAATGCCAAGACCACGGCAATACAGCCCGGAAAACCCACAACAACCATCGTTCTCCGGCCGTGAAAGCCTTCGACAATACAAAATAAGAAAAACTTCTACAGATATGTGAGAAGCAAACGCAAGGTGAAAGAAGCAATTGGACCAGCGTGGGGTATGGAAGGAGAAACTCTGATGGAGGACAGAGAAAAAGCAGGCAGGCTTAATGACTTTTTTGCCTCTGTTTTCTCCCTGAAGAACTCAGGCACATCTAGAGATGGTAGAAGACATGAAAGGACACCTGGGTGGCTAATTGACATTGACAGAGAGGTTGTGGAGAGGCACCTGGCTGTACTGGATGTGCACCCAAGAGTGCTCAAAGAGCTTTCTAGAGAACTTGCAGAACTCCTGTCCATCATCTTCAAGGCCTCCTGGAGGACTGGGGATGTGCCACAAGATTGGAGAAGAGCAAATGTTATCCCAATCTTTAAGAAAGGGAAGAAGGATGACCTGGGAAACTACAGGCTGGTCAGTCTGACTTCTGTTGCTGGGAAGATATTAGAGCAGATTTTAAAGAGATCGATCTGTAAGCATCTGAAGGACCGCTTAGTGTTCCGGGGAAGTCAACATGGTTTTGTCCCCAACAGATCTTGTCAGACCAACCTGGTTTCCTTCTTTGATCGAGTGTCAAGCTCACTGGATCGTGGGAACTCTATCCATGTGATTTACCTGGATTTCAGCAAAGCTTTTGATAAGACTCCCCATGACATTCTAATGGGTAAACTGGAAGACTGCGGACTGGGACTATAGGGCAATTTGGTGGATAGGGAACTGCTTAGAGGACCATACCCAAAGAGTGGTGGTCAGTGGCGTTTCATCAGATTGGAGGGAGGTGACCAGTGGAGTGCCACACAGGGCTCAGTTTTGGGCCAGGTACTTTTCAATATTTTTATCAATGATCTGGATGAAGGGTTAAATGGGCTACTCATTAAATTTGCTGATAATACCAAATTGGGAGGAGTGGCAAACACCCACGAAGATAGAGTTAAAATTCAACAAGACCTGAATACTCTGGAAAAGTGGGCTGTTGTGAACAGGGTGCAATTCAACATAAGTAAGTGCACAGTATTACATCTGGGCCACAAAAATGGGAAGCACAAATACAGGATGGGGGATACACTTTTGGGTAGTAATAGGCACAAGACATGCATGAGAAACCCTCTGGAGCTGAAGTGATATTACTTCTTCTGTTTTGTATTCCAGATTTATTCCGCTTTTTAGTATATGTCTCATACTGAGACCCATTCTGGTATAGTGGTTAAATTGTTGGACTGGGATCTGGGAGACACAGGTTTGAATCCTGATTCTGCTTTGGAAGCTCACTTTGGAAGCCTAACCTGTCTCACAGAGGAGTTGTTGTGAGGATAAAATGGAGGAGAGAAAAGTACTGTAAGCTGCTTTGGGTGCCCACTGATGAGAAAGGCAGAGTATACATGAAGTAAACATTTTTTTAAATTACTGTTTCTATTGCATTGTTTTAAATTGTGAAATTTGCCTTGAGTCTCATTGAGAAAGGCAGACTACAAATATACTAAACAAATAAATGCTTTTTAAAAACATATACTGACAATTTTTCCCAAGCATATTAATCATGCTTAAGAAACTCTCAAACACTTTATGCATATAAGCTTCCATGCCCAGCATCGATGTGATCTGTGCTGGAATAAAGGAAACTCTCTTCTGGATTTTGAATTGCAGTCTGGAGTATGAGGTATTGCAGTCTGGGGTATTTCCCCGATTCCATGTAATAAAATATTTTATAGCAGCCCTTTTCAGAGAATGTAGCACTTTTAGTATTTCTACATTTTACTGAGATTAGTTACCTTTCGCCTCTCTCAGCATTCACCGTGAACGCTTCTGATATGTTCCACTAGTCAAGTTACATACCTTGCTGCTCTTCTGTAGCCTTTTTTAAAATTAAAAACGTGTAGAGGAAAATAGCTACCATGTCCCTCAGACTTACTTATTTTCTGTGTGGAAACTTTCTAGACCTCAGATCCTACAGCTCATTGTCCTTTCAGGCACATACTATGCCTCCCCAGTCTTCGTCATATGATTCAGGACTCCAGAGTATAACTGCTTTTTCTAGGGGGTCTGGTGTGCCCCCGCGGTTCTTAGCTGTATGATACAGATGGCTTTTTCCTTATGGCTTTTCCTTTTTAAAGCAGTTTTTTAAAAAGGCAAGTCTGGCCACCTACAACTATAACACCAGTTGACATACGCCAGGCCTAGACCTTCAGAACCTTAACATCAAAGTTCTTTGGTGAGCTAAGGAATAACTGTTAACTTTTAAGTCATTCACTAGAGAAATCTGGCACACATTTCCTTCCAGTACGTTACACAGCTGTTTGCTGAAGGGCTGAAGCACTGTAAGCAGTGTTAATGAATAGCTAACTTTTAGAGCTATCAGATGCTTTTAGTGCTGTGTTTTGTGTAAAGTATTCCTGCACAAGTGCACATGAGTTTTGTAAAGCAAAATCCAAGACCAATCTAATAGAAATTGAATGGATGGAAAAACGTGGCTCCATTTGTTGAGGCTTTGTTTCATATGGACTTTGTCACATATTGCCACCTGACTTCAAGGAATATTTTCTGAGGTTCAATAGCAATTGTGGTGCTGTACAGGCTGCATTTCCCTAGCAGCCATCACTTCATATCAGCCAAGGGCCAGAGCTTAGTCTGCATGTGCTCCAGTACAGAGTATGGGCACTTCCATCTCATGTTATTAAATCTATGGGCTCCTTCTGCCCTCTAGCATGGAGAAAAGTGAGAGCTTGAAGCCGTGGCATCAGGGGGATAATGTTATCAGAATGATTGCATCTAACACACTGTGCCCCAACAGCAGTAAAATTGAATTTCAGTCCCTTTCCAAGTACTGTAAATCTCATTTCCTTCATAATGTAAATTAGTTTGAGGCAATTAGGGGCCTCCGTATCCTCTCTTATGAAGTTCAGAAGAAAAATGTTTTATTTTCTGGGTCAGAAAATGACTATTTTTTAAAATTTCCTCTTGTAATAGCACTTCTGTAGAGTTTTAGTTTTATTGGTGGGTGGAATGTTTCACCCGTAAAACATTTGTCTTTTATGGAAGTCACCAAAAATTAGGTTTCTGAGATCTGACCTTAATTGAATTAAAATACAGTCAACGTTTATACTTTATATTGAGTTGTATATGCTTGAGATGGTTGTAATAAAAGTAAGCTGCACAAATCTAGAAGAGGCAGTTGAAGAAACAGAGACAAATACTAGAAGTAATGACTTCTGATAATGCTGCAGAGTTTCAGATTTATTTGGGGCTTAGAACCATCTGTTAATCAGGTTAGATATCTTTTGGAATTATAGACCTTTTTTCTGATTAAATGTATTTCTTTTATTGCGAATATATTAGCTGTTCAGCTACTTGTTGAAATCACCATTCATAATGATTGAACCGTTAATATTATGTTCATGCAAAAATAGGGATTTTCCTGTTTAAATCCAATGATTGATAGTGTCTGAAAATCATGCTTTGTATATGGTTTATTGAGGTTATGCAAAGGTGGCTCAGTTACCTTTGGTAATTTATCACATAAATAGGATTGGAAATCCTTGTGGCAATTCACAGACATAAAACTGAAAGCGTTTTGATTCAGTTGTGTGAACTTCTCTGAGTTCATGCTCTTCTTCCCTTGTTGACTTCCTGACTCTTTGGCTCCCAAGATCTCTGTCAGCTCTCCAGCAAATCTTCCCTAACAACTGTGATGCCTAGTAGTAATTCAATGACTTGTAGTTTAACTAGCATGTGCCAATTTTTCAAACATTGGACTTGAAAAGAATGCATAGTACAGCAGCATTCTATAAAGGAAAGCATTCTGACCATTGTCTGTTGTTGCAATGCGGCCTGAAACTCCGTCCCCAGCAAGGAGGCACTCAAGTTGCATGAAGCTTTTATCTAAAACATTTTTGTCTCCTTGAACTTAAGGTGGTGAACAATACAGTAACCAAGTTGCAAGGACATAAATTATGATAATCCAGTTAATATAATTAACAAAATTTAAATAGACTAAAATACACCAATTTCAAATTTAAAAGCATTCAAGAATTACAACACACAGGACCAATTAGCCCACAGCCAAATGTGTGAAACTCCACCAAATGCTGTCTGGATCGAGACTGTCTTCTTACATGCCTTCCTAAATGTAACAAATGAAGGCACACTCTTCACCCACTGAGGCATCTGTTCGAAAGGACTAGATCCACAATGAGAAAAACCTGTGATTGCACTGTAACTGTATGGACAGCCCTAAGTAGGAGTCTTGTGGACGTAAGTGCGTGCGCGCACACACACACACACACACACACACACACACACACAGGTAAATCCGAACTGGGAAGGCCAAGTTTCCACTGGTAAATCCGAACTGGGAAGGCCAAACCAGAGGAAAAAAAATAGATATTCCCTGAATACTAAATTGATTATCTAGTACATTTCAGTTATAATAAGAGAAATTCAGTAAAAATTCAGCCATTTTTTCTATGGGAAACTCAATCGGGGGGCTATCTGATGAGCTGGGTGTGTGTGTCATTTTTCAACCAATATTCACCAAAATTGCAGGTAACCTACTTCTGACTGTCCTCTAAAGACCCCCTCCCAAGTTTCATAAAGATTGGACCTGGGGGTCCACAAAGGAGTTGTCCCTAGCCATTTGACATTATTCCCTATGGGGAAACTATCTAGGGTGTATCCAGGGGGCCGAGGGCGGCATTTTTCAAGAAAACATCACTAAATTTGCAAGGAATCTAGTCCTGACATTCCTCTAAAGACCTCTCCAAGTTTCCAGAAAATTGGACCCTGGGGGCCAATTCTGGGAGCCCTCAACGAAGGTGCCCCCAGTAATTCCATTGTTTCCTATGGGGAAAAAGTCAAAGCTGACTCCCACTGCAGAAACCTACTGAAGCAAGGCTCCTATGGCCAAAGCATACTCCCAAATGCAAGCTGAGCTCATCCCAGAGAAAGCCCAGCAGATCCAAACTGAAGCATGGGAATGGAACCCCCCCAAGAACCAATGCGAAGAATGGGAACTAATATCACACCAGAGAATCACATCCATTCCACCCGAGGCAAACTGAAGCAAGTGAAACTGTTGCAGCTTAGCCCAGCAAAAGCAAACTGAAGCAAGGGAATGCCTTGTGATTGTGTTTTGAGTATTGCTTGGTTCAGTTCTGTGGTGTTCTACCACTGGCTGAACCCAGTGCCTGGCTGTTGTGAATGACACTGGTTCTGTTGGGCTAAGCTGCAACAGTGTTCCTAGCTTCAGTTTGAGTGTAGTGGGTGTGATTCTCGGGTGTGAAGTTGGTTCGTTTGCTTCACTTTGGTTTTGGAGTGCTTACATTAAAACTGAGATTGGTATTCCATATCTTATTCGGTATTCATTATTTTGATCCGGAATATCCAGAATTATGAAATACCCAGACTCCAGAATCAGCTAAAATTCAGTTTTTAATTTTCAATATGGAACCACACATCCCTGTCTGAAGGGAGGGTATATTAAGAGGAAGCTGTCTGCAGAACATAACTAACATGGAGAGTATAGTGTGAGATGCCGCTTGATAAGTCTGAGGGCCCTAGGTCATGAAGGGCCTTTAAAACACTTTGAAGCAAATTGGCAACCATTGTATTTGACACTGCACTGTTCTGAGCAGCTGGCCCCTAGAGAGGTGCCTTGCTGCAACATTTAGTACCAGTTTATGAGACATCTTCAAAGGCAAGCTTCATGTTGACTATGTTTATAATACAATATACGTTCTACCAACTGCGTCTTATTTTTAAAATAGCTTATTTTCCATGCATATTTAAACTCTGCTTTCCAACTTTTAAGTAACTAAAATTCATCATCGGTAAATCAATTGTAGGCAAAAATAGCATTCTTCTGGCCTAATTCATGGCCTGAGAAGCATTTATGGTGTTCAGCTTTATACATGGAAGTGCTTCTCTCATTCGTTCCATCCCATGACCACTGCTAATTGGCTCACCTTCATCCTGTAGAAGTTCTACTATAGAAAAGGGACTTGCTATTACTAGTCAGTGTTTGCCATTATATTATACCAGGGATATTGATTGCAACAACTTGGAGACGAACAAGCTTGTTGTGTTAAAAGCATCTGTTGTCTTGGCAAATAACTCTCTCCAACATCAGTGGGAGTTACACAGATGAGCAGGGAAGAGGGAAAGGACCTTAACAGCAGCTTTCTTTTGTTTGTCAGAGTTTCAGGAGTTCTTCTAAGACAGTTGCTGAACCATGGTGGTACTTGATAATACTAAAACTTGAGATATGCATGAAGTTTGGTATTTTCCCAGAAAACAGGGAAAAGCCTGCTCATCTGCTGCCATGTATCTAGACTCTTTTACATTCAGTATCTGAATTAAAACAGGGTAGGGGCATTAATTTTATAAACATTTTTACATACACCCACTGGAAAATGGGCACATTCACTTTGGGTAAAAAAAATGCAAAACTTTGTTTTGGAGGCAAGAGAAGTAGTGCATTAATTCAGGCTAGTGTTCTTTAAAACTAGCCCAGCAAGACTGATGTCCCAACAAAATGTATTCTGTTGAAAGTAATGCAATGTGGATGGGCTTGCATCTGCACTTAGATGTGCATCCAATTTAAGCTACAGTTCTGACTCAATAAACAATAGGTGCAGTGAAGCTTCCATCCAGCCACTGAGACTCTTAGTTGAACATCTTGTTTTGTTCCTCAGTAAGGGTTTCTTTGCCCGCCCCCACTTTCAGGATGGCAAGAGAGGCAGACTCAATGCAGTTGCCTCAGCAACAGGCTGACATTTTCACTCTTTCCATTCAGAGTTGTGAAGTGTTTAATTTGTTGTATAGCCTAACCTAATGAATATGTGGCACTGTGCTATCTACAGGGCACTTGACTGGCTGGAATCATATAACCAGTTTGAAAAATATCTTTTAAAGGCACCAAAGCAGCTGCCAGCACAAACAGGCCCAAGAAAATGTGTTTTTAAAACATTTTGATGCACCCAGAACACTTTATGTGTGTGTGCACATATGTGCCAAAAAGTGCCTCTGGAAATTTGGATCTGCCTTACTCAAAACATGGGCACTATTCAGCACATTTAAATTAAGTATGTAGCAAAAATTCATTCTGTTAAAACATCCCCCCAAACATCCCAGAAATAGCTTTTCTCTTTTTGAGTGCTGCCAGTTGGAGAAAGCAAAGCATAACTGTTCTTGAAGTGTTGAGGTTTGAGAAAACATGTAAATATTAGATTTCTTTTTCGTATCTGTCCTTTGGGGGTCAAGTGCTGGCCACAGAAGAAAGCAACTCAAGCAAATTAAGCCAGTTTTTGGCAAGAAAGCTTGGCTGTTCAAGCTCCGGCTCCACGTTTCACCATTATAAAAAACTTTAAGGAACGTGGTTTTAAATGCACTTATGCCATCTGTTGAAGCTTTGACTTTTAAAGCAAGACTCTAATATTCCATAATCCTACACATATCTACAATCAAAACTGCATGTTATTCCTGGCGCCTTACAATCCTTTTGTTGTCCAACTTTTCAAAGCAGTTGCCAATACCTAGCTTTCTTTCTCTTTATTAAAAACAGAAATGGAGTGAGCACAGTGAAATGAAAAATATGTAGCAATTGTTTTATTTGCCCCTTTCTGTTCATTTCCACCATCTGCTGTCACAGGTTCACAGTTGGGTCAGCCAAACCAGCTTCCCCCAGCAGGCTCATTTTAATACTCTTCTGTGGGTTGGCAGCAGTAGTTGCTGTTTAAACTGCTTCCTCTGTTTTTGTCATGCTGCTGCTCTCCACCCTGGAGACAATATAGGAGTTCATCTTCAGCAGGCCTGCCAATTCCAGAGGTTTTCTAGCTAAAACTTCCAGCAGGGGGCGCGCCTGCCTCCCAAAGCACCCGCGCGGCTATTTTCCTGCCAAAATAGCCCTAGGAGAGGTGGAGCATCTGCTGCTACCCTCAGTTCCTCTTTCGCCATCGCGCGGAGAGGTTCTAACTCGTCGTCGGGAGATGTGATTTCTTCTTACTCTTGTCTGCATTGCCTTTTTTGCTGAATATGTCCGAAAAAGCTCTATTCAAGCGTTGCACTAAATGTAACACAAAAATGACCAAAACCGATGGTCATGCCCTCTGCCTGATGTGCCTCATTGAAGGTCACCTGCCACAGAGTTGTAAGCATTGCTTGAAGTCCACCCCAAAGGCCCAATCCAAGCAATCTAGCAGGCTGAAGGTGGCTTTTAGGGCTAAGGCCATGGAGGTGCCCACTCCCGCAGCAAAAGACCCAGCAGCAGCTGGGGAGACTGCGCCTTCAGAACCAAGACCATCCTCGACTCCGAGACCATCTTCAGTTCTGAGACCCACCTCATTGAGGTCAAAAACTCTTTGGAGCCGAGCACCATCTGCATCACTCGAGACATGTCAAACAGGACCAAGCTGAGATCGAGCCACTCCGGATCCACGTTCACCTGCCTTGGATCCAACGGGGACCCACCGCTCGAAGTTGGAGGAATCTACCCCTTCGGCTCCACAGAAGACCCGATTGGATCCCGAGGCCACGGCTTCTGGAGGGACTCCCCCCAGGAAACGTGCAGAGAAGACCAAGCATGGGTCTACGGACCAACCGTCAAAGATGTCGGAGAGTACACCACAAGAGGCTGACGTAGTGATTATGGAACAGTCTCGCACACCTTCCTTGAGGTCGGGATCTCCACCACCCCTGTTCTAGATCGAGGTTTGTTTTTTCCTCTGAGGTGGAAGGGGAGCTGCCACGATGGAGACACCCTTCTAAGCGTTCTCCAGCAAGGGAACATTATTATGAGAAGGAGGAGTGGTACCTATCTGATCCTCAGTATCATGTGGACCTGGGACGTTCCTACTACACGGAGGTCTTCTCCGGGGATCCGTCGCCTTCTCCATCGAGGAGGAGACATTCTTTCTCCAGCTCTCAGATGGCATACCAACTGTTGGGTTCTGAGCTGGAACTGGAACCCTATTGGGAGCACCACAGCTTATCACCCCCATCAGAAACACCAGAGTAGACAGTGGGAGAATTGGGGGAGATGTCCTTGACTGATGACTTTTGCTCTCACACAGAGCAGTTAATCAGGATGGCCAATGTGCTGGAGATTAACATCTCTTCTGCCGAACCCAAATCAAAGGTCAAGATTTTCCAGCACATATACTCGAGTTTGACTACTAGTGTGGCTTTCCCTGTAATCAAAGGGTTTGTGGAAATGATTACGGCCCTTTACCAGAAGCCAGCATCACTTACTGCCATAGCAAAGAAGGTTAAAGTTCTGTATATAACCAAGGACAACTCTTGCCCTTACTTGACTTCTCACCCACCGCCTGTCAGGGTTGAAGTGTATGTATGTAACCAAAGAGACTCCATATTAATTCTTTCAGTATTTTAAGTGCTTTGTTCCCAGGTGCCAAGATGTTCCCAGCAGCTATCACATGGAAGAGGATTGTTTTGGCTATTGCTTCTCCAGCCTTGGGAAACTTTCGCTTTCTCAGCTTCAAAGGGATTGTTTTGAGAACTATGGGGGGAGGTTGGGCCTGCTGGGTTCTGATACTTTGTAACTCATGCTTTGCCTGTCATTCGTAACAATACACGTGTACCAGCCTGGATATTGTATCTGGGCCCGTGGACTATAATGAATTCTTTCTTCAGTAAACTTTTGAAAACAACGGGCTTTTGTCTGATTGCAGAAGGTAGTCTGGATTAAGGACATTATCTAGCCACAGTTCTGACATTTTGTTACGAATCACAATTTTCCAATGCCTAGGCCAGATCAGACGGATTCCAAAGCTGTCCCAGTCAGGGACCCTTTGTTTGACCCGTATGCCTCCCCCGGCTCTCAAGGATTGGAACTCCAAGAACCCGTACCAAAAGGTAACGGCTCCTCGGTTACCACGCTCTACACTCTCGCCCCCAGCAGTGCGGATACCCGGCCTAGAGTGGCCGCCGAACCACTGTTTTCCATACCCACTCCGACGCAGTGGGGTGCGAGACCAAGAGAGGCGAGAGAACGAAGAGCTAGTACGATGTTCTCGCAACCACCGATGGACGGCCGACGGAGTTTAGAGGCGATTCCTGAGCACGCCAGCAGCCAACCGTGGCTCTACTGGAACAGGACAACCGAGCAAACGGAGTGGGAGACGTCCCGCCACGGGGTCCTAAGCTGAGAAAGCAAAAGTTTCCCAAGGCTGGAGAAGCGATAGCCAAAACAATCCTCTTCCGTGTGATAGCTGCTGGGAACATCTTGGCACCTGGGAACAAAGCACTTAAAATACTGAAAGAATTAATATGGAGTCTCTTCGGTTACATACATACACTTCAACCCTGACACCGCCTTTGTCACTGGTGACTGAAGAATTGCAGTCCAGGCAGCGCCAGGGCCCTTTTGCTACCCTCTCTGACAAGGAGGGGGACAAGTTGGACATTGTGGCAAAGATCTACTCGTCTGCTGCCCTGAGCATTAAGATCGCCAACTATGCTGCCATGAAGGGGGCACATCAACTGGCCCTCTGGAACAAGATTGCCGCCTTCTTCAAGAAGCTTCCAGACGAACAAAGGCCTTTGGCGAGGGTTCTCCAGGAGGAAGCTATTTGTCTAGCCCAGCATCAGATAAATGTGGGCAGGAATGTGCTGACACCTTGGCCAGAACTATGGCCTCAGCTATAGTCTTAAGGAGGCATGCATGTCTGCGTGCCACAGCGTGCCACTTCCTTTTTGCTTTTCCGCCCATCCCTCTGTTGGCCAGGGTGATAAGCAGGCTTGAAAAGGAGAATGTGCAGGCAATCCTGATAGTGTCCTTCTGGCTGAGGCAACCCTGGTTCCACAGGTTACTGAGACTAGCGAGCAAGGTCCACCACTTTTCTCCAGAACCAGACCTCCTGTCATGGAATGGGGCCTTTCTTCATGGGATAAATTCAGACTGACTGCATGGCTGATTTTGCCACAGAGGCACTATCAGAAGGTGTAGCTCAAGTGATCCTGAATGCTAGGAGTCTTTCCACCAGGCAATCCTACAAGATTAAATGGGACAGATTTCTGCTGTTGGTGTCAGGGCGTGGTCTGGATCCTGTAAACTGCCCCTTGAGTAGGGTCCTAAAATATTTACTGGAACTGAAGCAGAAGTGTCTGTCGAACTCTTTGGTAAAGGTGTATCTGGCAGCGATATCGGCCTTCCATACCCCTGTGGAAAATAAAACTGTCTTTTTGCATTTTACATCCAAGATGTTTCTAAAGGGGCTCAATAACCTGTTGCCTAATGTACTTAGGATTGTACCACAATGGTCCCTGAATGTAGTGCTCAGTGTACACCTCTACACTGATCAGTATAGAGACTGATCAGTAAGCCCTTTGAACCGCTGACCTCGTGTCAGCTGCAATACTTGTCCTTGAAGGTGGCCCTCTTGGTGGCACTCATGTCAGCTAGGAGGGTTAGTGAGCTAGCTGCGCTCAGTAGTGAACCGCCTTTCCTTAAGATTCATTTGGAAAAGGTGGTGTTACGGACTAAACTAGAGTTTTTGCCCAAATTTGTTTCCAACTTTCACATGTCACAAGAAATAGTTCTACCTGTTTTCTTTAAGGACCAATGCAGCCCTGCTGAACGTTCCCTACATACACTAGACATTAGGAGGGCACTCCTTTTTTACCTAGATAGGACCAAACCCTTTAGGGTGGATTCTCAACTTTTTGTTTCCTTTGTGGGCCCTAATAAGGGGAGGAAAGCGAACTCACAGACTGTAGCCAGGTGGGTGGTACAAGCCATCAAATCCTGCTACGATAATGCTAGCTTACCTTGTCCTTTGGAAGTCCATGCACATTCCACCAGGTCGCAGGCGTCCTCTGCAGCCCTTTTGAAGGGGGTTCCGATACAGGACATCTGCCATGCAGCAATGTGGTCATCAGCCGACACGTTCGTCAAACGCTGTGCGCTAGACATCTTGGACAGAAGGGAGGCCTCAGTGGGTACAGCTGTGCTCCAGTCGATCTTCCTGTGAACAGAAGCAAGCTCCACCAGCCAGGTAAATAGCTTATTAAACTCTGATGTGGGACTCCACAGAAGACTGAAGATGAAAAACAGTGTTGCACTTACCTGTAGCTGTTGTTCATTGAGGTCTTCTGTGCAGGCACACATACCCTCCCTCCTTCCCCACTAATGCTCTTCTTTATATTGGACAGTACGGCAGCGAAAGAGGACTGATGGTAGCAGGGGACGTCCCACCTCTCCTAAGGCTATTTCTGCAGGAAAACAGCCGCACAGGCGCTCTGGGAGGCAGGAGTGCCCCCTGCTGGAAGTTTTAGCTAGAAAACCTCCGGAATCAGCAGACCTGCTCATGCACAGTCCCATGTGTGCCTGCACAGAAGACCTCAATGAACAACAGTTACAAGTAAGTGCAACACTGTTTTTCCTAGTAATCTACTATTGCTTATGGGGTGGTGATGACTTTTTCCTGTATATGATGGTACCCTGTCAGGGGGTACTAATGTTCTCAGAAACACCTGTTCATTGTGCTCTATCTTTCTATCTTCTTAAGAAGGCATCCTCTAATAGCAATGAGACATCCAGTGTCTGGCAAGTGGGATGTCCACATGTAGATGGGGCCTAAATTGGAAGGAGGGTTGATAAGTGTTGCTGGTTGAAACCCTCCCCTGGGTAGCAAAATCAATCAATCTTTATTGTATGATAATAACAACAACAACATTCTATTTATATTCAGCCCTTTAGGACAATTTAATGCCACACTCAGAGCGGTTTACAAAGTATGTTATTATCATCCTCATGACAATCACCCTGTGAGGTGACTGGGACTGAGAGAGCTCTGAGAGAGCTGTGACTGACCCAGTGTCACCTGGCTGGCTTCAAACAGGAATGGAGAATCAAAACCGGATTAGAGTCCTGCTACTCTTTGCCATTACACCAAACTGGCTCTCATTAGCTGAAAGCCATTGCAAAATATACAAGTTAAAACCAAATGTCCATCAAGACAAAATTAAGCAAAAAAAAATTCATAGAAAAGATTAAAATATATGAAAATAAAACCTCCATACAATCCACCATACCTGGGTCAGCCCACCTCATCATCTTTTTTACCTTGTGATGGTGGCAGCAAACCTTGCCATTTGGAGAGTGATGGGTTTGTGGGTAGCGAAGGAGAGGATGCAGGCATTAGCTCTGACCTCATGACAGGGGAGATTGTGTATGTGAACCCATCACAGCTCAGCCATTGTAGGGAGCTGCTAAATTTCTCCTCTCTCTTGCCTTCTAGGGAGTTCAGGATGGCACATACACATGTCCCCTCCTCCATTTTATCCTCACTGTAGCGATTTCTGGCAAACCTGCCTGGGTCTCCAAGGGGGCTGCCGGTCACCTGCTGATGTCAAAAGGCAAAATTCCAAAAGGATTGGCAAGTGAAGCCTCACTGCTAGGTTAGAAAACCACCACCAGCATCTCTTAACTAAACCTTCAGCTGTGGAATGGAGAGGCAAATTCCCAGCCCTACCAAGTTTTAAACAGGAAGTCAGCCCTGTGAGGTAGGCGCTCAGCAAGTTGAGTCTAGAAACAAACCAACAAGGTAGCATATGGCAAAATGGCCAAAGAACTGGATTTGGATTGAAGCCATGATGACTCTCAATAACTCCACATCAAATTAAGAACAGGTATTTATTAAAGAAAACTGCAAAAGCAAACAAAATAAACATAGATGTATGTGGAGAAGCACAAAACAACAACAGACGATTTAAACTAGGTTATATTCACTAGAAGTCCCTGAAATTGTTCCAGATGTTGCCGTCAGAAAGTTTCAGAGTCTAAAAGGGAGCTTTAGCTCTTATGTCCAGAGATCCAAAGACAAAAGCACAAAGGTTGCTAGCACAGGAATCCATCAATTGCGTAGCATTCAAGAACAGGAGCAAAAGCAGGAACAGGTTCCCTTCTCTTCCCTGGTTCCTGACTCTAAGAGACTGAAGAAACAACTCTTTTTTCCCCCGCAAGACCAGCTGCCTGCTGCTGGCCTAAACTCTTAGCCAATCAGCAGGGCCAAAAAAAACCCCTCTGATGACATGCTCAACCGTGAACTGCCTGCACAGGTAAGGGGGAAACCCCACCCCCCTAAAGCTATGTGCTAACAAGCCAGGAGGCAGGCACCAGCATCTGTGGAGCTTTGTCCTTGAGAGCTGTTTCAGGTTTGCATCTGTGGCTCGAGGCCTCTTATCTGGCCAGAACAGATAGTGGTGACCAGCCCCAATCTCCTGAAAGGAAAAAAAAAGAGTCTCAAAAGCCTCACCCACTCAAAAAGAAATGAATAAGTGAATTTCATTACACTCACAACAACCCTGTGAATTTGGCTAGGCTGGTCCAAGTTCTCCTACTGAGCTTCAGGATTTGAAATCAGGATTTCCTGGTCCTAGTCCAACACTCTGGTTAATATGCAGCACTGGCTTTCTGTGAATGGCTTCCTGTAACTTTGGGAGGAAAGGGTGGCTGAATCCTTTTCAATTTGGAAGTGATTCTGAGGGTGAGGGAGGAATTGCACCCAGACTGTTCTTCTTTGGTGCAATGTCTTGGGCCCATTTCTGTTAACTTTAGCAGTTGGTTTGGATGTGAAGGGGAACCGTTATTTTTCTCTTTGTTCCTGCAGCAACCATGGGGACGTGGCAATTGAACTTATTGAAAGTTTTATCCAGGCCAAATTTCCCCCTTATTGGGAAAATATTGGGTTCAGGGTTTTTTTTCGGAATCCAGTCCATCACCACCACTACCGCCACCCAATGATATGGCAGCAAAAAGGGAAGGAGGAAAAAATACAAAAACTGTAATTTGATTCCTTCCTTTCTGCCTCCTCCACTCTTTTGCATTTTCCCATTTCCTCCAGTCTTTTGCGTGTAGGGACATGCAAAAGGAATTTAGCTTTAATTGGGCTCATTTACCATTTTTATTTCCTGTCCCAAAAGTTACCACTCTTTTAGCTTTTTTATGTTGTGCAGTTCCCAGCAACCCTCTTCCAACGTTCCTGTCCACTGATCTATAGAATTGCTGAAATATGCTCTTGTGAATCTGTGTTGCTGTGGGATTGCTTCATGTAGAAATATTTCGGGACTCTTATTGCTGAACTTTAGGAATAACACAGTGAAGGTTTCTAATGTGAAATGATGCAATATCTGAGTTGTCTTGGAAATTTGGTAATGGTAGGCACTACCTTTAAAAAATATTGCCCTGAACCTTGTAGAAAAAATTGTGATGCTGGGTTCTAAAATGACCTTAAAGTATGCAGTGCACATATGAGTATTCTGTATTTTGCCCAGATTAGTTGCTCTTGAAAATGTTCTTATGGAGAACTATATTCATAAAGCTGATATTTCTGGGATTTGTTTAAATACCAGGGTTTTTTTTCTTAAGGGAGAAGATCTTCATTTCTCATCTATTTCTGCCAATCATAGTTTTTAAAAAACAGCCTGTAGCCAAATGAGTTTTGTTTATCATGGGAACTCAGCTGCCATAATGTTGGGGGCTGGCTGTTCTTTCTAAATCCGTTTATAGCACAGCTGCACAAAGAAAGTTTACTCTTGTCCCAACCTCAGTTTTCATAAACTTAATCATGGGAATGCAAACAGACCAAATGTATCCAAGGATTCCAAATAGTGAAGAAGTTCTAAGTTTTCCGAGGACATCTAAAATGTCAAATTACTTCCTGTAGCTTATTAAGCTATTAGTGTGAGGAATTTGACAAGGCATCAGATGAGTACTTTAGTGAAACAGTTCCAAGGAAGTATGGTCTCATAATTTTACCACATTCTACTTGTTGGGCTTGGCTTGGGGTTGGTATTCCTTTCATTTTACCTTTGGCATGAATTAAACTTGTAGAATGTATTGCTATTTAAGGTTCACAGTCTCTTCAGTCATAAATGCCGGAAGACTGAAAAAGGTTTCAATGAGATTCTGTTCAGGAAAACTTTGCAGCTTGTCTCATTCAATACCCTGACCTGGATAGCCCCATCTCATCAGATCTTGTAAGTTATCCAAGGGTTGGCCTTGGTTAGTAATTGAATGGGAGACCTCCAAGGAAGACCAAGGTCACAATGCAAAGGGTGGCAATGGCAAACCACCTCTGTTACTCTCTTGCCTTTAAAACCCCAGCAGGGGTTGCTATAAGTTGGCTGCAACTTGATGACACTTTCTACCACCACCATTCATTCAGATATTAAAGACTATATTTACATCTTACTAAAAGTAATTTTTACTTTCATATTCAATGTGCTTGACCAAGACCTGTCTTCAAAATA